>NW_026267143.1:687419-691311 GCF_000697945.3 Frankliniella occidentalis | reverse complement strand
GCGGCCTCGACCTGAAAGAGGCGTTTCCCCGCGCGCGCGTCGAAGCTCCCCAAATGTCTCTTTTTACGGGCGTTTTTGAGGTCTACTCCCCCTTTCCTACCAAAACAGCGATCAGAAATAAAAGGAGGAGAAAGAGATAAAGACACGTCTCTATATTTCTCGCGGCGGATCCTGAAATCATACAAGCAGAAAGCGAGCCAGTTTGACGAGCTAGATGAGAAAAGAGAGGATGAAATGATGAGTCGAGGAGGAACAAACGCCATTTCCCTCCTCCCGCCCTTCCACCCCGTCTCTCTCGCTCTCCGTCTCGGTTACCCTCTTCCAATTCATTTCACTGCAGCCCGTTTGGGCTGATCTGCGCCGGGAGAACACAGGAATAAAAAGTTGAAATAGCAAGGAGCCTTTCGGCTTTTGGTTTCCGGGGGCCCCCCACCGGGTCCCCCACCGGGTCCTCCGACCACCCCCCATCCGCCGCCGCGCCGCTCCGGTGGGTCTCTGTCACGCTCCGGAGACCCGGAGTAATAAAGCCGCTCCGCCCCACCTAATCCTCCCGCGCCCCGCCTCACCCCACCCCGCCCCGGCCATACGACAAACTATGTGAACATTCCTGACGGGAGGGGGAGGAGGGGCGCAACCGCAGCGATGACAACCCTCCTCAGCGGCCGCCCCGCTGACACTTTGTCGCCCGGCGCAGGGTGCCGCTGCCTCCCAATCCACGCACTCATCAGCGCTGCCCCAATGGGCGAGGCAGGGCGGGGCGGGGCGGGCAGGTGGCGCCCGCCGCCGGGGCGCTGCAGCCGGGCCGTGCATCTCCGGGTCCCGCATGCATAATGCATAAGTCAGGTCAGGCAGGAAGGCGGCGAGGTTTGCACCGCATACATGAATAATAAAAATAGCTTGTAATGGCTCGTGGGGCCCGAGGGGCCCGAGGGGGCGGCGGCGGGGCGCCGAGTTTGAATAGCGATTCTGGTGGCCGGCCGCCGCCGCTCGGGCCGCTGGCCGGTGCCACGCACGGGCCCCGAGCCAAGCGGCCCACCCGTATCGGCAGCCAGCTCAGGCCTCTCAGCTAAAAACACAACCCCTTCTTAAGCACAGCGACCTCGCGCCGCTGCTCGGCTCCACGCTCGGCTGGGCCAGCTGAGAGGCAGATGAGAGCCGCAGGAGAGGGGAGCCGCTCCTCATTTCTACCTCCACTCCACCGCCATCTTGGTCTCCCCCTCCCCCTTAGCAGCGCCTAACGTCGCAGTAACAGGACGCCTGTTGCTCAAGTTGCAGCTGCTTACCAGAGTCCTTGTATTTCTCTCTCTCTCTCTCCTTGCGTCGTCCTGTCTCCCAATTTGTCTGCCATCCCTATTAAAATGACACTGTCGCACAATTGTGCAACTAGCATTTAAGTTAAATGGTTCACTTGGCAAACATAATCATGTCGGATAGCAGTGTTAAAAGCTCGAGCGGTAAATGTCCATGAGTCATAGTGAAACCTGCCTTTATAGCCAATTACATTACATTTATGTAAACAAGGCGGACAGCCTTCAACGCTGCAGGATTAACTGTAACTTACAGGGAAGGTAGATCACGGACAATACACAGGGAAACAAAGGTAGGAATCAAGAACCTAATTAGGGTGTTAATGACTTACGGGCCTTAGAGGCACTGACAGATTGGCACCCCTGGAAAGGCACAAGAATGCCCCAAAGGTGCTAAATTTTAGTGCCTCTCGAGACTTTAATGCCTATCTAAGGGCATAAAAAATTAGCACCTTTAAAAGGTACTAAGACCTACCGTTGTTTTTCCAGTGTAGTTAATGCGAGGGCCAAACCAGATATTTTAGTATGGTGAAATGGGCGATTCAAGAAAGCATCACAAAGATATATACAGAAAGAGTTATTTCGCAGCATATAGTCATAGTCAGAATCGGTCCGTGCCTTTTTCCGTTTTGCTATTTCACTGCGGGACAGGGATTTTCTAAACCAAGGTCAGCAAGCGTCACGTCGCCGCGGCGGGCACGGGTCTGTAGCCCCTGTGGAGCGGAGGGTAGGCAACCCGGCCGCGGCCCTGCGCAGCGCTGGCCTACCCGCACGGGCGCCCCGAGCGCAGCGGGAGCATCTCGTGCACCGAGCCGCCGAGCACCACCCCAGAGACGACATTTAGGTTGACCTCCTTGCATGCCTGTGTGCGTGTGTGTTTGTGCGTGCGTGTGTGTGTGTACGGGGGCGGTGAGGCAGCGCCTCGCAAAGCGAGCCCCTTCCGCCGCTTCACACAATGCTCCCCGCCCCGCCACGCCCTGCCACGGCCCCGAGGCTTGCACTCAAGCCAACCCTCCTCCCTCCCGACACGCGCAGCCGCAGGCCCGCCCGCCTCGGCCCGCCGCCTCGGGTCACACCGCGCCGAGCCGAGCCGAGCCGAGCCGAGCCGAGCCCAGCAAAGACACGGGGGGACCATAAATAACGGGTCGCTGAAGGATCCGCCTGGAGGCGTGGGCGGCCGGCCGGTCTGGCGAAGGAACGACATTCAAACACAAACGTCAGCGCCGCCCTCGACCCAAAAGTCTGACGCCCGTGCGGTACAGTGGAACGAGGATAGTTGGCAGCAGAGGGGAACATGGGCGCTTCGGCACACTCTAAACGCGTGGTGACCAACTGCCTCAGCCCAATATGCAGATGTGATCGCTTCAAGAACTCATTTTCACTATTAAAAATGGTGTAAGGAAGTACAGTTTTCCTACGGTCCGGTCTCTCCAGTACATTTTATGTACAGGCCAGACCGTAAAAATATGGACCGTACTTCAGTTTGTAAGTCAAGTGGTGTACTGACTAAAACGACGGATCGTGGAATTACGGCTCATCCTGTACGGAGTGGACCGTAATCCGAAATTACAGTCGCTGACCTGATGACAAATTGACAGGGCGCACTGCATACACATCTCCTGTAGGTTTTATTTTAACAGTGTTCGTGGCGTTGCCCACGCGTGACATGACCTCCCTCGCGATGGCCCTGGTGGGCGCCGCCGCTGGGCGCCGCTAGCTCCCGCCCGCGTGGTAATCCTCTTTCGGCCGCATAAGCAATCTCCCCGGCGGGCGGATGGGATTCCCAAGGTGATGGGGCGCCTCAATCAGCATTGGGCCGGCCTGCAGCCGAGAGGGCCGCAATTACAGACGCGCGCCGGCTCGGAAGTACTTCATGGCGGAACGGCATCAAGCTCACGGCACAATCATTTAGCAACAAAAATGTACCACATGGGCCGTCCGCTGGCTGCTCCCCCGAACGATCATCATTTGCTTGGAAGGCTTTGACCCCCCATCAGAAAAACAAGAAGGCTGCTTTTATGGAAGTTAGCGGGACTACACTTCGGCCGAGCTACTTTCACAACTGAATGAAAACACTTAAATGTTGTTTTCTTTGAAATGCAAAGAATGGTTTTCTGTTGTATTGTTTTACCATGGCGCCGACAAAACCATAACAACTAGACTGAAGCGTAACTGGTCAGAGAAACGGTTTGGAACCCCTGATCGCTTTGTATCGCGGGTCGTCCTATGAACGGGCTGCTCCGTGCCGCCACAGCGTTGCGCTCCAGTGTGCTCTCCTATCTCCAGCCTCCCCGCCACGGCTCCCCGCCCTTAGGCACATACGTCGCAAGATATTGCGGCGCCCGAGGCGGCTCAGATATGGAACCTAATCAAGTTGTGCTGATGAGCGCTGCGGAGGCAGAGAGTCGCGCGTGCTACTTCACATCGGGTTAATTTAAATTTAAGATTACCCCTCGGCGCTTCTAAGATTCGTCGACAGAACACCACAGCCACGACGACTCTTTGCGGCAAGGTGAACGGACGAGGCGTGTTCTTGAGAAGGGGGATGGATGTGGTCGGCGAGGAGAGTGGGTGGGGAGAGGGAG
>NW_026267143.1:676992-686999 GCF_000697945.3 Frankliniella occidentalis | reverse complement strand
GTTGGAGATGAAAAAAACACGAAAGTGATAGTCTGTCTTCTTAAAGAGAGACAAAAAATAATAACGGGGAAGTATGGCGCACGGCATCGCGGAAGAAATCCATAACCAGCTGTGAGCAGGGTACACAGAGACAGAAACCAATACGGCCCGGCCCATTGCTAGGCCCGGGGGCGGTGGGGGGAGGCAGGGCCGGGCTCGACATACCTTGCTCGGTGCAAGCCTCCGCCAAGGCACACTGGGGAGAAAAAGTACGTGACAACGACACTGTCAAGAAAAATATATTCAGAAAATGACGCTTTGTTTTTCTCCGCGGGTCGCCATACGGTGAATAAGGAGACTAAGCCACCATAAAGGGTGCTCTGTTTTATTTGACCAGCGATAGGCAACAAACAAGCGATAAGGCCTCCACCGATTAATTGATCTGGCAGGTGGCGGACTCCTGAAGCCCGCGCCGACCTGCGCATTTCCTCACAAACAGAAAATCCATGAGATAACTCGTCATTGGTCTAGATTATGGTCCAAGGGGTCCAAGGATCTACTCGGAAACACGGTGCTGTGCGTAAATAATGGGCGTTCGTGTGGTACAATGTTCGTCAACATCGCGCAGCTAGCTGGAGGACTGGGGCGGGGGATGGCGCAGCCGTGCGTGAGCGCCGCCCGCCGCGCAGTGTAGGCGGCTGTAGGCGCCTGGCGCCTGCTGCAGCCCGAGGCGCCGCCAGAGGCGCTGCGGGGTCAACGGCTCGTCCGGCATTTAATTTGGCACGCGATCACCATTCCAGGGCGGCCCGCTCCACCAGCCGGCCAGCAGGGCGGCCAGCAGGGCGGCCAGCAGGGCCGGCCACAACAGGGAAAACTTGCCGCTGCCCAGCCCGGCCCAGACTGGCGGCCGCAAAACCAGGCCGGGCTGCGCTAGCTGGCGCTAGCCGAATGACGTCGGGTGCGGTGTGGCGTGTGGCGCCGGGCCGGGGATATGAGGGCCCTGCTGACCACACGGCCCAGAGAACTGCAGGGCTTCTGCGCAGATACGACGCGACACACTTCTCCTGAAACTGGAGGGAAGGTCATTCGTTTGTAAAAAAGAAAGCAAAGAGAATTTTTACGACTAAATCAAAACCTTCAATTCCCTACCCTTACTCAACATATTGCGAAGCATCCGTGACAATATCCTATCTGTTTTGCTGTCCCGAAAGACTATCCTAACTTACATAGGGAGTTAGGCTAGTCTTTAGGGGTAGCAAAACAGATAGGATACTGTTGCACGGACGCGTTGATTGGCAAAACGACAGCTCCTTCGGTGGCGCTAAAGTTAGTGTCTCACCGATTAGGCTTGGCTACGCAAAGGGGCCTACTGCTGCATCGACGGGTGCAGCGGCTTGATGACGCACCAGGAAACTACCAGAAACACAACCGGTAAACACTGGAATTTCTGAAGTGTTGGGTCTAATCTAAATGGATGTATCTTTTGCGCAATTAGAGCAGTGTTCGTTTTCGTCGCTCCACTGATGTGGTTATGGAACATTGTCCAAATACGATACAGGCGCGACGACATCGCTCCTTTTAACACATTAAGTGCAGTGTTCATACGAGTGGGGAATTTGAAACATTGCTTCATTTGGGTTCAGCAGCATGCATCAAACTAAATTACAATTTCCAGTGAAGACCAATAAGGACTCTTAGTTCTTTCCAAAGAGTGGTCTTCATATCACGAAGAATTCGGTTTGTACAAAAGATCTGCTACGGTTCGGAAGAGCAGTTCTTTGTAATAAACTTAGTGAGTCGCGAACGCATCACGGATTAACGGCGTGTGCTCTTCAGTAGAACATTCTCAACACAATGCAATGCCTTACAGTTAACAAGTCTGAGAAGCTGTGCACTCACTATTGCATCATGTACCTCGTCCTCGCCTTTTACTCGGCGTCTACAATTTTATGGCAGTCCTGGCCGGTGATGATGGGGGTAATGCAGTCGGCAGCGAAGGCCGGGCGTTCAGTACGCAAACAGGACGAAACACGACATGTTATTATTACGCACCAATTATGGGTGATGTACTTTCCGGTTGGCTGCGAAATTGTCGACTCGATGAGTGAGGGGGAGTGGGGGAGTCGGTGCCCTATTATTTGGGGCGACGCGTCTCCGCTAACGTTGTGATCCTCAGCGCCTCAAACCCCTCTCCTCTCCGGGCGCGGCAAAACTTTGGATCCCGCGAGATCCCACCGCCAGCCGGCGCCACGCCCCGCCACGGCCAAACTCCCATGCTTTCAGACCCTTTTTCAGCACGCTGGGGGAATGGGAAGAGGAGTACGGAGAGAGCGGGATGAGGGGAGCGGAGGGGTTCAAAGGGGGTAGTTTTGCGGTAGTGCTAAGAGAGAGAGAGAGGGAGTATGGAAAGAGGGCGGGGACAGAGTGGGTGGAAGGGAAGGGGTAGGTCACGCTTCGCTCAGCCACGGTAATCGCTGCTTTCCATGTAGATGATCCTCCCGATCGACAGCTAGGCGTGAGCGGGAGTGGCGCGGCGTAGCGTGGCGGTCTGCACCCGTGAACCACGGCAAAAAGAAATAAATAAATAAAGAGATACCACTTAGTTATGCAATTTAAAACCTGAGTCCTCAAGGTGGGGATACAAACTCTGGCAGCTTTTGCGCTTATTAGGTTCGGAATAAAAAGATGAAGGGGCCACTCTGGATCCCTTGGTAAGGAGTACCCATTCCCATGGATTGCTCAGGGAATTGAAATCCCAGTATGAAAAAAATACTATCAGATGCAAGATTTCAAACTTCCCCAGGCGTGTTTCTACCGTGCTCGTCCTATATCGTTAGCAAGAAAACAACCGAAACTTTAAAGGACAGAAAGAAAATATTGTAAAAAAAACAAAGCCTTCACACACACAAACACAGGCACACATGTGCCCACACACACAGTATGAGCTCAACGCTCTGCCCGAAAGAACCTACCTACTAACACGGTGTAAGAGAAAGAGACAAAAGCGCCGGGCACCGGCCTGGCACTATCGGGGGCTCCACCCCGGCCCGCCCCGGCGCCCCGGCTTGTAAACGCCACACAATAAGCGCGCGGCTATCGGCGCCGACACGACAAGTACAGAAACAACACTAGAATAATAAAAAGAATAAGTCGCATTACACAGCATGCGCGTCCAAATGTGAATATGAAGACTGCGCCAAACGCAGTGTCGGGGCGGGGGGAAGGGGGGGCCACGAACAAGGGCCGCGTGGGCCATTACGGACTAACGAGGAGAGGAGTTGGAGCGGTGGAGCGTGGAGGGGGCTGCAGTGGGGAAAGAGGACGGGGGGGGGGGGGGGGGGGGGGGGGGGGGGGGGGGGGGGGGGGGGGGGGGGGGGGGGGGGGGGGGGGGGGGGGGGGCAGGTGTGGACGTCATCGTAGACAGGGGATGAACGGGGGGTATCAGGACCATCACATGCTCCACCTCTTGCTATTCCGGCGGACAGGGCGGCCCTGGTCCCCTCTGTGCCGTTTCCCGCCCCCTCTCCCACTCACCACACCTGTGCAAACACTCAGGCGCAGGGACACACATCACACAGAAAAAAGGAGTATAAAAATAGGAAAACAGACGAGAACAGGATGTTCCCTAAGCCAGAGCAGCCCCCTCCACAATGCCTGAAAAAAGTAACGCAAGTGAAATAAATCATTGAGTGAAAACAGATTAGTGCACTCTGTGGACGATTGGGATCAATACATCTGACACAGGTAGCCAGGCCACGGCACTTACCGATGCAGCTTCAATCAAGTAGGATACCTTTTAAGACAGCCACTGCAGTGCCACACCATGTGTCAAACCACGGGAACCCATTCATTCACCCTCCGTCAAGGAGCTCCTCGAGGAAATTCTTGTCGAGGAACTCCTCGTCAAGGAGCTCCTCGTCAAGAAACTCCTCGTCAAGAAACTCCTCGTCAAGGAGCTCCTCGTCAAGGAGCTCCTCGTCAAGGCGCTCCTCGTCAAGGAACTCCTCGTCAAGGAACTTCTCGTCAAGGAACTTCTCGTCAAGCGTCAAGGAACCCGTGAAGTAACCCGGCTTTTGCGGTGGTACATTCTACCTGAATAAGTCAAAACTCCCTACCGGTATGGAGGTCGGAGAGAAGAAAAGTAGGTTTACGAGAAAGAAGAGGAGAGGTAGGAGGGAGACAGAAGGTAGAAAGAGGGAAATGGGAGAAGGGGCGGATACGTGAGGAACAGGGGCAAGGAGACAGAGAAGACACACAGCGGGCTGATGCATTCACACATGCATAGCAGAATACCCGACGCTCACCCCACCTGCCACCTTCCATGTCATGGAAAGCAACAGCCATCCATACCTTATATGCTTCTACCACGGTAACATACTGATAGCTTGGATACCTATTTCATCTCCGCATCCATTGGACTTCAGTTCCCGGGATCATTCTGCACGCACAAACACCATCCAGTGATTGCGCTCAACCCGACTGTCTCCTAAACAGTTTCACATTTCATTCAGACCCTCTCAAATAAGTGTGGCCTAATACATGACTGTCTAGTAAGTGGTCATGAAGTGGCCCTAAGGTTGGCAGCACTCATCACAGACTCTTGAAGTTGGGTTGGCACATCGTCACGCATTAAGTGCGATAGTAGCGTAGCGCCGAGAAAATGGGGAAAGTAAACACCGCGGCCATTCTTTTGAAAACGGACTTCATAGAAACATTCCCTCCCAAACGTGCAAAGGGAAGGGGTTGGAGAAAAGGGGTGCGTGACGCGGAGAAGACGACGAGCAGGGTTTGGAGGAAGAGGGCGGGGAGGAAGAGACGCCCTTTGATGAGTCTGGCGTCACCTTTTAGCAGCACCACGCGGGACCTCCCATTACACCGAGCAGCAGCGCCCTAAAAGTTGTTGGCAGCGAGAGAGGGGAAGACGGGGAGGGGCGGAGGGGAAGACACAAAGGGAGACAGGTGGGATGGGGGATATGAGACAGGCCGGGGGGAGGAAAAGTGAAAGATGAATGTACAGATGGAGTGTGCGGCCGGACAGGCTTCTGACCAGACGAGGCTCTGGCGGCGGAAAAGAAAAGGCCCGTTTCTGCTGCAGGAGCGGGTTGTGGGAAAACATCTACACCAAACACACAACAAACATTACACTAATAACACAAATAAAAATGTAATAAGTAGGAACTTGACAAATATCCCACCTGAGCTCCAGTCCGCAGCCTTCATGCACTGCACGCTTAGTTATTGTTTATGGAACCCAGAGTGCAGGTATTCTGAGTGACGAACTTTTTTGTTCTGCGGTTGCAGCTGCAGAAAGTTTTAGCTAACCACAACAATGTGTTACAACTATAGAACTTCGTTTCGAACTTAAAATTGCAAAGCACCTTTGCTTTTCCATTGTTGAGAACAACAGGCAAGTCGTGCTTTTCGTATTACAAAGCCAAACTCTTCGAAAAACAAAGACTTTGTATTCTAAAGGTACCAAAAATCCGTTTCGTACGTTCCGAAGATCAGTTATTTGTAAAAGAGCATGTCCTGGCGAACCTCGGGCAATAGCCAGCCAGGGCATGAGTGGCTGGCTTCGAGGGCCGGCCCGGGGCCCCAAGGCTATTGATTGCGTTAATCTCCACTCGGCCGGCCGGCGCACAAGGGCGGAACACAGAGAGGCTGCGCAGCCGCCTCGGCAGCGGCGCGCGTTACAAAACGGATATGATATCCGGTGTGTCCGGCGCGGCCCAGAGGGGTGGCGCAGACTGGGGGAGGGAACTCATCAGGATCGCATCAACGCGCGCCCCAAGATATCCCATCACGGCACCGCAGCCGGTCAGCCGACCATTATTCGCACCGGCGCGTGTGTGTGTGTGTGTGCGCGCGTGTGTGTGTGTGTGTGTGTGCAGAGAGGGGCATCTGCTCCATTCACTCGTCCATCTGTCTGCTGCCGATAAGCCCGCAGCTGTTGACGCACAACACACGGGCCCCGCACCACCCCAGCACGTCAGCCCGTGACGCGCTGCCTGGCGCTGCACCTCTCCTCCCTAATTTATAGGATGAATGCAAAGTTCGGGAGAGTGAAATTGGTCCAGCGGAAGGGGGGTTGCGACAGAACGCGCGGCAGAGGGAGGAGGGGAGCAGGAGGACGAGGGAGACGGAGGACTGGGAAAGAAAGGGGAAAGGGATACGGAAGCAGCAAGACCAGAGGGGGACGGGGGGTAGGTATGCGCAGGCTGGTTGAGTCGGCACGCTGCTCAGACGCAGTGTAACGCAAGGCGGGCGGTGGAATTAAATGTCGAGCGGCAGTGCGCCCGCCCCGCCACGCCACGCCCTCCCGGCAGATTTGTATTCGCAAAACACTCGATTACTTGTTGTCGCGCCACCGCACCGCGCTGCCGTCAGCCGCGCCGCGCTGTGCTCCCGGCCGGCCCCAGCAACAGCGACCTCTAGACTCAATATGTCGTCGGAACAAACTGCTTTTTAGACAGTCCCCAAGACTGGCGCTACCAGAAAGCGACAGTCCCCCGCATTCTCTTCTCGCTCCTCCAGCACGGGCCGCTGAGGCGGCGGTGAGCTTGATTAGTTTGGACGATTTTATTCCAAAGCGTGAATCCTGTTTTATTTTGCGCAGTAGACTGATGCCAACCCTTTCTGAGAGTTTGGCCCGGGTCAGTAAGAGATACGCGGAACAGAGGAGACAGGAGATGGGAAAGGGAGAGAGCCGAGGAGAGAGCAGGGGCAGCGTCAACATGGTATCCTCTCAACCCCCGCCGCGCCCGCCATCCCCACCACGCGGCTTTTGGCCTTGGTGTGTTTTCGCCGTTTTCTCCCTGCGGCCGGGCCGAGGGCCGGGGCAGATCCAGACCGTCGGACCGCATCTCCAGCCTCCTCCCCTTCCAAAACCACGCGCCGACACACAAAACCACTTTGCCGCGGCCCGCATCCGGTCCGCCCTTCCGCTCGCCCGGCCGGCCTGAGTCACGTGGCCGACACGGCGGGGTTGCGCTGGTCACAATCGAGTAGGCTGCGTTACACGAGTGAGCCCACACGAGCTCACTACCCTCGCGTAACAGGCTTCGCGATGTCCGGCAGACACTTTCGCCTCAGTTTATTGATTTGGAAAAATGTGTAGGGTCTTAGCGTAAAAAAACAAACTAAAACACTTTTAGACTCAAAAAAAATAATTCCATGCAAAAAGTGAGCAGGTCAAAACAGCGAAAACAACGATTGTTTCTTGTGTGTTGGTTATGGGTATAAATACGTCAAGATTCAAAGATATATGCATATCGCTCTACCTCCTGCAGCAAACACTTTCCGTTCATAAAACGGTTTACAACAGTGTGCTGGTCGCGTGCCAAGCGACAAACACTGCGCGGAGCCACGCCAACCATCGGCTGGTCGAACAGAGACTCCAAGTCCACTTCAAGGGTGTGCGAGGCACGCGAAAACTTTGGAGCTCGAGCTGACACACACACACACACACACACACACACACATGCACGATCCCCAAACACAATGGAGCGAGAGCCTGGGACATGCCTGTCTCCCGCGCAGAAAACGTGAAACTCGTTACTGCTATGCCACCTTGAACCGCCTGAAATAATAGTACGGATTCACCCACCCACCCCTCTCCTCTACTGCGGGCTCGCATCCCTCCTCACTCGCACGAAATGTTTGCTTGCTTCGTTTTTGAGTGAAAAGGAGGTAAAGATAAGTGTGTTTTGTTGGCATATTGTCGTGTTTCTACTTCCTACCCCTTCCCCCCCACGACGGTATCACGACAACACAGCCCGCCGCTACTCGCTCCAGCCCTATCGCTCCACCCATGGCCTGTTACGATTTCGGCGAAAAAAAAAGAAGAAATATTTCAGTTGGTTAAACTCCATTCAAAATTGAAAGATCAGCCGAACGCAGGATACGGCAATCGGGCGGGTTGTAAACACTGACAATCAACTATTATTTCTAAATAATTCTTTTTGACAAACTGAGAAAAAAAATTGGTCCTGAGCACTCAACATTTTGTCCCGAGACCGAAAGTTTTGGACGCACTAAAACGGTTTGTGCTGTTCACCAAAAGTTTGCTGCTGAGCTTCGAACATTTGTTGACACGCATAATAATGTTACTGGCGGGAACCAACTATGTTTGTGCCAGGAAGAAAGAAAAGGACGCACTTAACAACCATCTAGTGCCCAGCAGGAAAAAAAATTCTCAGTGCATTAACATTGTTTTTGACATCATATAAATTTTGTCAATGTTAATTTGCCTTTGCGGTATACCTGCGAACTAAGCCCTTATGCATTATTTTGTGGATAAGACTTAACTTTTAAGCAGCCCTGAGGTATGTGAAGTTTCGTAATCGTGCATGAAATTATGCATATACCTGTCGACTGCTTAAAAATCTGTAAGTCTCATATTCACAACGTAGAGCACAAGGGTTTAGTGAGTGCGCAGCTCAATCAACTATTTTGAGAACAACATCACAGAGTGCATTTTGGTCCCACCACAGCAAGGCCGAGCCATAATAAAATTCAATCTGTGGGCGGCGGCTCCCCTCGTGCCCCCGCCTTCACCGCCCCAAACAACTTACGAGCTGCACACGCGGGATACGATTTTCCTCGGGGATTCCGGAGTGGATCTCGGCCGCCAGAAGCCCCATCTGATTCGTCGAGTCTCTCCCTGTCTCTCCCCCTCCCCTCCCTTTCCCTCACTACATCAGTTCTCTTTCTCCCGGAAACTCCTCGGCGCTCCCCACAAGAATCCACGGGGGGATTGAGCCACAGGCCTTGGTCTAGGGGGATCGGGTTGGGGATCGGCAACGTCAACACATAATCAATATCTGCGGTTTACGCGCGCCGCTCGATTTCATTAAATAACTCGAGCAGAGGGGAGGGGTTCGTGCGGGGGAGTATAGGGTCAGCGCGTACAGCACCCATGTTGTAGTAACGGCCCTTCGTATATTCGTGACATGGTCTTCGGGACGTGGGCTCGTGCATCATGCAAAATGTCGCTCTAAATAGGAAACAGAGAAGGCACGGTCTAGTTGCTGAAAGATGTATGGATGAATCATTGACATAGCTCGAGTGTGAATGGGAAATGTCACTTTCTTTCGATTCTAGGATAGGTACGGTTACTCTGAAATAAGGAAAGCACAGGTTCTACAAAGAAAAATATGTGGTTTTCTCTCGTTTTTTGATGAAGTATCCTCAAAAATCAATTTCATTCGTTAAAACGTGACGTACCGCCGAATCGCTTTGCTCTCATGTTCCAATAAGCGCTTACGCTTAATGCATGTTACTTTGTAACGTTGTAACGAAAAGTACCTGGTACTCAAACAAACATGACACGAGTCACAGTCGTCGTGGAAATCTTACTTCAAAGGATGGCCCTATCCTTTTTCATGGGGTAGGTTGCATCAGGAAACGTTACCTGGTTCGGTCACATGATGAAACGTTCCCTCGGTAACATTAGTTTTTCCAGTGTGTGTCCTTTCTACATTTTCGGAGTAGCAATGAAAGTGCACTGCCAATCTCCTGAAAAGCAGTGCTTTGCAGACGCTTTTCGAATTGCGAAGGATTCGAATCCATACGAAGGATTCATTTTGCAATTTTCAAACGATGCTGTGCAGCAAATATTGATTCGCAATTGCAAAGTATCGCCGGTTTTACAAAGCATCCGAATCCTTCACAATTTGCAATGCGTGTGCTGTGCAGAACTTTAACAGTGTCGGGGGAGGAGTCATCATGCAGAAATCAAGGGGAGTTGAATCAGTCACAACACAAAACAACTCCCCCTTCCCCCTTTTCCCTACAAAAGGCAAAGGAGACGGTTAGAGGTAGTTGTGTGTGTGTGTGCTTAACTTGGTTTGCCAAGCCTAGCGCCTAGTTTCGACCTGTCCGGCAAACAAGGTGAAAGCAGGCAAAGTCAGCAGCGGGCGGCCCTCAATGGCTCTCGCGCACGGCAACGCGGAACATAAACGCGCATACTCGGTGATATCGACAGCTAAAAAAATGAGGCGTGTGAATCACTCGCAGCTGTGGGGTTA
>NW_026267143.1:675353-676580 GCF_000697945.3 Frankliniella occidentalis | reverse complement strand
CAGACAGACAGACAGACTCACGACGGAGACATCGCCTGACCCCTCATCGACTTGGACTGAGCTTCGCTCAGCGATTATTTTGGCCAAAGGTACATGCATATACAAGTAAAGGGTAAAGTCACAATCCAACGGAGTGTGAGCTGTTCTGTGTTAAAAAAATAAATATGTTTATACAACTTATGACACTAACAATAAATGACACTCGCGACCTTCTAAATCTTTTACAAAGAACTTTTTCGTACAATGCAAAGATTCTGTGCGATCGTAATACATAGGAACTTCCTTGCGCGGTGGACCACTTCGCCATGGCCACAAGTGCAGCAGTCGCACAAGTCTAGCCCAGCGGTCGCCGGTGTTGGCTGAGGAATTTATGAGTGGCCTGTTGCTGTGCCACACACCATCGGTCTCGGGGGGGACTTCCGTCTCAATTAGAAACAATTATTCAGCCCGGGCGACCTGCCTGACAATTAGACCCCCCCCCGTCCTCTCCTAAAACTCTACTTTTTTCCGCCCCGCCGCAGCGGTAATGTGGACGTCACGGTGAGGAAGTGGACGGCTGGGACCGGGCAGGGCGCCCAGGGTGCACCGGGCAGAGAGGAAGATGATTAGGTCACCCGCACGATATGTATTTGGAGAAGACATTTTTAGACAGTCCTGAAGACTCTCCTAGAAGAAATTCCCACCTGCCCTCCTCGCACTTCTGCCACAGGGGTTTTAGCACCCGTTTTGCGTTTCTTTGCATAAGTTTGGATATTTTTTTAATTTTCCTATTGTTGCCTGTGAAATTATCAATCCGAGAAAGAAAGATTTCATACATCTTTCTTCTCAATCTTCAAATTTAGTTCGCTTAACGGGGTGGCCCACGAGAGTCTACGAGAGATGGCCATCAGCAGATGTCTTTCGCGGAGACTCACATGACCACGATCCTCTCACCACGGCTCTCGAGACACACCTGTAACACACCAAAGAGAAAACGTTAGAGTAAATAACGTAGGGCCCCGTGCGTTAACATTATGCACGGGGTAGCTGAGCGAAGTGCATTAAAGTAACAGAAGACGTAAACAATGTAGATCAAAATTAAAACAAATGAGGGTCCGCCTAGTAGGTAGGCAACCGGCTCTCTGCCCCTAGAGTTATTCCAGCGTATTAACTGTGTAATTTAGAATACACTTTTACTCAGTAGTTAAACAACGGATGGATACTTGTTTGTATAATGTCTTTTAACTA
>NW_026267143.1:668705-675303 GCF_000697945.3 Frankliniella occidentalis | reverse complement strand
AAGGTACAAAAATTGTCCCTCCCCATTTAGAGTGTGCATCACTGTAACCCAGCTCCAGAATATTTTTTGTCGCTACTCGTTATTTTTCTTAATTCAGCAAACTATGACAACACCACTGCAAATACCAGAGTCATTGTCCCACCCGAAAAGAGCGAAATTTTTCTCCTGGTTCCATTTAAGAGAAAAGCTAGAAAGTTCACGCCCAAAAACCTTGGATTTTGGAATCTCACTCAAGATTAAGAGAGATTAACTTTAGAAATCCTCGCTATAAAAGTGCGGGGGTTCCCAATTATAACTCAAATAGCGTGACATTGTTTAATTTATTGCTCTTGGGCAGCTGCGATAATGTCCAATGTCCAAAGGGATTAACATTCCACAACTTGGCCTTTTTTTAAGGAAGCTATTTTATTCATATTCATTCATGACTTTGTTTTTCCAGTATACCATTTGATTTACTGTTAAGGACCGAGGAGAAACTATGATCAGAATGTGTCCGACGAACACCGATTGTTTTGGTGACCACCTGCCCGCTGCAGCGAACACCTCCACCAGCAGCAGCACAGGCGAGCTAATGAGCAACGCGCGTGAAAGCGGAAGGGAGGGGTGGGGGAGGGGAGCGGGCACGGAGTCACGCACGGGGAGGGCGCGCACCGCGGGACGGTCACGCGTGTCGGATAAACGTGTCAGCGTGTCAAATCACGTGACACCCATCCCCGCTCCGCCCCTCACCCCGACATAGCCCCGCTTACCCCACCATACCGAACCAACCCTCAGAAAACGAGAAAAGAAAAAAAAGATGCCAACGTGGCGGCCGCACAGGTGCGCTAGCACGTAAAATCGCACGACCGAAAGAAAACAATAAAAAGGGGCTCAAAAATGAAGAAGAGGGACCGCCATCACCACGCACACAAAAAATATGCCTGCTTGTCCAGCCACGGAAACAAAAAATTGACTTTGATATTTGTCTGAGAGAATTGTAAACGCTGTACTTTGTTCCGCGATTCGGAGTCGTGGCATGGCAGTGTACAATGCTATAAGGCCACACTATTACATTCAAGCAAAGAAATGCTTTGCAGAACCGCGAAGGATTTAGACCCTTTGTAACTACGAAGCATTTACTTTGGAATTACAAAGCGATGCTTTCAAATTTCGGAGCAATGCCTATACGTGCTTCAAAATATCGCTTTGCAATTGCAAAGCATTACTTTGTAATTGCAGAGTAACTGCTACATATTTACAAAGGATCAAAATCATTTTTGTTTTTAAAAGGCACCGCTTGGCAGGAATTTACAGTACGGTACAGTACAGTTTAACGTAAACTAAATATTGCGAAAAATTTGTCAAAGTTCAATTTAAGCGTATGTCTTGGCGTTGCGTTCTGGGATTAGATCCACATGTATTTGATTACCTCCCGAACGAGAACGAGTCTACACAACAAAACCACATTTACATTACTCACCTTGAGGGGAAGTTTGGGCCACTTCTCCTTCCTCGCCTTGTAGCGGGACTCGAACTTCCGATCCCAATACTCGCGGCTCTTCATCCAGTGGGGCTGCAAACACGAGGACAAGAGTAGTTAGTAATAAAAAGAGAAATATAAACAACGTTACACATTTCGATTGCAGCACTAAATAGTCCGTGAGCGCGAGCCGAAGAGAGCTAATGAAACTCAAAGGACAGCTCAAGCTATCTCATTTGACCTCCCAGGGTATAATTTTCAAAAACACCGTGCATTATCAAGTAATGGGTTTGGGGGGTCGGATATTGTCAATTGGCAATCCCAAGTAACGGCCCTCAGAGCTAAAATCGCTCTGCTCACCTAATTCTACAAAATAGAACATTAAAAGTGCACAATTTTAAAGGGTTTTCGGGAGTTTCGATTATCTGTCAAAGTACGAAAACAGCGAAGGAAAAGAGACACAGACTGTACATACTCTTTAAACGCATTGGTGCCAACCTTGCTAGTGAGCCGGTCAAACCCTAATCTCGTTCCATGGAACGCCTTTGATGCCATGCAGCTTGTCAGTGAGCCTAAAACTTAGAAAATAAGCTCTATGTGTGGAAGTACCTTGCAATGTTGACATAAGAACACGTTAGGACATATTATTTTTGAGTTCTGCTATGCCCCTAAAAGGCCGTTTTTTATCGTTAATAGAAAACCTAAGGAATCAATATATGCGGACGGGAATCACTGGGAATAAAGTATTTCGGGAATCATGTATACACATCGAAAGGGAGTTATTGCACCCTCGGGGTAAGCCATAGTAAAGTAACCAGAAAAGCGTCAAAGAGAACCAAAGTTAGGACAGGACAACAATCCAAACGATTTGACGAAGCTTTGGAACGAATATGCACGGTTTTTCTGGCCCCCTCCACTACATGATTCTGCTCCTGTGCAACAGAGGGCACATGGCATGCACGTGACGTACCCGTAGTAAGACTGAACCGTGTACAAGTGTGCGAGCAGACCTGCCCGGACCGTGACGAGAAGAACCCGCGACAAAAAAACGTTAACGCTAACGCTAACGTGAAAGCAGATGACTTACACGTGTAGCGTTGAGCGTTGAGCATTTACTCTAAACTCACACGACTGCGTTGAACGTGAACGCGGGGCGGGCAAGCATTGTACGTAAACGCGGCCGGGTCGCGGCGAGCGGGGCGCGGGGTGCGGCGAGCGGGGCTCGGCGAGCATGGCGAGCCTGGCGAGCACGGCGAGCGGGGCGCGGCGAGCACGCTAAGCACGGCGAGCGGGGCGCGGTGGGCACGGTGAGCACGGCGAGCGGGGCGCGGCGAGCACGGTGAGCACGGCGAGCGGGGCGCGGCGAGCGCGGCGAGCACGGCTTGGCGAGCACGGCTCGGCGAGCACGGCTCGGCGAGCACGGCTCGGCGAGCACGGCGAGCATGGCGAGCGCGGCGAGCACGGTGTGGGCGGGGCGCGGCTGGGCGGAGCGCAGCGGGTGTTTAACGACTATTTCATGGGTCATAACCGAAGCGTAGGGCTGTGTAGGGCAGCGGCCGCTGCGAAGTGTCGCTCATGGCGCTACGATGCTGACGGTCTGAACAGCGCTACTGCCCAAGCCGGCAGGCCGGCGGCAGACACGCGAGAGCCCCACTGCAAGCGCGCCGCCTAAATAGATTGGACTACTGCTTGCGCGTTTCTGCTGCTTTAACTGGCGAACTTTGAACTGTACGCTTTGAACTTACAACTTTACGAGAGTACAAGCTGACGATAACTGCGTATCATCTGCTAAAAAGAACGGGAGGAAGGCTATCTTTTCAGTATTAGGAGTATGCCGATGAAGTGAAGCGGCAGGCTTTGTACCTTAAACCTAGATAAAGTCTGTGGCAAGAACAAAGAGTAAGGCGACAGCGGAACGAGTCGGGGCGAAGGAGGGCCTGCGGGCAGAGGAAGCACAGAAACAATGAAGTGAGTCAGAAGGAGAGGGGACGAGAGGATAACGGGTATGAGAGGGAGAGGGAGAGAGAGAGCGGGAGGAGAGGCAAAGATAAACAGGAACACTGCAAACACGCAAATGTTTGGCGAAATATCGCACACCACCGCAAAACGCCCGGGCATGGCAGCGCTGCCGTCATATCGCACACACTTGGTTCATTAGGAGCAGAGCGAGGCAGCATCAGCGCCAGCAGCCCTGGCAGGTCCATTGTGAGCCGAGGCGGGAGGGTCACAGAGATGATGACCGATGAGCCGCAAGCTGAGCCCGCGTCGAGCTCCTCGCCCAGCGTGCCGCCGCCGTCACTAACTAGCCCTGTGTGCGGACCACAACAAGCGGGTCGTGATGGCTGTGCACGGGCCGTGTAAAGGCGAGGCGGCGGCCGGCGGCAGCCACTCCGACACGCATCACCTCCGCTCCAACAAGCGAGAGCGGAGCGGGCCAGAGCAGGGCGGAGTTGGACCAACTCGCCCCCGCCATCCCCGCGCGTGCGGCCCCCGGGGACGGGACCCGCGACCCCGACACTGCACTGCCAAGCATCCCCCCTTCTCTCTCTCTCTCCATCTTCCCAAAGCCTTGAAGTTTGGTTCACAATGCTCTTCTGATTTCGTCTCCGACATTCTGCATACACGCAGTGTACAAGAGAGAGTCTGCGCGAGCACGAGAGGGTGTGAGGGAGAGAGTAAGCGAGAGAATGGGAAGGGACGAGGGCGGGAGGAGGAGGGGAGAGGGGGTGGTGTGAATAGGGGCGCCTACCTGCCGAGCCCCCCCTCCCCTCCTCTTTCTCGCCAACCAACAACAGCAACCCTTACACCCACACCGCATCCCCCTATAAACACAGGACTAGCACCGGGCTCGGAGCGCACTGGTAAAATTTTAAGTAATGAAGTTGGGTGTGAAAGCAGGCGGGAATGCCGTGGAGGAGAATTGTAGCAGTGGCAATGGCACAGAGTGAGGGCTGGTGCTCGAGAAGAGTGAGATAGTACTACCCCACCCAATCAAACGAAGGCTTTTAGAGTCACCCAATTTGAGTCATGCTGACGGCATTCTTCTCTCAAAAAGTAATTTTTTCAGACGCCTCTATGCAATCTGTAGTGAGGAGGAGCCCCATAAGGTAGCTCGCTCAAACTGTGGGACGATCCCACTATTGACTCAAATAGAGCGAGAATAATACTTTTGTGCTTTCGCGGGAGCAACAAATATATTGCACTCGCTGCGATTTCGCGCTCCTTTGAGCGACATACCTCCCGCCTCGCCCCGCCTCTGGTATTTCGCAGCGAGGAGGGACGACACGGAGGAGGAAGGCAAGGAGGAGGACTCGGAGCCGGCAAAGCAGAGCGAGGATGGCTGAGCGGCGGGCTGAGCGGCGGGCTGAGCGGCGGGCTGAGCGGTGGGCTGAGCGGCGGACTGAGCGGCGAGCTGAGCGGAGTGGGTCGAGAGTCGCGCTGCTGCGGGATTATGCCAGGCTGACGGACGGAGCAGCGGCGAAGTGGCGCGACCACGGTACACCACTCAGCATCCTCTCCGGGCCCGAGAGAGCCCCGGGGGATGCCCTGGGCTGGCGGGACGGGACGCCGCGGCCCGGGGGCCGGCCCGGGGATCAGGAGCAGAAGCTCCAGCAGAGGTTCCTCTCGGATCTGGGACGAGGCGATTCTACCGGACATCGCCACCACGCCGGCAGCAAGAGGAAGAGGCGGAGGCGGGCGCATCCCCCGTGCTGGTGGAGGCTGGCCGGGGCCCCGGCGGAGGCTGACCCGGCGGGACCGGCCGACAAACAACCGCCATTAGTCCCGAGAGTTACTGGGCGGGACCAAGACCAAGGAGGGGAGGTCCATCAAGACGGCCGTTCTAGCATTCGAATGAGCGCCATGCCTCACAAATCAGCCGCAATAATTGCCCCCCACTTTTTTTAAAGCATTTTTTTTTTGTCTTTTTTTTTCTAAATCTCTGGCGCCGCTTTTACTGAAATTAAATACGACCTCCGCGCGTCCCGCAGCGCAGCCGGCCCGCCCGCCCGCCATGCAGACAAAGGCGAGGGCAGTCGGGGTGCACCTCATCAGGGAGGACGTGCGCAACCTCCACCCGGTCGGGCTGGCGCGAGGGCTGGCGGGGCCGACCGCCAGGAAATGTCAACCCCCGGCGCACCCTGCTCCCCCCGCTGCTGGCGCCAGGCGTAACCACCGCCGTCGCCACGTCCTCCCCCTCATCGCCACTCCCACACGTTTCGATGCCCCCTCCCTCCCCCCTCCGGCCCCGTTCTTAACGAGTCATTACGCGGCAGTTAGAAGGCGGTGAGGAGGTCGGCCATTCGCACACGACGCACAAAAATGCACAGCCCGCCGTAAAGCATGGCGAATGGCCCACCACCGGACCGCAGTCACGGCCGCGCGAGGCCCTCTCAAGAGGAGAGGAGCTAGAGAGGGCGGAGAGGGAGGGCGTGGTTACTCTTCTGGACAGAAAGGAGAAACCGGGAGAAACAGAAGAGGAAATAAGGGGGTAGGGGGAGAGATTCACCGACATTTTTGCAACATGCGCCTTCAACCTTGTGCTTACTGACAATAATTTTGGTTAACACAGCAAGTGGCGATGGGAATGCAAGCAGCGCAAGTGTGAATCGAAGAAGTGGGGAAGTTTTCGTTTTCTTTCTTTCTCGTCATTTCTTCTTTTTTCCCTCCCCAGACGACGAGCTGAACGAGGCGGGACAACTCATTAGGGGCGGCTCCTCGTTACCGATAACGGCGCCGGGGATTTGAAATACTTTAGGGAAATTGCTTCCACAGCAGCAGCGGACCTTCTTGGCGAATCGGAGGTAAAATCGCGTTCGCATCGCCAAAAGCTTGTCGCGCCGCGGCCAGAAAAGTTCCACTCGAACCAAGATATCTCGATGTGGGCCGGTGAGAGGGGGGAAAGGGGGGGGGGGGATGCGGAGTCGGAGAGGCTGCAGTAATTTGTATCACCGACTGGGACAGTGCAGGTAACACGCACCACTCTGACGGTCTGCATATAGACTAACCGCCGGGGTCAGCGGCATGCAAATAGTTGGGTCTCAGCGGCAGGGCGGCATGGACTTGTCAGGCCCGGCACGGCCCAAGGACAAACAGACAGCCTTGCCCGCTCCCTCCGCCAACACAAAGGTGCCAGGGAGC
>NW_026267143.1:659070-659668 GCF_000697945.3 Frankliniella occidentalis | reverse complement strand
TGGCTTTGGAGACTGGAGGGGAGGAGAGGGGTGGTCTGTGCGATCGTAATACATAGGAACTTCCTTGTATTACACGACGCATTACAGTTAGGGGTCTGACACCTAACTGACTGCGCCCCCACGAACATCGCCGTAGGGAAGGGGGGAAAGGCGTCCTGGACCCGCCACCACCGACCCTGGCGAGTGAAGCGCTATGCGGTTCAACTCCCGACGGAGAAGAAGGGGAAGCGCACCGATGTGCTCAAGAGAACAGAGCGAGAAGGCAACGTGACGGCGGAGAGGGGAGACAGCCAGGGATCGAGACGGGGAGCGGGGAGGAAACCGCGGTTTTCATGCGACAGGCGTTCTATTTGTCGGTGTTGGATTGCTCACTAATTGTGGCTGTATAAAATTCTGCAAGTTTTATGCACAACAAAGTGCAAAAGAATTTAGTGTGAAAAGGTGGGGGGAGAGCGTGAGTGATACGTAGAGACAGAACCAGAGAGGGAGAGAGAGAGAGGGGGGGGGGGTAAAAGCAAACACGGACAGAAAGCCAGATCCTCGCCCGCGGGCCCAGCCCGGCGTCCGCGTCCGGACCCGGCCATTCGGCCCTGTGGCG
>NW_026267143.1:657370-658917 GCF_000697945.3 Frankliniella occidentalis | reverse complement strand
ACAGACAGACAGAAGGAAGGGGGATCATGGCGGAGGGGTTGTTGAGGTTGGGGTGTTCCGCAATGTGCATTCCTGGCGCGTTGCTAGTGCAGACTGCCGCGCCTCTCCCCGCCTC
This sequence comes from Frankliniella occidentalis, assembly GCF_000697945.3. Lineage (NCBI taxonomy): Eukaryota > Metazoa > Arthropoda > Insecta > Thysanoptera > Thripidae > Frankliniella > Frankliniella occidentalis. The sequence continues at coordinate 658,802 of NW_026267143.1, read as the reverse complement.
ACGCTTAGGCCCCCCGGCCATCAGAGCCCTCTCTCATGCGTAAAATGCACGTTCTGTACGTGGGGCGGGGCGGGGCGTGGCGGGGCGTGGCGGGGCGTGGCGTGGCGTGGCGCCGTGTGTAGGACAGGGCAGGTCGAGCTAGCATGTTCCGGCATCATCAATGAGTCAATGTTGCACAGCACAGTACCTAAGCACAACCGTGAAAAAAAAAAAAAAAACAGGGCAGTGCAGCAGTTTTCACACGTAGTGATGCCATAAGAAAAATAGACTAGCAGACTTTTTGACACAAAAATGACGTTTTCGTGTTACCCTAGCTTAGAATCGTTCTCTGTGAGAGGACGGGGAAGATGATCCCCAGGCAAGCCGCCACGCTCAAGACAGAGAGGCGGGAAGCTTGCCAGCCCGCTTCCGGACTAACTGACATCAATCTTAATGTTACTTTATTTTTCCCTAGCTGAACTAGATTTTCGGGTTGTGCGCCCCAAACTTTTGATCGGTCGTCCATCCTAGTAAGTTCACCCCCAATTTTTTTTTGTTAGCAGTCAAGCAAGCGTCTTCTTCTAGCAAAGGACCAAGGACACAACGGGCTACAGAGCCCCCCCTTCCCCTCCCCCAACCACCCCCGCTGCCCGTTGGAGATCGCCCCTGCTCTGCTGCTGCTGGCGGCTGGATGACTGGACGTGTCGCGGCTCCGGCGACTCTTGTGGGGGATGTGTGCGTGTGCGCGAGAGACAGAGAAAGAAAGAGAGAGAGAAAAAGAGAAAAAGACAGAGAGAGAGAGAGAGAGAGAGAGGGGGGGGGTAAAAGCAAACACGGACAGAAAGCCAGATCCTCGCCCGCGGGCCCAGCCCGGCGTCCGCGTCCGGACCCGGCCATTCGGCCCTGTGGCGCGCGGTCTGTTTCTTATCACGGTTCGTGATCCCCCCATCCTCTTTCTTTCTCTCTCTCTCTCTCTCTCTCTCTCTCTCTCTCTCTCTCTCATACACGCACGCACGCTCGCAGACGCAGCCACCCGGGCGAGGATAGAGGGGAAAGACTCTTCATATATTTGATTCCGCTTGATCGCGCCTGCGAGTGGTATAGCTGCTGGGCGGGGAGGGGCGGCTGCCGCGTCACCTTTCCCCGCCACGGCTGGGGGAGGAAGGCGGCCGGAGGGGCCCCGGGGGAAGGGGGGCGACAGCAGTGGGGCTTCCACGAGCCCCCCGGCCCCCCACCGGCCTCCGGGGCCGAGCCGAGTACAGGAGCTTCTCCAAGGAGGCAGCGCCAGCGCCAGCCAGCTAGGGGCCCCTAGAGAGGCACTCACTAGAGAGGGGGAGGGGGGGGGGGCGGCACAAGGCACGCACGGGGCAAATGGCGCGGAAATGGGATGTTGATTGTAATGTATGTCGCAGAGTGTTGCGCAGCAGGACAGTCAGCCACAGTCCGCCCGCCC
>NW_026267143.1:654713-657152 GCF_000697945.3 Frankliniella occidentalis | reverse complement strand
CTCTCTCTCTCTCTCTCTCTCTCTCCCTCCCAACCTTCTCCGAGACACCCCCGGCTGGCCGTCTCCCACAAACTGACAGCGCGTATAGCAGTCGGATAATAATCCCTCAGCAGGGTCACCCTCTCCTCCGCTCCAACAATGGCGTCGCCAAGCACCCTCCAACGGCCCGGCCGGAAAACGGCCATGAATTACGGGCAATATAGCCGCGAGGACGACGACTGTCACGTGGGACAGCCCCGCCTCCTCCCGGCGCCGGCGCCAGCGCAGCGCCTCCAGCACACGATCCGCGTTCTGCTAACTATTGCGACTACACGGAGCCAGCAGCGGGGGCGGCGGCAGTGCGTGTCGCACGGGGCGCCCTAGGACTCGAGGCGCATGACAGCCTGGTGCAGCGCCTGCAGCGCCCCTGGGGCCGGACGGGCCGCCGGACCAGTGCCCCCCCCCCCCCTTACGACGTTATTTGCAAATCGTCAGCAGCGGGGCCCCCCGGCCAGACGCTCAGATGTGAGAGTCGTCGCGCAAAAAGTTTATCGCCCGCGCCGTCCCATTACGTAATGGCGGGACACGAGGAGGGGGCCGGGGAGGCGACCGGGAGGGGAGGGGCATTTTTTCCCGACTTCTGAAAAGACTCGCCCGGCGAACATTCTGCTGTCCCTTTCTCTCCCACGGGCTCCTCAGGGCTGGGCGAAAAAAGAAAGGGGAAACACAAAGAGACTTGTCCCTGTTGCCGCGACGACAGTACTAAATGTCATCGAGGCAGATGCGCTGAACAGTCGCCGTTTCTAATGATTTCACTTTTGAGTCTTCCGATGGGGTCCGCAAATCAGGTTGTCATCAGAACAGAGGGGTACTGCGGCCTTGCTTAGAGTCTGTTCCGCGTTCATGGCCGTCAAGGTTTGAGAAAGTGATCCCCAACTTTTTGCTCAATGATCGTGATATGAACGCGGATAGGACGCTGAGGAGCTACTTGAGACCATGGCGACGCGAGGCTTTACATCGCAATGAAAGGTACTCTACCGTGAGGCGGTGAGGTGCCAAGAAACACCACCTCGACGGTCGCCCAGCGCCAGCGCCCACCAGTGGCCCGGCAGCGAGACCTGCTCCCAGCGGGCAGCGCAGTTAATCCATCAGTCATTTTCGCTCGTAGCGGGAGGGACCACTGGGGGGGTTGTGGCGAGCAGCCGAGCAGCCAGCGCGGGGTAATTCAAAACGTCATTTCCCTCTCAGCCCTCCCGGCGCTGCACCCCCTGATGGCTTTTGCCGGTTTGATGTTCAGCCTTGAGCCACTCCCGCCGATGAGCTCCGAACAGAAACAGACGCCGGGACGCCGTCAGCCCACAAACACTGGGGCGGCCGTTGTGTGTCGCCCAAAACAAACCGTGTACTCTGATTAATGCACCCCGTGTGTGTCTAAGCGTCGCATCTCCGGACAAACTTGCCACGCTCTCGCCGAGCACAACGCGCTGCCACACAAGGTCACAGCGGCCCTGCACGCTGCATCTGCTTATCACAGGGAGCGCAGTGTAGCGCCAGGGAATGACCTCCGGGCCCCGGCCCTGCTCGCCTCGGCCGGCGACAGCGCGCCGCTCTAAACACATTCAGGCTCCTCTCTGAGCGACGAGATTACCACCCCCACCCCGCCCTGCGCTTCCACGTCATGTGCTGCGATGCGAGATAAAGTTACATTAAAGTTGATGGCGCCATTTGGAGTGCCTTATTCGCTTGGTTTTCTAGAGGGCTGCTTCGCCCTGCCCCGCCACACTATCAAGAGATCGGGCGCGAATAACGCGTCGATGTGCAGCAGCGTAAGGGGTTGGGGCGCCGCATGGCGGGTGATTTGAGGAGCGGAATGTTGATCATAAAAGCTCGTCGCTCGTCGCTCGCCTCTCACCCGGCCCCGCCCCTCTCTCCTCGTGTTGACCATTTGGCAGGCAGGGGCGGGGCGAGTAAGCCTTCCGGAAGAGCTCCGCCGGTAAATAGACTCATCCGCGCGGCCACAGTCTGGCCACACCCTCTAATGGGCCGGGCTGTGAGGCCCCGAGGCGGCACTCTACTCCAATAACGAGCCTACACCGCGGGCTGCCCGTGTAGCTTACAGCCTCGGGAACCATGGAAATTAAAGGAAGTGCAGGCGCATCGGTCGATGTGGAGTGATCCGCCGGGCAGGCTGCCGGCAGCTGGAGCAGCAGCAGGGCCGGCACGGGCCGCGAGGGTCAAACCGTGTAGCTGTCTGTGGTTATGCGTCCTGTTCCGAGTGGGAGGCCTCCGTCCATAGCCCGCGGCCCGGGAAACACAATGAAGGGCTGACCCGTGCACGGCCACGCGCGAGCCCGGGGGGGAGGGGAGGCGGGTCTGTGCGCGGGGCCGGCAGCATCTCTGCCGCCTCCTCAGGTATTAGAGCGCCGGCGCCCGCTCCGCCCCGGGGGCCTCATAACGTAT
>NW_026267143.1:653413-654663 GCF_000697945.3 Frankliniella occidentalis | reverse complement strand
AGAGAGACTGTGCTCAGCTTCCGCACAAGCCGGTATAAACGTCAGTGAAGAAATATTCGGGATTAGATTAACTATATTTTGTATCATGCGACATCACTAGTATTTGTTATAAAGCAAATGTAACGAGGAAGAAGATTACTTATCCCTCGACTTCTGTATTCCGTTCACTGTACAATGCTTACAAACTAAAATCTTTGCAACGTTACGAATAATTTTCGTTCTTTGTATTCTTTATTTGTTTGTTGTTTGTAAGCAATTCCTACAGAGTTGAGCTTTTAATCCCAACTCTGCTCACGAACATGACACTACTCTTTGTCAAGCAAAAATGTATATTGTCTACATTAAAGAAAGTAGACATGCTCATGTCTACATAAAAGAAAAGAAACAATAAACAATTTCAAAAAACGAAAACCGAAAAGCGCTGTACAGTAACACAACAGTGTGCCAACTCGGTCCGAGCCGCGCCACTGTTATGTCGCAGCCTTAACCTTTTGTGTTCTTGACGATGCTGGCCGCTGAAACATTTTCGAGACCGCAGCCTCGCTTCGATTTCCACTTTTGCCGCATTAAGTATGAAAGAAAGCACCTCGACATGAGCTCATCGAGGTTCAGAACCAGGGGTCTAGACGAACCGCAGGGGGCCGGCGGCGCGTCGCACTAACCCAAAGGGGATTCCAAAGGCCCGGCACATTCAGTTAGCATGGAAACGACTCCCGGGCGGAACGCCTGCACGCACGCACACACACAGTCCAGTACAGGACGGTTAAACGCAATCCGATTAGTGCCCCTGCGAACGGCGCCATATGCAGCCCGCTGCGCGGCCGCGCCGCCGGGCCCGCCGGCCTGCAGGCGCTCCGTGCTCCGAGCCTGCCCCCCCTCATCCCCCGAGCCGCTTTACTCTCGCCGCGGAAAAGTTATCCGCAGTAATGAGCTCCGCGTTATAACGGCTGTTCTCCGTTGTTCCCAATTTTTCCTCGTCAATAATAGGCAGCAGTGGCCGTCCCGAGGACACGGCTCTCCGGAGGTAGAAGGGAGAGGGAGTCGCGACCACAGCACCGAAAAACGATGGAATGCAGATGATGAAAGCCGAATCGGCCCGAAGCGAACGCTAGAAAGTCGAGTTCCGAGTCTCGAGTTGCAGGAGCCGATGAGCCGGCAAAGCACCGGAATAAAAATATGACGGCAAGAAATATACGGGCGGTACCATTTTAATGAGCACAGGAGACGCGGTAGGAAACGGAGGGAGGGAG
>NW_026267143.1:648106-653363 GCF_000697945.3 Frankliniella occidentalis | reverse complement strand
GCGCAGCAGGACAGTCAGCCACAGTCCGCCCGCCCCGCGCAGCCTCGCCCCGGAGGGGAGGAGGGTGGCCGCGTTCACCGCAATTGATATTCCATTTAAAAGAAACTTTCTAAAATTTCTGCCTTTGTTTGTTTCTCAACTGTTTTTTTTACGTGCCTGCCGTTGATGCGATTGTGACCTGTTTTTTTGTCGTAAAAACCAAAACGTTCGATAAGTAAAAGCGAGTCCGGCGATGGAATCAAACGTCGAGGCTGGCGACACGAGAGAGATAAAGGGGAGGGTGGGCCGTGGATCGATTCACTGCGACGGGCGGGGAGTGTGTGAGGTAAGGGAAATGGCCTGGGATCACTTTGTCCTAAGTTAAACACGCCATAGCATACACAGGAGAAACCCAATCGTGTGAATGTCACACACTTTATACGCGTGTAAACTTCAAAGGAGAATAATTCACAACTTATTCACTCCCGTAATTTTAGGAATATTCATTAATGAGCACAGTATACTGTGACAGTGACAACGAGGACTACTATAGCGTCGCTCGCAATCAGTTCACAATCCTGGCCTCCGCACGCCTCCACACAAGCGAGACCCCGCATGCATGACAATTTACGATTTTCTTATTGCTTGAAGATTAGCATTCACGTCGTTCCGGCAGGGGCGAATCTGAATGGAACGATCGGCATTTTAGTCGGCACAATGGCGTTGGCTTTTTGGCTTTGGAGACTGGAGGGGAGGAGAGGGGTGGACTATTGTAAAAATTGTGTTTCAGTAAAAAGTAGCTGTACCTAGTTTCGTAATATCACGGATAGTCAGTTTTGATTCTCACATGTGCCTTTTTTGAGATACAGATGTTTAGTTTTTTTTTTTTTTTAATTTTTAAACACACTTTGGTTTGTTTTAAGATGACATTATTTCGTTTATCGAATACCTTCGTACGTTTAAACAACTCAATTTGGAACTTTGTAGCCACTAGCCTCTGCATTACAATCATCGCAGTCTCTTAAAATGTCCCGAAACAGACAGAACATAGCTTCGATGAGAAAATGAAACGAAAAGGAACACGTCAAGGCTGACAAACTCTATGATTAAGCCCCGGCCCTGCAAAGTTTTCACCTGACACCGCCTGATGGCAATCGTGATGTAACGGCGCGCCGTGATTATTTCCTTCCCCGGCGAACAAATGAGGTGAGACAATCAGCGCGACGCCACTCGACAACACCTAATCGATGGGGGAACACCGCGGCGAACGAATCGGGGGAACGGCAGTGAATGGGGGAGAGCCGTGGTGTACTGCAGAGCGAGCTGCACAGCGGGCTAAGCTGCGGCAGACGAGGCGCACAAAGACTCTGCAAACGCCTCAGAAGCACACCATTGTCTTCCACCACCTCCGCCTTGAGAGTGAGCCGTGAGCCGTGAGCCGTGCTCGGGGCTCACTCGGAGCTCACACAGAGCCCGGGTGGACGCAGCGTTGGCGAGCGAGGCGGGGCGTGGCGGGGCGAAAGGTAGGGGCAGGGAAAGGGGCTTCAGAGTCGCGGAGCGGAGGGACCCCTGCACCAGCCCCTGCCGGGTCGTCCAGCCGCCGCACCCAGACGCGTCATTTTCAACTCGGTAAACAACGTTTGGCATTAACGAATGCGAAAAGGGTTGGTCGAGAAGGGGAAGGGGAACGCCCCACTTTTAGTGACTGTTGCGGGGAGGGGAGGGCGTAGTGGTGGCGGTGGCGTGACGGGAGCCCGAGTTTCAGGGTGGCGTGTGTCGCGAGGGTGGGGGGAAGGTGGCGGTCGGTAGGCAATCGAAAGGGTTTGGCTGCAATTTAGACCTCCCTCCCCACCATCCCTCCCTCTCTCCCCCTTCCACGCCCCGCGGTCTCTATCACCCCCTCTCCATCCAAAGGGTTGGCCAGAGGGGCGGGGGGAGGGGGGCGCTGGCCGCAGGGGGCTCCTTTGCCGTGCCGCATGTGCCCTGCGCACGGCATGTCACACGCCGCGGCGGGACACAGCATGTGGCGCGGCAGGAAACCGAGGGGCGCGGCGGGGAGGGGCATAGCTCCCCCAGAGATTAAATTGGGATATTGTTTTGTCGGAGCGCGTGGCACGAGTGCCAGTTCGTTTTGTCGTCCCACGCCGGTGACACCTCTGGCTCATTCATTTTGCTGGCGTTATTGTGATGCATGCATTCTATACCTCGACCGTCCTCGGGCGGTTTTTTTTTGTTTTTTTTTACTTTTACTAGATAATACCTCATCTGCTCGTAAACTAGGTTAAACAAAAACCCATATGCACACCTACAAGTGAGCGACATTCATTACACACTTGCGTTGCCTGTGCACCCTAAAACCTGTATATAGACGCTTGTCTACTACAAGAGAATGGCGCCGCTTATATTTCAGTTTTTGGGTGTAATAATATCTGAGCCAGCTTCATTTTCACTGGCACATTCGAATTTCCAGCATTTTTTTCCAGCACTAACTGGCTGAGCGATAGCGAAGAGCGCCGAGACAGTCTCCGGGCCGTCCGGCAGCCGGCGCCGTGGGGGGCGGACTCCGGCTCCACCGAGAGCCCCGCTAAGGTGTCGCAAAATATTCAGAACACGGTGCGAAGCCCGCGGGGCCAGCAGACCGAGTTTTCCAACACGAAGACGAGGGAGCGTGGGGAGAGCAAGTGGCGGGGCAGGGGCAGACTTGTGAAACACAAAAGCCGAAGTCGGCCTGGCCGTGACACGAGCCGCGGCGTGCAGCTGGCAGGCAGCCTGGCGAGCAGCTGGACGAGCAGTCGGGCGAGCAGCCGGGCGAGCAGCCGGACGCCGGGCCTAAGTGCTTCCTGAATATTGTCCGGGCGCCGCAAACTGTCACGGCCAGTCAATGCCAAAGCCGGCTACATTATACTTAGAGAAGCTATCACAATCTTACTAGGGTTCGTACTATGAACGCCAATTGTCATATCGTGAAGCGCATGTCTGTGCTATCACAGTACAAACATAGGTCGCTCGAAAGACGAATCCGCTCGTTCATAATACAATATGGATATGAATTGTGATCGTATCATGAGAGCGCAGAAATTCTTCATATTATGAACACAACCTTCATAATATGAAGAGTGGCGTTTTTAAGATTTTAAGAGTGATCTCACGTACAGGTATCACTCGCATGGCATACCCCAAGAGATTAAATTAGAGATACAGTACCCATCATCACGAAACAACAAGGAACCAGAAAAGTCACGATTTCCCTACGCTCCTGCGCGGACTAAGGCAACCCTTCTCCCCCTTTTCCCCCACGCCAAATGCTTCATTCTTCGGTCGTTAGCACAGGAGTTCCATGGACCTTCACACAAACCAAGCCAGAACACACACACGTGCGTAGACCTGCCCCTCCCCCACACATACATACACACTCACACACAAGAAAACCAACAAACAGCCAAACACTCACAAGGGTAACCAAAGTAAACTACTAAGCTGGGGCTGCAGAGTCACACACACACGGGCGCTGCACGCGGTGACCCACGCGCGCATTAGGCGACACTGTGAGTGGTGGGGGCTAATTACGGGCAGGGGAGAGATGGCGGGGAGAGAGAGAAGTCAGGGGAAGGGGTGTGGAATAAGTGGATAGGTACCCAACAATGTATAAGTGTGATTCCAAAGAAAATAAATATAGGTCTACAAATTTTAGCCTCTGACAAATTCCAGTTACCACCACGAAGTAGCTAACAGTTAAAATCTGGTAAAACCAAGGTAGGATATCCTACCTTTAAAAGGCACTAAAGCTCCAAAGGCATTACAGTTTGTTTTTTCGAAATATTTCGTCCCTATGGAATGAGATTGGATTTTAAGGCCTATCTTCGTAATCTACCCAAAATTCCGCGTCGAACGAGCCTACATGTGATGGGGTTCTGTTCAAAAATGGCATAAATTGATAGAATTTTTTGTACTTTTTGACTTGCTTTTCATTTGCTGACTACTTCTCAGAACCCTATCACATGTAGGCTCGTTTGACGCGTAATTTTGCGAGGAATTCGACAGTGTATCCCAAAATGTGATTGGTTTGCTCATTCATAAAATATTTGGGAAAATCTGAAAATACACACTTTAGCACCCGAAAAACAGGTTTAGCACCCCAGGAAAGGTAGGATATATCGCACCTTTGTTTTTCCAGCGTAGGAGCTTTTCTAACTTTTGCACAGTGCATCGCGTAGCAACGAGAGCAGGTGTCGATATCGAATTCAACGACGGCACCATATGGCTCTGCGCGAAAGGGGCGACCCACCCGCAAGTCTGTATGCGGAACAATATCAGAGCGCAAGGGGGCGGTCCAGGCGCCGCCAGGTGTCAGCTGTAAGTCCCTTTCAAATAACCACATATTAAGGCAGCTCAGTAACCACGAAAACTCCCACAACAGTTTGTGGCAAGAACCTTTTGCAGGTGACGAAAACAGAACATGCGAACATGTGCTGCACACAAAAGGGGGTGTAAAGACGCCAAGGTTCGGGGCAACCTAAGCGAGGTCGGCGAGGAGGCGGCGGTGCGCAGCGGTGCGGCGGCAGGGCCCAGTGGGGCGCCCGAGGAAAGTAGGCCAGCGGTTATGGCCGCCGCTGCCATTGGACGGGGCGGGCGCGGCGGGCGCAGCGGGCGCAGCATAGCATCACTCGGATCATAATAAAGTCATTTAAAGGGTCATCGATGGCCTCAGAGGCCAGGGGGGATGCCACCACACGAAGCTTGGCCTTTCCGTGCCAGACGCGTAAAATGGCATGTCCGTGTCGTCCTTTTCTTTTTCCTATTCTCGGTTTAAAAAGACGCGCCGTCGCCGCTGCAGACTGCAGGCCGCCACGTACGGCCGCCCGTTGTTCACTGTTCCCCACACCCGCGTCCCTTGGCTCAATCGGATTTATTCATGCAAAAACATGACGAGGAGAGATACCAATCCCATTACCTTGCCACGCGCCATGTGCGCCGCCCACGCATAAGTGGACTTTGACAGCTTTGCAAACGGATTCCGCTGCTGGGCGCTTTTTTTTAAAAAAAATATCTTCCATTCAATAACCCGTCTGCTCGCCGGCCACAACCCCGCCACCCCCTCCCCCTCACACACTCCACACCCCGCGCAGCTTTATCTCGTCAGCGCTGAACGTGTCTGATGGGAACCCATCAGCACATTTCGACTCTGCGCTAACGAACACTACTGGGGGGAAGCGCATGGCACTGCCTCGGGTCAGCCGGGGGTGAACCTGAGTATGCCCACCGGTCCGCCCCCCGGTCC
>NW_026267143.1:639078-640221 GCF_000697945.3 Frankliniella occidentalis | reverse complement strand
GGCGGGTCCATCCATCTACGCAGAGAAAGGGGGTTTGAGAGAGGCGTGGAGGTTTAACAGAGGAAAAAATAGCGCGGAGCTTCCAGAGACCACGAGAGGCTGCTGGAGCTGACTCATGAACGAACGCTGGATAGACTGTTGAGGCCTCGTCACGAGCCCGAAATCAACCGAAAGCAACAGCAATGCTGTGGCCAGACGCAGCCCGACCAGATGCGTTTTTCGTATCGCACATCTACCGACGACGTCTGCACTGTCAAAAAGTAAGCCAAACTTCCTACTCAAACACTGCAACTCCAGTCTTCCAACATTATGAAAGAAATAGGAACAATCTATAGTCACAGGTCAGTAGTTCGTCATTTTAACCATGACAAAGATGAAAATATGACTACGGAAGCCTTCTGTTTTATCTTTTCCAGTCGAGCAAAGGTCCGAGCTGATCCCCGCAGGTCCGGATATCCCCCGTGGTTCAGCCGTCGGCGCCTCCCTCCACCTTGGTTCCCCTTGCCCTCCAATCGCTCAAATCGCTCTCGACGCTTCGCCTTTTCTTTCGCGCCCCAGGCGCAATTAATCACCCTTAATTAATTTTGTCCGCCCCACCCACCCCCGTCCAGTGGGCACCCAGGAGCGGCCTGCGGCCGGGGAGGGAGGCGGGCGGACAGAGAGGCTTCAGAGGGGAACACAGGACTCTAGTGTGCCTGAAACTGCAACCAACAGTCTGTATACAGACTTTGAGATTTAACATTTAGAAATCACGGATTAACCCGTATGAACAAAGCGTCAGGTGGCAACGGCGTCGGCCAACCTGCTTGAGCCTCAATAGGCGATTGGTAATTCAACCCCACTTCCCAATTTAGTTCAACTCACCGTGACGTAAATGTTAGTAATCGAGAACAGGATAAACCTCGCATATTCTAAGGCCAGCAAGTTCACGCCCCCCCCCCTCCCCCTTACACACCAAGGCTCCTCTGTGAGCATTTAACATACTCCAACGCCAAGAAGTATACGCCCCGGACACATACGGACGCAATCTAACGACAGAGAAACAACACGGGAGTCATGGGACAGGAAATAGATGCAAAGAGAGAGACAGGACAGAGAGAGAGAGAGAGAGAGAGAGAGGGAGAGAGAGAGAGAGAGAGAGGC
>NW_026267143.1:638527-639028 GCF_000697945.3 Frankliniella occidentalis | reverse complement strand
GGACCGGGGAGGGGGGCGAGAGGAAACCAACGACATCTTAAAATATTATAAAGATGGACCAACTTTTCCGCGCCAACCCAATAATAGGCAGGAGGCCAGAGACAAAAGGAGACGAACAGGATGCAAAAAAGGAAAAGGGAGTGGGAGACAGAAGGAAAAGGAGCAGGAGGGGGAAACACAAAGTCCGCACGCGAGGTACATCATAAAATTGGATGAGAGGGAAGAGGCGGGGAAAATTAATAAGTAAAAAGACTCGGCGACAAGTTGGTGTTCCTTTGGCTCAGCGAATACACGCTGCCAACCTGCGCAGGGGCGGGGCAGGGAGCTGAGGGAGTGAGGACTTTACGAGCGAGATGCGCGCCCATGGTCTCGGCTAGGCCGGGCAGGCAGCACGAGAGGAAACTGACAGCTGAAACTCGAGACTCGTCGACCCAAACGAGTGCTCTACAAACACCAGAGCTGAGTTTCGCTCCTGCGCGGACTAAGGCAACCCTTCTCCCC
>NW_026267143.1:635146-635529 GCF_000697945.3 Frankliniella occidentalis | reverse complement strand
GGGGGGGTAAACACCAACTTCCAAGACTCCAACAGCCGGGCCTCGCGATAAGAGTGGCCGCGGGCCGCACCTCACCCGGGGGCCCCGGAGCCACCTGGGGGAGCGCGACAAGTAGTGCGACGACACTACTAGAGAAGGGCTCCAACCAATACTCTGGCTTCTATAGAACACAAGAAGTTCTCTTTTTCTTTTTTATTTAAAAATTTGAATTTGACTTACCACGTTCCTTTGCTTAGCTTCATTATAAGTCCCCGAACCGAACTTGCGTCTGCGCTGCGTGAGACACACGCTCCGCGCTTCGCCCCGCCCTATGAGCTCCGCACGGCCGGCGTCCCCGTGCAATGACAACGACAGGGTGTTTGAAATGTCACGCGCAGCGAGGG
>NW_026267143.1:625647-627077 GCF_000697945.3 Frankliniella occidentalis | reverse complement strand
CCCAATACAAAATGTACTTGAAATAAGATATCATCTGCTCAAAAGCACCATACATAAGAGATGACCGGTAGGTGACTGTGCGTGACCGGTCCTTGCTCCCCCACTGCCACCCTGCGGACACGCCCTGCTGTCCCACCGTCCCCCGTATTGTTTCGCTCGCTCCGACGCACAGCCCGACAGGGCCCCCCCGGGGCGCGCCTGGGCCCATTCGCTCGCGCCTTCAGCGGGCCTCCCGGCCTCGGCCTCCAGGCCTCCCCTATCTAAATCCATCATCTAACCCCATCTCGTCTCGTTGTAATCTCGTCTTATACGCCGATATCCCCTTTTCCCTCCGACTCGGATCCCATTTTCCGACGCGCGTTCCCGCGCCAGCAGCTGCGTGGGAAAATTATACCAGCTCCAACAACACTTTCGCTTTTTCTAAAGCTTCGGGGGTTTCCTTCGGGCCCGACCCGCAACACAAACATTAGTCGGAAGCCAAATGTGAACACCATCCGGTTGATGGTTTTTGACGCTCTTTTCTGTTGCTCTTGCTACCGAGGTGACGCAGTGTCAGATGCTGGATGCCCATTTTATGGTTTTCGGCACATTTCAAAGAGCATCGTTACGGTAGAAAGAAGCAGACACACCTAATTCGTTGGAAGTTGGTGGCGGTGGTGTACACAGTGGGCCAGTGTAAAGGGCTGGTCCCCGCTATTTACTAGAAACGATCAATAGGATCGGATTAAGAATTGTGTCGTGCGCTAGATCTTACTTTCACGAACGCGCCGGTCAGTCGACGGCGAGGTCGACGGTCACTTTCGGAGAAATATACGAAAACCAGATCTGAGCGCCCTGCAACCGACCAGCACGCTGACTTCCTTATTTTCCAATCCCGTCCTTTCCTCACGGTTTGAAACCAATCGCATAGAGCCCCGCCGGTGACGAGGTCGGGGCGAGGTGTCCAGGAGTTGGCCTCGCGACACGCCACTCGACTTGTTATTGACCACCTCCTCCCGCCACATGAATCCCGTTGCTATACTGACCACCCCTGCTTCGCCGCCAAACATCTCTGCGAGTTTCTAAACGACATCAAGTGAAAACTTTCCGCCGCCGCGCGCTCTCCGCTTCCTGCCTCATGCTGCTGGCCGCCACGCCTGGCGTGCCCCCCCCCCCCACCTCCTCCCTCCAGCGCACACGACGCCGCGCGCAAAGTTTCAGCGAGTAATGCGGCCTTCCACCCCCTCCACCCACAACACAGCGGCCGTGGCTAGTTACACGACAAAGCACCCGGAGAACGGCCTGTGAGCAGGACGGACGCCACGGCCACCAACACGCACGCACGCGCGCGCGCGCACACACGCACACACACACACGCACACACACTCCTACGCCTGATGGGCCCGGGCAATAAACCTCGGCCATCACGCGCTGGGGGTGAGAGAAAAGGT
>NW_026267143.1:624139-625317 GCF_000697945.3 Frankliniella occidentalis | reverse complement strand
GGGGTCGCCCAATTGGAGACGGACACCAGAGCGCATTTCATTTCGTCGCGAGCCCACCTCACCACCGCGAGGCCAAACCTCGTAGGATTACAGGCCAGAGGCCGGGCGGCAGGAGGGAGGAGGCAAGAACCAAGCCCGCTCCCCCCTCCTCCCAGCCGGGCTAGCCCCCTCTCAGTCCACGCTTTTCCTGAATAAAAGGGCAATTGTTTGCAAACACCTCCAAAAGTTTCCCAAACCAATTTCTGGGTGATTTGAATTCCAATAAGACTCGAGATTTGGCCGCCAGGGCCAGCCGGCCGCCTTGGTGGCAGGCAAGGAGTGGTGAGGGGTGGAGGGAAGGGGGCTGAAAGAACAGCAGTGGGAGGGTGGTCAGGGGGGAGTTTAGGTTAGGGAAACAGCGAGGTGGTAAAATGGAATGACCGACTCAGCAATGGCACCAACCTGCCAGGACCTGCGTCTCGCTGTCAGTGAATTGAATTTCGTAACGAGGCTCATTGTACCTCTCTACCTGCTCCAACCTCCAACCCCATCCAGCCCCGTATCCCGAAGTCTCGAAACTCCCATTCTCTCTCTCTCTCTCTCTCTCTCTCTCTCTCTCTCTCTAACTCATTGAACTGTAAACAGCGAGGAGTTACGATGAGTATCGACCGTGAGCTACCATCAGTTACTGCAACCTTCGGTAACCAGGGCGCATTACCGTAGCTAGCGGTGAGAATACACAGTGCAGTGTAGCCATGGTCACTATAGTTTTTGGTGAAAATCATCGTAAACCGTGAAGAAAATTTGTAGTTTTAACGGGAAAATTTTTAATGAAGCGTGACATATAATTGCAAAAAATTTAAAATTGTAAAATTACAAACTAAGCGTATCGAGTTGGAATTCATTGACGAGCAAGTTTGGAGTGATGTAAATAGACAACATAGATTTTAAAAATAATAATTACAAAACGATATCGTGGATTTTCACAGTGCAAGCGCTGCGTGAGTGGCGGGCCGGTCTGCAAAGTAAAGTAAACCAAAAGCCAACATCGCCGCTGATACAGAAACAACTAATAGCCGATAGCTGGGGGGGGCGGAGCGCCCCGCCCCGCCCCTCCCCCAGGTCTCTGGTCTCAAGTTTCAATCTCCCCCGTCTTAGTAAATAATAACAGCGCGCAGCCCTGAATACGTAATGCACCC
>NW_026267143.1:623374-624089 GCF_000697945.3 Frankliniella occidentalis | reverse complement strand
ATGTCGCATTAGGTAGTTCATATATTCATCCGTTTCAGCCAATCCGCATGCTTCAGATTCGTTGGCCATAATATAAGCAGTCTTCGCAGTAAGATGTCGGCGACCTGAGCGCCAGGGAAGGGGAAGGGGGGAATGCCGCACAGTCTGCAGCGCGCGGCTAAGCAAGCGCCCGCTATGGGCGGATAGCTCATCGCGACGGAGATCAACTAAAGCATCGCCCGCTGGACCACTGCGAATAACTATGGCAGAAACGAGAAGGCATTATTTCGCGCAAAACGGCCTCCTCGAAAAGACGAAAACAACTCCAGGAGTCCGAGTTCCCGACAAATCGGCGGAGGGCACAGATCGGTATGGCAATTTGGCCGTTCTCCGTACCGACATAACATGCGCCTCCTGGTTTCGGCAATACCGCACTCGGCAGCGCAATTCAGTGAATTTCGACCACAATTATCACATTCTGGGGAAGCAGGGGAATGCCGGGAAAACGTCCACGAAATAACGCGGCCCGAGGTACTTCCGGTCCGTGCGCGTCCCGGCGGCCGCGCGCTGCACCTCGCCCATGCTGCGCACGTAGAGGGTCCCCATGCCGATCTGCCGCCAGCACGTCGTCCGTCAGTTTGTTTGTTTGTTTGCTCTTCGGGACGGACCGGTATGAGGCAAGCAGGCGATCCCGGGATGGAGACGGGGGGTCAAGGCCGGCTAAGAGCAGCAGCAG
>NW_026267143.1:620072-623324 GCF_000697945.3 Frankliniella occidentalis | reverse complement strand
GAGGGGAGGGGGAGGGGGTAGTGTGGCGCAGCCCATTGTCCAGGCGCCTTCATTAGCCTGCGCAAACACTGCACCGTTATTGCACGGCTGGTCGATGGGGCGGACGAGTCGTAATCATAATCGTGTGTCGCAGGCTCTCGCAGGCTCTCGCAGGATCTCGCAGGCTCTCGCAGGCTCTCGCAGGCTCTCGCAGGCTCTCGCAGGCTCTCGCAAGCTCTCGCAAGCTCTCGCACGCTCTGACTGAGGAGTCTCGTGACTTCAACCCATCCGTCCACGCAACCCCAGCCCAGCACGCCCACTGCATGTAGTCGTGTTTGTGGGGGCTGACAGAATAGCCTCAACCGACATGAAGAAACGAACCCAGCAAGCAAAGCACTCGCCATTAAGGAAACGTACTGGCGCATTTAGTTAGTTGTACCTTATGAGCCGCGTTCATTCTGCCCATGCACACACTGAATCACATCCGTGATTAGAATGTGCTAGCAGACATAAATTACGGGAGCGGCGAATTAAAGTTCGGCTGCCAAGAGGAAGCGCCTGTGAATCGCGGGGTAGGCCACCCGGACCCTCGGCCGCGGTGTGGGCAGCGAGCCCGCTAGGCTGCACTGCAGACCCGTGCGGTCGGCCACTCTCCTCCGCTGCGCTGCGACCCTCACCCGGAAACTACGTCCGTTATTCGCCGTTACGAACCTAGGCCAAGTTCAGCCACTGCAAGCTCTCATAACGCCTTGTAGGTAGGCCACATCTCGCCTGCAGTGCATGCATGTACTGCGGGTTGGCCTACCCTGAGTCTCGCAGGCGCCGAGCTCCAGCAGTGTGACGAATGAATCTGAGAAAAATTGACTTCCTTTTTGGGCGATCGCGAAGGTGTACAACGTAGGTTCTTTCGGTATACATATTTGACAGAGGGTTTTAACTGAATTCTGAAAATGTACTCAACACTGTAAAAAATTCGGGCTTAGATACGGAGCCTGTCACGGCGTTCCGTACCTCACTTTTGGTGGTGATTTTCGAAAGCGTTTCGGAGATTTACCGTACCCGACGATTTTTACATGGGCTAGCATAGGGAAGGGGGTAGGCACACCCAACGGACTCCGTACTCAAAACGGAAACTTCCGGATCAAAATTAGCGGGACTTTTTCCGTACCCGGGCTCCGTACCCACATAATTTTTACATGGGCTCTTATGGGAAGAGGGTACGAAACCCAAGGTACGGAGACGCCGTAGATTAAATAAACGGCATATTTCCGTATGGGTGACCGTGATTATTTTTTACAGTGAAGTAAATTTGTTTGTTTGGGAAGCTTCGAAGTCATTTTTAGCTTTTTTTTAAAAAAATCCAGTCCAATCCGTGCGTCAATCTTTGGTCCTTAATAAACTAAAACACACAAGCTTTCAACTACGATTTTTTTTTCATCACGAACTTTTACTAGCCGTTAGTGAAAAGAAGAGACCTTAAAAAGGCGCTAGTGGCCCTTAAAGGTGCTATTTTTGGCAAATTTAGTGCCTTTACAGACGCATTAGTGCAGTAGCAGACACAGTTATATTACTAATAATGTGTTTGACCTATATCATTCTGATGAAAAACGGATCCCTAGATTCCATACCTAAAACTACAAGGGGCTCAGAATCTACCTTTAATGACAAATGTAGCAAAAATGGTTTTCGGGCAATAAAAGCCACTCAACGCCAAGTTCTTCAAAATCTCGACCGTCCACATGGTAAGTCTCTTTTTCTCAGAGTCAGTCGGTAAAGTGCGAGAGCTTGGCGCCTGCAAGGCCCAGGGTAGACCAGCCCGCAGTACACGCGTGCAATGCAGGCAAGATGTTGCCTACCCACAAGGCGTTATGAGAGCTTGCACTGGCTGAACTGAACCCCTCCCCTACCCATAATGAAAGTTAGTAACCGCACCATCTATATATTAACTGCATAAAAGTAACTCAACGAATAAGTTAACATTAGATTTCAACCCCCAAGAATCATTCACAGATCAAGAAACAGAAGGCCGACATCTCAGTATTGCTCTTGTAAACTAAAAGGGGTGTGGAGCATGGCAAACAAGCCAGGTACGGAACCTGTACTGATCTTTCCCTCCAGGCTCGTGCAACCCTCCCTAGGCCAGCCATTACCGCCCCGAACCCCTTCCCCCCGGAGGCCGGTAAGAGGCAGCAGTCCCCGGCCCACCCCATCCTGCACAGCCCGGCACAGTCCGCGGACAAAAGAGGCGGGCAAACAATGCGCGACTTGATTGCAGATGGATAGTTACAGTCTCACTCCAGCGAAATAAACCTACTGACACAAGAGCGAGAGAGACAGCGCGCGCCGAGGTCACCACCACCGCCAGCCTGGTCACGTTGCCTCCCCCCTGCTCAGCAAATCCAGCAGCAGGAGACACTGTCCAAATCCAACTCGATTTATTTTACAAAGTTGAATTACCATGTGGACGTTCTTACCTATTTAAGTTTGCGCAACAGTAGAAAAATACCCCTGGGTTTGAAGAGAGGGAAAGAAGCGTAGGGAACTGAACGGGGAAAGTATTGCCATCGAAGGGAAAGGGGTGAAAGGGAAGTGGGGTGGAAGAGGGAGGGAAGTAAGGAGAAAGAGAGAGAAAGGGGGGAGGGGGGTAGAGCTATCAGGCAGGACCAAGAGAGTCAATACGCATTAAGGGTGCGCCTGTAATAAGCAGCTGGCGGCCCCGGGCGGGCTGTAGTGGTTGAGCCGCCCGGTCTGCGCAGCCGTCTGGCAAACACCAGGCGGGTATTACCAGCGGCCCCAGCCGGCCCCGGCCGCCCCAGCCGCGCTCCTCCCAGAGCTCCTCTATGCGGTCCGGACGGCTTTTCATCATTTACCCTAGATTCCGCAATCGAGCCCAACACTTGAAAACTTGCTTTTTGATTTGTTTCCGCCCATCAAAAGATGATGTCGTAACACATAGAAAATATTTTTAGAAACAATTTTAAGAGTTGACGAAATTGATTTTTAAGGTGTCAGCCAATACTTCTTTTTCACTCCTCTTCAGAAAACAAAAAGTCGGCTGCTGAACAATGGGCTGGCGCCCATCAGTCCGCCCCACTCGCCCACATTCAGACCCGCTTCTCCCTCCCTCCCATTTTCCCCATGACGCCATTCAGCCAGTTCCGCCGTCCCGCTGTTCCAGTCGATTTGCGCCGATATCGCAAAATGCTTTCAATCCGCAAACCCGCATGTCTCCTAATTTACCCAATTTGGCGCAGTGCAAATGCAGCGGAGGCA
>NW_026267143.1:618210-620022 GCF_000697945.3 Frankliniella occidentalis | reverse complement strand
GAGCGTGTTCAGCGCGCCCGCACCTGCAACGGACAGAGCGTGTTCAGCGCACCCACACCTGCCACGCACGGAGCGTGTTCGGCGTGCCCGCACCTGCAACGGACAGAGCGTCTTCAGCGCACCCCACACCTGCCACGCACAGAGCGTGTTCAGCGCGCCTGCACCTGCCACGCACAGAGCGTGTTCAGCGCGCCCGCACCTGCCACGCACAGAGCGTGTTCTGCACTAAAAAACAAGTATAGAAATGCAGCAATCGGTTGTGTAAAGGCCCACCGCTCACCATTGTCACTTGGGAGGCGCGAATCATTACCATAGCTAAGCCCTACCTTATGGGCTGTTTACTTTGGCAAGTGCACACAGTGCCCACCAGATAGCTAACGATTATTTGTCCTTGAACTTGTATAAGCCGTCTCACTCCCCTACTCCTTCAGAGGAGCGACGGCTGACCAAGCTAAACGGACCGGACTGAGCACACTAGACCGGCCTACGGCATCAGTACCAGAGTCAACACAGCGGTGTCCAGGCAGTCAAGCCTGCAGGGGCTTGGGCACAGCTGGACGTAGTAAAGTGACAACGTTAAGGAAAGGAAATTGTATACCCCTGAGCAAGCATTCGAGGGTGCTGCAATACACGCATTCAGGGGACGACATAACACTAAAAGTGTATTTTAATAGCAATGATGACTTCAAATTCAATGCAATACCACCCAAATGCGATTCCTACATTGAATTGCAGCAGTGCGGGAGCGATAAAAATGAATATATTTATGACGCAGAGTTTTGTTATTTATAACAAAAGAATGTCGCATTAGGTAGTTCATATATTCATCCGTTTCAGCCAATCCGCATGCTTCAGATTCGTTGGCCATAATATAAGCAGTCTTCGCAGTAAGATATACCGAGTGAAACTGTGAATGCGCAGCAGTGTTGCGGGATTGCACACTCAATATGGCCCCTTACGGGTATAAAGAGTAGGCTAACCCGCAACACTGCTGCGTATTCACAGTTACACCCGGTACATTAGGATTACCTCAGTGTAAGACGATGTCCGTAGTGTGTAGAGGGCCCCGCGGGGGCTCCACGCCGCACTACACGCCTGCCAACAGCAGTGCGGTCCGCCGTGCACTCTGTGGTCAGGGGCCACCAGCTCTCGCCACCGCGGACGGGCGTAGCGAGGTGTGGCTGGGTGTGGCGTGGCGGGGCGTGGTATGGCGGAGTGTGGCGTGGCGGGGCGTGGTGTGGCGGGGTGTGGGGTGGTTGGGCGGGCTGTGACAGCGCGGAGACTGACCGCCACTACAGGCCTCCAGCCGTCAAGCGCCTCCCCCCTTATGCCACGAAAATGATACAAGTCAGAACGGCTCATATGGCGTAAAGTATCAGTACTGCCACCGTTTCACTTCGGCATTGCATGTTTGAAATGACCGCGCGTCGTCAAGAGATCTATCTAATTAAACTATTTCATAATTTGATAGAATATTTCTGTTTGGAATCATTTATAATATCTATCATAATTTTACTAAAACATTTCATTTAAAAAAACATTGCGCTTTCTCCACAATGTCTTGTTCTGTGACATGCTGACATTTTGGATGCGGGAACAAATTTCTTGGCGACGTAGTACAAGGTTGACTAGCGAGTTGACTTCGTACCGCTTTGAGTGCTCACTTAGCCACCGTCTTGCGTGTGCATTGGCGGTGTCACAAACTCTTGCATCCTCCTCTTCCTCTTCCCCACTCTGCTCCGCACCGGGAGGCCATGGGGTGGTGTACGGCGGTGTGCTGGTGCAAAGGGGCTAGCAGAGGCCAAGGAGGGG
>NW_026267143.1:616915-618160 GCF_000697945.3 Frankliniella occidentalis | reverse complement strand
ATAACGCCATTGAGTAAATCAGGGTCAAGCCGGGTGGCAACCTGCAGGTTGGGGGGCAGCCGAGGTCAGAAAGTAGGTCAGGCATCAACACTAATTTCCAACAGAATTAGGTTCGAATGCGCATCGTGGCTGGAGGGGAGGGAGTCCAAATAGGGAGAAACGACGGCCGATGCGCACGGCTCAGAAGGGAAGGGGAAGGAAGGGGAGGGTATGGAGGGAAATGGGGGAGGGGGGGATGGAGGAAAAGAGAGAGAAGGGGATGGAGGTGCAGTACCATTAGCAATGACTTCTTTGGCGAGCGTCACGACGGTGGGAAACAGGAAAGGATGGGGCAGGCGGGGAAGAGAGGGAGGGGCAACCAGGAAATTGGCATGTGCGACTACTCAATGTGGCCTGCACGCTCCAGTATAGCGATACCTCGGAGTCCGACTTTCTGACGGTGTCTCGTGCAGAAAGGGAAGAAGAGTGAGTTTGGGGTCGGGAGAGAAAGAGAGGAGAAGAGTCAAGGCAGGAGGCAGAGTGCCACCTGCGCGGTCACCGCGCCGCCCCGCGCCCCACACACACCGGCCGGAAGAGACGAACGGCCCGATAACGGCTCGCAGAAAAAAACACGGCGTTACAAAAAGAGGGGGTGCGAGAAAGCCGAACGGAATGTTCACATTTTGTCAGATCGGAATATGGGGTGCGCAACGGGCGCTCGGCCGCGCTCCGGAGCGCCGTGATGCGCTACAAATCACGAGGACCATTACGGCGCGAGGGTTGTGTGCTGCGCGCCGCACCCCGGGCCTCGCGTGGGCCCCGCGTGGGCCGCGCGCCCCAGCCGCCCGGGGGGTCAATCGCCGCTCACTGGCGGCGCGGGCCTCGACAGGCAGCCAGGGCTATGCTTTACGGCACCAAGGACTCCTGCGAGGAGGCGCAGGGGTGGAGCGGGGCCTCGGCCGGGAGGAGGGTCAAGCGAGCAAGTCCTCCGGCAGCTCTACCCGGGGGGACCCCTTATCGCCGATGTAAAGCGATGAGAATCGCGCCCAGCCGTTAGGAGGAGGAGGAGGCGGCCGACTGAAACTTGTTCACTTTACGACCGTCCGCCTCCCCCGCGCCGTGCGAGAATGCATGTTCTGGGCGGCTGGTCCATGAGATTACGCTGCAGGGGCGCATAACTCTGCGGCACTACAGGTGCGGCCCGGGGGGCGCGCAGCCGGACCCACTGCAAATACATGATCCTCAAGAACAAGCGGTATTGTGGCG
>NW_026267143.1:615787-616865 GCF_000697945.3 Frankliniella occidentalis | reverse complement strand
GAGTCGGTCGGTCGGTGCGCGTATCGGCGAAGGAATGGGGGTTGCGTGGAATGGCACCCACTTGGACGCCCCGCCCCGCCGCGCCCCGCCCCGCCACACCCTGCACCAAACAGCAGCGCGCCAATGGCAGGCCCGCTTCCAATACCGCAGAACGACTTTCTTGAAGACGCGGCGGGGGCGCGTCCGGGTGGAAGGGTCAGGCGGGGCCGCTACAGGCAGCAGGTGCAGCAGCACAGAGGCGATGAGTAAGCAGTGCGATAAAAACCAAACGCCAATCAAAATTTCGACCCTGAGAGTGACAAATTTAAGTCTCCGAACATAATGGCACAGTACATAATCATTTTCTTAGACAAAGTTGCCCTTACAGATATTCCACGCCAGTTTGCTCAGATAGTTTCCCCAGAAAAGCTGCCCACAAAAAAGTCCCCCCCCCCCAAAAAAAAATAAAAAATAAATAAAAACAAGTGTCTGAAAATCGTTGCCTAGAAAATTGTCCACTTATGTGCATTTACTTTTTTTTTCTACTCTCAGCCTCTTTCTCT
This sequence comes from Frankliniella occidentalis, assembly GCF_000697945.3. Lineage (NCBI taxonomy): Eukaryota > Metazoa > Arthropoda > Insecta > Thysanoptera > Thripidae > Frankliniella > Frankliniella occidentalis. The sequence continues at coordinate 616,323 of NW_026267143.1, read as the reverse complement.
TCCTTTCCTCCCCATCCCTTTCTCTTTCTCTTCTGCTCTCCACTTGGCATCCCGAATGCAGGTGCTTAGTGGCATTAAATGGGTCATCTCGCAGCTCTGACGGAGAAGAGGAGTACACAGGTGAAGAGCGCTGCTGGAAGTCAAAGACAAATAGATATGGAATTGCCGCTGGACAAAAAGGAGGCAAACAAAACCCATGACGTGTAATAACAAAAGACGCGTGTAGGATACACTAGAGGGGATTCATATGGACCCGCATAGCCCAAAAGGCTGAAGCGTAGAGAGGCTGGCTGGAGAAGCAGGAGATGGAGCGTGGAGACAGGACAGTGGCAGGATCACCAACCGACCAGCCTCGCCAAGGCATTGGCCTCACTTAACAAGATAAGCGCTCGGACGTCGCGACGGTCGAGACATGACCGTGATGGAGTGAAAGAGAAAGGAACGCTATCAGGGAAGGAAATGGAGGCGGGGAGGGTGGAGGAAGGCGGAACATTTACCCGTAGGTAAACACTAAGTTAGCATATGAGACTCTTTCG
>NW_026267143.1:614592-615737 GCF_000697945.3 Frankliniella occidentalis | reverse complement strand
CAAATGACACCTAAATAAGAGAGAAAATTAGAAAACAGACCTATTCTTAAATTTGTATCATCTGCTTTCAAGATAGATTCTTGATTTAGATTTTTGATTAAAAAGCAGGTTGTGATTTGCCACCCACCCACATGGCCTAGCCAGGCGCAGGAATGCAATACGCCACGGATAAATAACTTGGGCTGGAGAGAGACAAAACCGCAGTGCGGCAGCGTGGTCCCGGTGCTTTGGTCCACGCTCCGGGCCGGAGTGGCAAACAGGGCGGACGAAAACCATATCCCTTTTGAAAGACAACTGCTAACTTATTTATAAAAGCGGAAATAACTGTGCCACCTGCTTGCAACTTCAAGCTTGATTACTCAATATTGCTTTTACACATAAACCTCTGAAAAAACTGAAACGTAAATTCATCAAGAGATAAGGCCGTATCATCTACTTCCACATCAGCGCGAGCTTAGGAAATTTGAACCTGAGGCTGGAACTACATTTCTGTAACGAGTGGCCCACAGTATGGTCCGTATCGCGGCAGCCCCATTGCGCTGCTCTGCGCTTTTTCATCCGGCCGGGAGCAGCGCGGTAGGGAGCGAGGCAGAGAAAGAGAATCCCCGAGGGGCAGCGCAGCCGGGTTTTAATGACAAGGCTGCTGCGGGCGAGGCGGGCCAGGTCAGAGACAAGTCACTGACAAGTCAGAGACACGTCAGAGATGAGGCCAGCCCGCCCGGCCAGACAGAGGCAAAGGTATGTCCCAGCGGCCCTGCTACTTTTACCAAGAATGTCTCATAGACTGGGAGACCAACTGGTACTAGTAAGTACGATCCTTTGCTAGGGCATCACTATATCACACGCCTATTCATCAGGTGGATGATCCTCATAAAACAAAAGCGCGGCGTCATGTCCCTGTTAATTTTCACCCTTTGTTAGAAATCCTGATTGATTTGAATAATGGCGTGTGTCCCCGACATGCCAGGCAGGCCGGGATGTACAGCTCGCTATAGTATTATTTAATTGATGGAGTGGTGATGAACATTGTGATCGACATTTATATCGCCACACTCTCATCCTGTTACTGATTTTTTTCACCTTTTGTCAGTATTCCTGCTGCGCAAAAACCTTTATAAGCGACTGACAACTGCTTTCATCAGTAA
>NW_026267143.1:612457-614542 GCF_000697945.3 Frankliniella occidentalis | reverse complement strand
AGCGTGCAATGTACTGTTAGTGGCTGCACAATAAATGTCCCTCGCAGGCGGCCTCCTGGCGATGAGCGTGTGTTTGTGAATGAGGCACCGCGGCCCGCACTGCCAAACGCACGGTCTATATCCGGCTCCCCCCGCCTGCTTCGATCGCCACCCCACCCCCCTCCCCCTCCCCATCCTATCTGCCATCCCATCCCTCCTCTTCCTCTCACCTTCTTCTCTCTATTTCTCACACACTCACACACATCTCGCCTCTCTCTTTCTCTCTCTCTCTCTCTCTCTCTCTCTCTCTCTCTCCGTCGCGTACAGTTTGTTTACAGTATACCGGACATATTGATTTGACAGAGTTTTCAGACGTCAAGCCTCGGGGGACGCGGGCCCGTACCAAAGGTACAAACAATGACAGACACTTCATGACATACACTACTGCAGATGAGTTAGTGTCTTTCCGCCTGCCTTCAAGGAATAATAGAGGGGAATAGAAAATTAAACACACAGAAGACTTCCAATTTTCCCCTATCTGTAGCAGAGGCAACAAAATTACTGGCACAATTTGAAATGTGCTAAGCACGCTGAAAATCACTCAAGTTAACATAACCAACGTGTACGTGTTACATATGCATTCAAATTCCCCTCTACCAGTGGTAGGTCCAACTAAGTAAAATAATTGTGTCAGGTAAGTTGTTTTTTGTAACATCTATTACTAAAAGTAATTCGTGTAAAACCGTTACGCAAAATAATTTGCTTCACCGTTAATCCTTTTTACAAATGCGATAAAATGTAATAGCGTCAATTTGCCCCCATGTTTTATTGTATCGTAACACTTTTCACGATACGCCAGTTACGATAGAATTTATATTGCAAAGCGGATCCGTGCAGTCTTGTACTTTAAGTGCTTGCATGTTTGTGTCGGCCGGGCGCCGCCGCACCGAGGCGCCCTCATTACAAACCGCCTTGTTCACAATGTCCTAAAGGTAAAGCTCGAAATTCTCGAGAGATGTTAATTATTTACGCCTTGATGAATCGCCGCATCGCATGCGCAACGACAGGCGGGCGGGCCCGGGGGCGGCGCCGAGGGCAGGGCTGCGGGCGGCGGCGGGCCGGCGGGGCGGAGGCGAGTGCAGCCACGCGCCAACCACTCGCTCCACAATCAATACCAGGCGCATTCCACAGGCTGCCGCCGCGCCGCCCTGATATTGAGCACGAGGAATGTGCAGCAAGCAGCCGAGTATTTGGAATTTTCGAAAAAAAAAAAAATAGAAAAAAAAAACGGGAGGAGAGAAACAAGAATAAAAATTGCTTAACCACGCACGGTGAAAAGAGTTTTATGAATTTCAAGGCACCGGTCTAATGGATCTTATGGGGAGCTCCAATGGCATCCAATACCGGTTCTTTACAGGTAGAAACGTTTTTTCACCGTGCAATGCAATATTTTTAATGTGTTTCCCCATTAAAAGTAGTTTTGACACGACCTACATTGGAGAGGGACAATTTTAAACTTGGGAGTAGTTGCTCTTATGCTCACATCTAAATCAGATTCGTAACAGTATCGCACTACAAAAATTAAAATTCATGCAAAGAATTTTTTAAGCATTGTAAGGAAGTTTGCATTGCAAACTATTTTCTTTGCATTGCAAACTATTTCCTTTGTAAGTTGCGAAGTATTAGTTCGCAATGCGAAGGATTAAGTTTGCAATGCAAAGAATAGTTCTTCGCAAGCTTTTTACAGTGCGACGTTACAGAGAAACAAAGCATTTGTACCTAGCCTAGGAACAAAGCTTGTAGCTTGTAACTCCCAGCCAAATTCTCATCTATTGAATGTTTTATTTATTCTGCACTTGTTGCTAGCTAGAGAGGCATACGCCTGAATATATCGTCCATGAAAATCAAATATGTTCCCCTGCATTTGCACTGGTACAAGAATCTACAACATTAACAACAGTTTTAAACGGTTAATTTGGAATGACGGTGGTACTGTTAAATTTTGTGCCGTATCCGACAGTGAGCAGTACAAATGAATGTATGTACAGTCTGAAACTGTTCACATTCATTGTAAACCGTAGGATAGAGGGCAAAATTTAATAGGAT
>NW_026267143.1:610060-612407 GCF_000697945.3 Frankliniella occidentalis | reverse complement strand
CTGCAAGGAGTTTATCCGGGCAGCGTAAGAAAAAACCAGCACTGCAGATTGGTCAGTGCCACACAATAAGATGCATAAAATACATAGGAGTTGGTGGTCTTTGTTACGTTGCGTCCTTTAATCAGTCTGCTGCGCTGGCTGGGCCCGACTGGCGCCGCTGCCGACTACACAATCTGGTCCATCCCAGGAGATGATGCCCCGCAGCCAACATGTCCGGCCAGCAGGTCCAAACCCTTGTAACTCCGGGCCGCCCCCGCCCACTTACATCATCCGCTGCGGGGAGGGGCGGGCGCCCGGGCGGGCGGCTAACGGGGCGTAGCCGAGGGCGTAGCAGTCTCAGCAGCAGCTGCAGCAGCTTAATTGCGCAGTCGTGGCGCTGACCACCGAGTCGTGACCGGCATAGCGTTTACACGACAGGGGGTGTGCTGCTGCTGCTGCTGCTGCTGCTGCTGCTGCTGCAACGATATAGGGCACCCCCCGCCACCAACGCCATCAGGGGGTCATATCATATCTCCGGTCCACCCCCTTCCCCTCCCCGCCCCCTTCAGTTGCGAATTCACTTGCACATACACAGCACATGCGAAAATTTGTTGTTTTTAGCAGATTATACACTGCAAAAAATAAGAGTCTGATACGGAACGATCTACAGCGTTACTGTAGATGCCGCTCTTAGTCACTGCACCTAGGGTACAGAGCGCGGAGTACAGTGTTGCTGTAGCACCGGAAAGCCCAGGTTTTACACGGTACAGTGTACGAATACGGCTCCACTGTAGACAGTTTTTCCAGTGTTGCCTGTACAGTAGTCCTGTACATTGCTACCTGTACCAGATTTTAACCATTAAAACTACAGTGATGCTGTTATTCGAATAACAGACGTTCCTGGAAAATAATTAGCGGTCGAATGCTGTAATTTTTCCTGTCATAATTTTTTGCAGTGTACCTTAAACTGTTGACTAAACATAAAGAATATATTAGTAACTTCAAGGTGTCAGCTAGCTTTTACTCTCGATACCCTAATAGAAAGGAAACACCCAAATCGGTCCCATTTTAGTACCAATATACTCCCCCTTGTTTTGGGGGACTAAAAGAGGATTTGGAACTTCCGAAAATCCCTCTGAAATCCCTTTTTTCTGAAATCCCTCTGAACTCCCTTTGCGCCGCGACACGCCGTTTCAAGGCGAAATCAGAAAATGGTGAAGGAAGCTTCCTAGGTCATTTTTAACATGTCAGGCGTGCTGACATGGCCGGGAAGTACCTTACATATGTACAATATGTATGCATACATCGTTAGAAGCAAACTTGTAGCTAAGATCTATCGGTTCCCGTGGACAACATGGCCATGGGATTCCAACGGGGATTCCGAAGGGATTGGGTGTAATACCTTCGTGAAATCCCATGTCCCTGTTTTGACCCGTTTTGGCAAGTTTTCGGGATTTAGGATTTGGGACTAAATTGGGATTTGGACGTAGGGACTAAAATGGGATTCTTTTTTCTATTAGGGTAAAAGACAGAGAACCCAGCGCATGACGTCACCCAGATGTATAGGGGGGGAGGGGGCGCGAGAGAGAAGTCAACAATACTGAGCCACGGATGCCGGCCGTGCCGGCCGCTCTGCCTCCTGCCCCCTATCTCTTCCTCTATGCCATGCCGCTAGTCCGCCGAATCGCAAGATAGCAATTGCTAAAAGTAACAAACAGCCATAAACAAATGACAGCAAAACATGGGAGAAAATTAGGACACAGACCTATCCTTTAATTTGTGTCATCTGCTTTCACGATACGTCCCTCAACCTATTTTTTCACAGTAAAACAAGAACAACCTACTGTGAAAATACAACAGTACGACAAGCATGTTCAGCGGGTGCAACAGTTCCACATTAAAAACAAACAAAATTTACAACTAATCTAGGGTAATGTTATGTTTAACACCGGCGGGAGGCTATGATGGGCCATTGACAACACAAATGTGTGGGTGGGAGGGTAGCAAACGGGGAGAGTGCACACCGGAACAGGAAATAGGTTCCGGCTTGGAGAGAGTGACGCCCCATCACGGCCGGCGCTGGGCGCAATCACGTGCGTAATGGGAATAAAGGCTCTCAAACATCTGAATGTGCGCTTAAACGCGCTGCACCAGAGGGCGGAGTGAGCAGGATGTAGAGGAGCGGCAGCTACGCAGGGCAGATGAAGCGGGATTCGTTCGGGAGTGCTCTGGTTATTTATTCTCTCTGACCCTCTCGGTTCAGCCGAGGGGACCAGGGGTGGGCTGTACCGGGGTCAGGCTGCAGCCTGTTGACATGGCGTGACCACCCAGCAAGACTGGCATGACGTGTGTACACGCACGGAAACCT
>NW_026267143.1:609123-610010 GCF_000697945.3 Frankliniella occidentalis | reverse complement strand
ATGTATGTACAGTCTGAAACTGTTCACATTCATTGTAAACCGTAGGATAGAGGGCAAAATTTAATAGGATGTCACTGTTATTCCAATCAACAGTTTAAAACTCTTAGTGTTAACTCAGTTGTTAATGCTAAAGATATTTTTAACATTTTTTTTTATAGATTGTTCGTGTAGGTAGACGTTGTTCAACTACAAACTGTCTTGTACACAATAAGGGCTAGGGCGCGGAGCTGCAGGCCGTGCTCCCCGACCCGATAGCGGGAGCCGCTATCTCTCTTCCTCCACTATGACCCCCGGAGGCCAGCCCCCTCTTTCTCCTACCCCCACCCTTTCGCCTCCTTCCATCCTTTCCTTTCTGTTTCTGCCCCAGAGTCTGATGTACACTGCCAGCCAGCCGGGGGCAAGGGCTCCATTGTACGTAAAGTCCGCGCACCAGGTGAGCCAGCAGCCACCGGCTCGTACAGCACCTACCATCCCACCGGCTCATCAGAAACAGCAAACGCCAAATTCTGTACCGCCACACTGTACTCAGGGATAAAAACAATTTCTATTCAGTAGCCTCTCCAGGGCTGCTAAACAAATCGTCAGTTTGGTGTTTAGTGCCCTTCTAAAGACAAAAGATCGCCTAAAAGTGCTAAAATTTTGCGCCTTCAGAAATGCCTGTGTCATTGTAAAGGCACCAGACCCTTAGTCCCTTTTAGAGGCAAGACCTTGCATCGTTGTCTCTCCAGTAGACATCCCCGGGGCGTCTCGTGCTTCGCGAGACATCGCGAAAAGCCTGTTACGCCAGCAGAGGGCGCCTTTCTATTTACTGTGACGAGCACTGAGGTAAAGTTGGCGCTGTGCGGTCCAACGGCCGGCTAATCAAAGTGCCGCAATGTTAATGTGTG
>NW_026267143.1:601223-604723 GCF_000697945.3 Frankliniella occidentalis | reverse complement strand
AGTGAGCTACTTACAACGATATCCAGAATAAGTAACAAATTAGTCAGTAATCCTGCTGCATAAAAACCTTTATAAGCTACTAATAAATAAATCAGGACAGGTCTGAGAGTGCAGATCCGTGACTGGACGTTGTGCTGGAAACATGATTGAGAGTAGTTTTGAAACAATTACACATGAGATAGCCCATACGAAGAAAAATAAATACTTGCTGAACGAAACTAAGAAGCTGTTTCGACTGAGCGTCTAATATTAGAGATACTGCTGCTGTGAATGTATAGTCCAGGTACCCGAATGTCTTCTGTGTTTATGTCCAAAACTATTGGCAGTACCGTACCGTATGTAAAGGCACATGGCAGCTCGTTTGAAAGCTTTATTTACGAGGAAACTGAAAATGCAAACGACTTTCCAAAGTTATCCGCCTGAAAGGAAATAGTGGAAACGTATGCATGCCATGTTGAGTTTTCAATGTGCACTGCACACTGTTGAGTTTTCAGTGAGTGCTAAATTATGAGTGCTACTTTCAAATCGATTTTTAGCTGTATTGCAGGGCCACAAATTTGACGCATGTCAGTCAAGCCAGTCCCTGACTGTATCTGTATATTTTCGACATAATATTTTTACACCTACAGTTAGTTTTGATGACGGCCACTTTCCTATGATCCTCTATGTTTGCTGTTGTAACTGCGAAATATAATTATGGCTGTTTATAATTGGAGCGCCGCGTGCGTGTGACGTCAGCGCTAAATCAAACACCACACCCAATTAACAACGCGAGCCCAATGGGGTCACGGCGTCACGATGACATGCGCTGGCGTGGGCCATCGGCCGCCAGCCAGCAGTGTCATTATTTTTTTTTCCCCTAAAAAAGGAGCAAACTGTGAGGGGGATGGGGACACATTCTGCTGCCATGCTGTCATAGGATGCAGAAAAACAAACAAGTGACGAATTTACAGTAAGGGGGGTGAATACGAGAGTATCAGGGGGATGTAACCTGTGCGTCCAGTGACAGGCAGGCAGCAGAGCGGCGCTGCGGGGCGCGGCAGCAACAACGAAGCCGTCAAGCAGGTGGGGCTACCGGGCCGGGACGGCGGCCCGCCCAGGCCGGCCCCCGAAAGGCACAAAAACTCAATTTTGAGTAGTGGCGTCCCGAGGGCGGGCCGGGCCGGGGAGGGCCGGGGGCTGCCTGGGGATGGCAGCCTCCCTTCAATCTTGTAAGTCTCTCTCCACCACGCCTCCACGAGAGGTGAGCCCTTCTCTCTCGCCCACGAGCAGGAAAAATAAAGCTAAAAAACGACTTGGGTGAAGTGTAGGGGGAAGGGGAAGGGTGGAGGAAGGGAAAGAAAAAACCATTCCGGATATTGATCCGAAAAAGTTTTAACGGCCGCGCCATAAGGATCAATTATCCGGCGGTCGTCTGGGCGGGGCAGCGGCGAGCGGCGCGGTGGCCAGCGGAACTAGCGGCAGACTTACCATGTGCGCCCAGCTGAGTGAGAATGACGTGGGCCCACGGGGTACTATAGCGTCGTGCTATAACAATTACAAGTGTACAAGACGCAAGACACGCCGTTGTCGTCGCCTGACGGCAAACATTTTTAGCAGATGATACCTTAATAACCTTTTGACTAAACATAAAGAATATGTAAGTAACTTTAAGGTGTCAGCTTGCCCCCCTTTACAGTCACACGGAGTGCCTTGCAGCCTCGGTCACACGCCCCCCCTCCTCTCTCCCCCCGCTCACCCGACCTGGTCTCGCGTGACACGTCCTGCGCGGGACGTGAGGCGGAGGTTAAGGAGAAAACTAGACCGGCTGACCCGCGGCGAGCGCCGGCCGAGGCTCCAGCGCCACCGGCGGACGGGCAGGCCGACCCGCGGCGGGCCGCCACCAGGACCACTTTCTCCCGCCAAACAAAATACTGCGAAAGACTCGCGCAGAATGTGTTCGCTGCTGCGAGACGCCTACAAAACGCTCAGGGGGTATCATGCGATAGCAAGAGAGACGGGCAGTTTTGCTCGCGGCCCGGAACCGGCCAGAGCAGCAGTGGGCCGGTCGGCGGAGGCAGCGTCAGCGAGGATGACGGGGAAGACTCGACCGTCGTGTTGTGACGAGCTCCACGCGCTGTTTGCCCCAGAATTATTATTATCGGGACCGGGAGCGTGCCGGGCCGGCGATTGGAGCAATCGGGTGGGGGGAAGCTGTGTAACGCCGAGGGGTTGCGCCGGCTTGACCTGCCGACCCGGCGCACCTCCCGGGCACCGCCCTGGCACCCCCCGGCACCGCCCCTCCCACTGGCGACCGGCAGAGGAAGCCATACACATACACGGCGGTCAAACTGATTTGTGCGACGAGAGTGTACGCTGGGGGGGGGGGGGGGGGGGGGGGGGGGGGGGGGGGGGGGGGCGGGGCGGGGCAGCAGCGGACGCGCACGCTTGTTGTGAGTCAGGACGCATATGGGTCGCAGCGGCAGATGGCGAGTGAAGGGGCGGAAAGGGAAAGGAAAAGGGGGGCAGAGGGAGGAGGGGGGAGTTGAAAGGTGGTCCAAACAGGCAGGCTCTGACAGACGGACGCACCTGCCGCACGCACACGCACACGCACACACACACACTATATAAATAGCCCAGACGGCGCTAATATCATGCGACGTGCAAAACTGATGCGCTAATGCCGCGCCGCGCCAAACCCGAAAATACACTCCAAGAGGCCAGACTAGAGCACCGGGGCCAGACGCTTCCCCCCCCCCCCCCCCCGCCGTCACGCCCGTGCGCCTCAGACCGTCACGCGCCGCGGCGGCCAGAGTCGAGCCGGGAGGAGTCAGTCAGCCTGCGTTCAAAAACCAGCAGCACCGCTATTTCATTTATGAATACCCACGTATGTACGTAAGGGGGAACGTTATGAACGGGAAAGGACAAAGTTAGATTCGTTCAGCTCAGCCAGTGAGAATGAGAAAACCGCATACCGCCCAACGCCCGCATGCGGGGCATTTAAACGTAGAGCGAAAAAAGTTCGCCAAGAGAATGAGTCAAAAGAACAATGAAAGTAACAATAATGCCGACTATAAAAGAGCAGTGAAATGTGTGTAAACTTACGCCCGAGCTGATGTGTGGCCACGGCGTGGTTTTCGTGATTCTCCCAACTCTCTCTCTCTCTTTGTCTCTTTCTCTCTCTCCGTTCCGTGCTCTGCCTCATTCTTGCACAATGCGTTGGACTACTGTACAACTGCGCTAACAGCCAGTCAGATTTTTGGAGCCACCCTATGACGCTTGGTCTCGTCACTTAGGATGAAAGTGATAGAAAAATTTCTGAATTGAGGCGACGCATCAGCGTGTGCCCGTAGGCGTAGGTGGGTTTACGGAGGAATGAGAGAGGGTCAGTGTCGAGAGAGAGAGAGAGAGAGAGAGAGTAGCGTGGCGCTTATTCGCGATGGATTGGACCCCGGCCGCGGCCGGACCGCCCGGCGATGCAGCCCGCCACGCACAGCTGCGGTCGGGCCGGTCAGGGAGGG
>NW_026267143.1:600718-601173 GCF_000697945.3 Frankliniella occidentalis | reverse complement strand
GGCGCCTTTCTATTTACTGTGACGAGCACTGAGGTAAAGTTGGCGCTGTGCGGTCCAACGGCCGGCTAATCAAAGTGCCGCAATGTTAATGTGTGTCGACGCACTCGCGCGCCATTCATATTCGTATCGCCCGGCCGGATTAGTGTCGCGCATGGCGATGTGGCCCAATGCAGCACTACGTACTGCACACGTGCTTTGAGCCCACTTTCGGTAAAAGGCATCACACATTCCCTTCCCTAACAGAGCGATTACCTACCCCTCCCCCCCCCCCCAAACAGGGCACACACACACTGTCCCAACCGGCTCTGGTGGCCCTGGTGGGGTGCAGGGTGCAGGCCGATGCAGCGCCGGTGCGAAGCCGTGCCTGCGGCCACGGAGGCAGCGCCGGGGGGCGGCGGAGGGTGGCGGGGGGCGGAGAGCGCTTCATGACATACACTACTGCAGATGAGTTAGTG
>NW_026267143.1:598350-600668 GCF_000697945.3 Frankliniella occidentalis | reverse complement strand
AAGGAGCAAACTGTGAGGGGGATGGGGACACATTCTGCTGCCATGCTGTCATAGGATGCAGAAAAACAAACAAGTGACGAATTTACAGTAAGGGGTGGGGTGGGGGGGCTGAGGGAGACGGAAGGGGAAAATTATAGGACACGAATTTCAAAGTATACTTGCAAAACAACAATTGAAAAATAACGACAGCGACATAGTTCGATAAAAGGAATTTCAAAACAGTTAGTAGGCTATAGCCTAAATGAGCGAAAGGCAACCGATTAGATCAGATCATTGGACCGGTGAGTGGACGGTTAAGTCAACGACGCACCATCCCCACCGACACGGTGGCTGGTAACGGGCAGACAAAAAAACCTTCTTTTTTAAAAGTAAAAATACAGAGGTGGCGGTGGCATCAGCAAAATACATAAATAAATGAAATGAAGGGTAATCCCGTCCCGTCCGTCCTGGACCAGACGCGCGTAACTGCGGCGCGCCCCCCGGGGACCCGAGAGACAACACAGCAATCACCCCGGCATGACCCGGGCCGGGCGGGCCCAGCCGGCCGACACTAGCGCCACGTTTTACAGCCTCACACTATAATGTGTCGGGATTGGACGACTTTGGACAACGGGGGCAGGTGGGACGGAACAACATGCATGCCATGCATTGCATAGCCGAGCCAAGCTTCAGCACGCCCATATCGTACAGCTTGAAGACATGCTGGAAACCCAAGTGTGGGCACCTTTGTAGATGTGCGAATGGTAGTCGTACACAAAGATGCAGAAGTGTGTGAATGTGTAGCACCCTAGTGAGTATATGAACGGCATTCATACACAAGTGTGTTAATTTTAAAGGACGAGTTTGAATGCGCATTTACAAACCCAAAAGTGTGCGACATTCACACACTTGCGTCTTCAAAGTACGCCCCGATTCGATCAGGCACTCTCATACTGGCGAGGGGGGCCGGGCCAGTCGCCTCCACTTCAGCCGCTCGCAGTCCCAATAACGCTCCCGCCGCGGCACCCAGTCGGGGGCCCGCCCCGCCCCGCGCCCTGGAGCGGCTCAGACGGACGCTGATTTCATTTGACCTGTTCCGTGTGTGCGTCTGTCTTTGAAAAAGACATCATCTGCTGCTTGTTGTGCCGCCGCTCCCCTCACTCGCGTGAGGTCGGAGCGCCCCGCCCCGCCCCGCCCGGCCCCGCCCCGCCCCGCGCTCGACCCCACAAAACAGTCAATTGGATTTGGCCGAGGTTGACGGAGAGAAATGACGCCGCTCGCTCTCTGCGTCCGTCTGCATCCCTCCTGCCGCCCCACCTGCTGCCCCTCACGCGCGCCCATAGCCCATCCCTCACGAACAAGCAGCCAAGCCGTGACGATAAATGTACGGACGCCCTCATCCAGGAGGCAGCCATATTGGCGATACAAACTTGCGATTATGAAGGTAGAATGACCCGCACAAAATTGTAAATGGAAAAGCACGGCTTGGCGAGCGATTCAAATACCCTCAGCCCGTTATCACTGGGGGAAATAGTAGAAAGGTTTACAGGAAAAATTTTTCTTGACGCAAGTTGTAAAATTACAATTTGAAATCGTAAAAATACAAGCAGTTCGCATAGACTTGAAATTCATTGGCGAGTAAAATATGTGCTCTCGTAAATTTATAACTTATAGTTCGAGCTTACAACATTTTTGTAATTTTGATGATGCTAATCACTGTGCACTTGGACATATAGACAATGAACTCGTTTATGCAGCAGTAATACTCACAAAATTGCAAATGATACTTACAAATTTTGGAATTAATGCTGATTAAATCGATAAGAAATCCTTAGGATGTTTTTTTAAGTAATTATACTCACAAAGCAATTAGTAGAATGTACGAAATTTGTAAGTATTACTCGCGATTTTGTGAGTATTATTACTGATGTATAAACGTGTTTATTGTGTATTGACTTAGCAGCAAGTATGGCTACTGAATAAAAACATGGAAGTCGTCAAGAATCAGGGCGTGCTAAGAAAAAAGGGTCTGCATCCGGGCCGAAATAGGGGGAGCCGTGGAATACGTTTTGTAATTTGTTAATTACAAAACGAGTCGTACATATGTACTATCTTCCACTCTCGGTCGTTATTCGATTCAAAGTAGATACGCACAGGTAGTAAATTTTACAATTTTAAAATGTAATTGCACGATTTCTTCCATGGAAAATTTTCTTGTACCCCGTACGACGATTTTTTACAGTGATTATATGAATTCTTGAAAAAAGTGGGCAAAAGTGCGCGCCATTCAACCCACTAAAAAAATGAACCGAACACTTTGTATTTCACTTTCATTTGAA
>NW_026267143.1:597257-598300 GCF_000697945.3 Frankliniella occidentalis | reverse complement strand
CATTTAAACCAAACGTGCGTTTTGCATTTGTGACATAACAGAGATTTGCGACAGAAGAGAAACGCACGACTTGGCAGTTAAAAAAAGAGGAATTCTTTTTCGATGATTACGAACGCATTTACGAGTCAACTGTTTAGAATGTGGGTTCGTATAAACACAATCTGGAAGTTTGGATGCACTGCCTAATGGACCGAGCTGACGTGCACCTCTGAGCGCGCCAATAACCTGCAGCCGAACGCCACGCCGTTGTTTGGGAAACACGGGTGTCTGCGAGAGCAAACATCTCCCCTTTCGGGATGACAAATACAGGCCAGAGAATTAATCATGATGTTTTGAGGACGGTGGCGGCGGCGCGTGTTGGAGAGGAGGGAAGGTGGGGGAGGGGGGAGCAGACGGGAGCAGAGAGGGCGGAACGAGAAGCGCACGAGGTGCAGGGAGATGAGGGGCACTAGAAACTAGAAGTGAATCGCAGGGTCTGCTAGGCTCGCTACACTCGTCTAGAGATAGAAAACGGGGCGAACGCGAGACAGAGAGATAGACAGAGAGAGCGAGAGAGAGATAGGGGGGGGGGGGGGGGGGGGGCGCTCCCTCCTCCGACGCGCAACATTGGCTTTGGGGGAAGCACCAGATTAGGCACGGCCAGAGCGTGACGAAGGGGAGACTTTTCAATACCTGGCGCTTGCATAACAAGCACGAACAAAAACGACACAAAATTACACAAATCAATTAATATTTTCAAACACGAAGTAAAAAGCAGATGAGTGGCTATTCCGTTGTTTGTGTAGTTTTTGTTTCTGATATGTTTCTTTTGTTTTGTTTTTTTCAGGGCTTCTATTATGTTGAACTCACAACAAGGCGAATTCACGAATTGTCCCCTTTTCTCCATATTATTTCTTCTCGAGAAAAAAGAAACTTCACAGCAGTAGCAAAAGCCAAAGAGGAGACGAGGCGACCCCCGAACGTGACGCCTGCCGGGGGAACGCACAAAACAACACGACATGATTGTGCAGAGATAAAAGGGCCGATTTCCCGAACCATGCGCC
>NW_026267143.1:594963-596440 GCF_000697945.3 Frankliniella occidentalis | reverse complement strand
AGGCACAGCCGGGCACAGCTAGCCAGGGGTGGAGTCTCATTTGAATGGGCACGGCCTGCATATTCAAGCATTCGGACACACCGGGGGGGGGGGGGGGCACTCGAATATGTGGTTTAGAAATGAACGGCGGGAACTACACACCAACCCTAGGCGAGAAGCGCTTTTGTACCGCACTCGACAGAAGTTGGGAGCTGTGAATGGTGGTCGTACGAGTGCCGTGACGTGCATCGCTCAGCGCACGGGACCTGTCGGGAACGCTGCCGATATGACGCCCTAACCGTTAAGAGAGCACTTACATTGTAGCTCTCTCTCTCTCTCTCTCTCCGCACTCTCTCCGCCGCCCACACACTCCCCGTCAGCATGCAACCGTCCCGGCTTACGACGGCCACTCACGCTCTCCCCGCTTCAAAGCTTCCGCCATAAAAGTCGGGGCAAACTGTAAATTTCCATCCGGAACAACGTGATAAAGGAAAACTCTAACGGGCCAGTGCGATTACAATGGGTCAGGCTCCAACACAGCGCACGCACTAAGGGGCCTCTGCAGAAACAATATGTAGTGCGCGACAAGGGTGGTGAGTGAAAAGTTTAGTTTGGCCGCACACGCAAACGTGCGGCATTTTTGTTCGAATGAGCTAAGTTTGGGAGGAGTTACTTTGAGTTTGTTTAGTGGCGATTCCAACCCCGTAAACCTCCTGACACGGACACCTTTGGCGCAGTGGCATTTTGAAAACAACACTCCTCAAGGTGACGGTTCACATTCCTGCAGTGACATGGGAGTTGGGTCGATTTCCAGAGCATCACAGTTTCATGGCTGGAAGCTCAAAGAAGCAGCCATTCACCCAATGAAGTCTATGGGCGACGGCGGCGCCTGGAGCGTGATGGCGCTGTCCCCCGCGGGGCCTAGGGCAGGGCGGGGTGGGTCGGG
This sequence comes from Frankliniella occidentalis, assembly GCF_000697945.3. NCBI lineage: Eukaryota > Metazoa > Arthropoda > Insecta > Thysanoptera > Thripidae > Frankliniella > Frankliniella occidentalis. The sequence goes on along the minus strand of NW_026267143.1, from coordinate 595,515 downwards.
GCGGGGCCGCCAGCCCAACAGTCCAATCGCCCCGGCGCCAATGAATAAGTGAGTGGCCCGATGCACCGCAAGGCGGCGCAAGCACCAGCCGCAGCGATGAGGGCGAAACTTTAAAAATGTTCCTGAAGGGTGAAAGTTGCCGCCGCCGGTCAGGTAGCTGGGGCCGCATGAGTGCGAGCTGGGCGGAGAAGGCTGCGTATGAAACATGCAAGAGGGCGACGCGTTCCTGTGCCCCCTCCCCCCCCCCCTCCTCTTACCAATGCTCTGCATCGCCGTGAGGCTCTCCCTCTCAAAACGCCCCGTGGCCCGAGCGACACGTGTAGGGCCTAACAAGGATAGTATAACGAGCACAGCGGAACACACCGGGACACCGGAGCACAGCGAAGCAAAGCGAAGCACGAAGGCAAGACATTTTTTTTGTAAAGAGAAAAGAGGGGTCGGTATCCGCCATGCAGCGTGAGGAAGCGACAGCGGGAAATGGTGTGCATCCCACAGGGGTAATATGGAGGAAAATTTAGGACTAAGGACGAGCATGAGGATACGCTACCGCCA
>NW_026267143.1:593477-594913 GCF_000697945.3 Frankliniella occidentalis | reverse complement strand
GGCTGGTGCCACGCCACCCGACCACACGTCCCCACCGCGCCCCGCGCGCCAGGCCGCGGCCCGCAGGCATAGACATGCAAATGGAAAACCTATGGAAATAGAAAGGGGAATCAGCGGCGGCAAGGTGGCGGCGCTGAGCTGAGCAGCGACCCGCGACGACGCACAACGGAGCCTCGGCGCAGCCGCATTGTGCGCCGGGGAATATTTTCGACGCTGCTGCTCCCCGCACCCTGTGGCGATGGCCCGCCCCGATAGCGGCGCGGCCCTCGGCTAACGGCGGCCGTCTAATTCGGGTGCACACTCTGTGCACACCTCGGGAGCAGGGGACCAGAGGGGCACACCGGAAGTGTGTGAATGCCGCACACGTGCAAGAGTGTCAACTCAAATCCACACACATGAGAGCACAATTAAGTTAACATTACAGGAAAATTCACACATTTTCTGAAATTAATGAACCAATGGGTATTTATACACCTACAAGTGTACGACGTTCACACACCTACACGGGCGAAATTCACACACTCCACTGCACGCGAGAGGGCGCGTCAGACAGCGGGCTCTTACCTGGAAGTCGAACTTCTGGAACTGCTCCACGGTGTCCACGTTGGTCTCGGCGGCCTCGGGCACGGGGCAGGTGGCGGGCGACACGATGCTGTCCATCTCCGTGTTGCCCTCCCAGGCGCCGTAGTTATCCGTGTACAGCGAGGCGTTGGGCGGCCGGTCGTCCTGGGGGGCGGGCGCCGCCGGTGCTGCGGGGGCGGCGGGGACGGCAGCCGGAGGCAGCGCGGGGGCGGCGCGGGCCGCGGCCGCCTCCAAGTCCGGCGTGGTGCTGCTGGGCGGCGGGTACGTCGAGTAGTTGGCGTAGTAGAGGCAGACGAGCGCCATGAGCAGCACGGCCGAGCCGGCCAGCATGCGCGTCGAGCCGCGCCGCAGCAGCTTCAGCATGGCGGCAGCAGCACAGCGGCTAGCGCATCAAGCCTGCGGGGCAGACAAACGGCAGGATGAGGAACACTCGAACACAACAAGTACACACAATTTTCACTATGACGTCTGTAGGTTTTACTTTTGCGTTATGGCTTCAGTCTTAAGCGTTTGAACACTGGCACGAAGAGTTTTGTGAATGCCAAAGCGCCACACACGTGTGAGTGTTTGATTTGCACAAATACACCCGTTTCTACAGTATATGATGAAATAAAGATCAAATGACAGGACCACGAGCCAGGAAACAGGAACGACTCGCTGCGTAAAATAAGGCCGTCGATAATGTTAGAGAACTGCAAAGGCGCGCAAACCCACATCACATCACATGCACGTGCGAGTGACGCACTGGCAACAGTCCCGGCCGGGGCGCGCAGTTAACGACAGGAGGTGATGATTGGGGACGACACTTTGATCTCACGTCAAGGGTGGGGTGGGGTGAGGCGGGGCGAGGCGTG
>NW_026267143.1:592933-593427 GCF_000697945.3 Frankliniella occidentalis | reverse complement strand
GGAGAGGGGGGGGGGGTCATTGTGTCGGGTTGGAGATAAGGGCACGGCAAAGTGTTGGTGAGGGAGAGAGCGCGAGCATCATGTGAGGGAGGGCACATCCATATAACCGCAGCGTATTCGCACTGCCGAAAGTTGAGCTTCAATGTGTCGAGACACAGCTACTAGGCACAGCCAGAGATGGTGGGCAATCAAATCAGCCTCCAGTAAAAGATGGTTCTTGGTTCAGGGCAACCTCTCTAGATCAGTTAAGAGAGATTGGACTGAATCAATAACAATCTTTTCTGGGTCTGGGCTGGGTCGTCCATACTTTTTTTGCTCGTTTTTTAACAACATTTTAAAAAAATGCCCACATACATCATGTCATACTCGATACACGACAGCCCCGAGTTGTAACCAACTCGGATTTCTGAGTCACCTGAAATGGTGGTGCATTGAAAGCGTGCCATATGTAACCGCCAAATCCAGGTTGTAGTTGCACGGCCTAGGGAAGCCAG
>NW_026267143.1:588946-592883 GCF_000697945.3 Frankliniella occidentalis | reverse complement strand
CTCCACAGCAGGAACAGCCTGACCCGCCGCCCACCCGTCTATTGAATTGCACGAGGTTTTCAGGATTTTGTTTCCAGGAACGAAATGTTTGCCGTGAGGTGGGGAATGAGTTCGCATTGTGGGTACCGACACCGACACGCTGGCGGTGAATACACTTTTCAAACAAAATGAAAGAAGCACTCTCCGGCGCGCCGCCGACAGCCAGTCGCAAATATTCATTTAGGTCACCGCACCGTCCTCCCTTAGCGCGGCACCACTTTTTATCGCCTCGGCGTCACCAAAGGCCTTGCCGAGGGCGGCGGGCAGCGCCTGCGGGAGGGCCATAGGGACCCGCCTCGATAGCTGATCGGACTTCCAGACACCTCGACGCCGCGCTCTCTGACCGTCCTCCTTGCCAACTCCGTCCCCACCCTCGAGTTCCCTGTAGCCGGCATCCCCCCCGCACCCCCCTCCCCTGCCTCTCCAGCCCTCGTGTCAAGTATTTATCACCCACTGGATCGCCCAACTCATGCAATTTCCGAAACTCATTTAGACGGCCATTCTCGTCGCCCAGACACTTGCCAAGTCCCACTCCGCTCCGCACACGCCCCCTCCCCCGCATCGGCACCTTATAACCTGAAGCCATCCTAGGATCACTCTTGGTTGCGATAGGTCCATTTGAGCAGCCGGCACATCGGGCTGCTCTGTGAAGTCCTGTTCACACCTCCATTTAGAACAAGACACAAGGCATTTAGTTTGAACTGACCCGTTGGACGACCTGCTTTGTTCGACCTTGCCCCTCCCCCACCCCTCCGCCTTTAGGGGGCGGCGTGGCTTGCAGCGCGACCAATAATTAAACCCTCGGGAATACTCGGCTGAAATGAGCAGAGAGGGGTGGAGTAAGAAGTGTTAATCTGGGCGGCTGAAAAAGGAGGAGCGCTCCCAAGTTTTGTTGGACAAACTTGATTAAAATAAACCAGCGCTGGCGTAAACGGCCCACAACAGAATCAGTAGCGAAAGAGAGTAGGGAAAGGGGGGGGGGGGGCTGGGAGAAAAGGGAGAAATAGGCGATCGGGCAAGGGCAGAGCTAGAGCCAATCCCACACGTTAGCACGGCACGTCACGAGAGACAGGCCCCTACCTGCTTGCATGCGAACCCTGCGCGGCAAGACCGTCTGCTTGGGTATGACCACTTCTGGGCCAAAAGAATGCAATCGTGGCTCTCGAGCTGCGCGGTAATTTCAAGGCAGGCCACTTTTACTCGTAGTTTGAAATAACAACAATGAGTACGTGTATTTAGGGACAATCACATTGCCACAGAGCTAAAGCCATGACCAGCCCGAGTAGCGCCTTGACCGACAACTCACGCTGAAGTTAAAAGTGTCAAGAGATAAGAGTGCGAGTTTGCCCGCCCCGCTCCGCCCGGCGCCGCCTGGCTCGCCGCCACCTCATGAGTGTGCGACACGAGGCGGCCGGGTGCCAAACGACTGCAGAGCTAATTACAATGTACCCTCTCGGCCAAAGCACTAAAGGGTGTTGAATAAATCGCTTTTTACGACACTCTCCTGCAGAGTCGTCACCGCCGTCTGCCGACCTCCCAACCCCCCATTTCCCTCGCACGAAAAAATACGCAACTAGCACGTGAATACCTCCTAGCTACTCTTATATTTTTAGAAAAATGCGTCTTGTACAACTTGCATACGCGGTAAGAACGAGCCCGGGATTCCCAGGAGTTTTCTTCATTTTCCAAGGGAAGTTGGAAGAGTTCCAAAGGATGACCTGGAAACGTGCAATTCTCCCAGGGGATGTTCCGGCGTTTCCAACAGCTCCGCTGTAAATATCTGCTTGTTTCCAGGGCATCCACTGGGGTCTCATCTCTCCTGGGAATCCCAGGACTCGTTTTTACCGGGCATAAATGTTTACTAAATGCCTGGCTCCGGCCGCACTTCGTAAGTAATCTGCCTGCAGTGCACACATGTACGTACATACCAGTGAACCACTAAAGTACGCGGGGTAGTATTAAATAGAGAAATAGAATTGAGAATACAAAACTAAAAACTGATAAATCCCTAAAATTTCATGTCTTGCTTTAGAAAAATTGCGCGAAGGACGTCTTCGTCTTCCTTGGCAGGGTATCTGACGCGCACGAGAACCGCGTAAAATAAAGGATGGGGCACGTAAACGTGCGATGCAATCTGGATGTGTGCGCTATTCAATCACACGGCCGCTCACTCATGCACCCCGCCCGCCCCACCCCGCCCCGCCACTGCCTTCGCCGGGGGCGCACGCGAGCCAAACACCCCCCGGATTCCTTTCCTATTCCGGCGGCTTCGTGTATGGCGTACACTGCAAAGCTGCAAACACAACACCCCCAATATCGAACGGGGGTTAAAAATAAATGGTTGTGCACGCAATAACTATCGCCTACATGCGAATCCCATGGGTTCGTGGGCCTTTCGTAGCTCATATAATCAGACATCAAGAGCTACTGCATCACGAAGAGCTCGCATTCGTTTGCAGCCATGCGGGGAGATCCTGGACGAGACATTGCGCTGAGACATCACCGCCCGCCCAATCCCCTTCGCTACACGCCATTCCCCACCTCACATGTACCTCCTCTTCCTTCCTCTCTTGGATCCTTCCTCTTGCCGCGCCCGCCCCGCCCCCACTCGCCCATCGCCAACAGAACGAGGCCGATGAAGCAGTTCAATAACACCCCCTCCCCAACAGGCGGGCGGGCGGGGCTGGCTGTAGCAGCAAGGAGCCCCCTGCAATGACATTGTTGTCACCGGCCACTAACCAGGATGGGCACGGGACGGAACAGGGCGGGGCGGGGTGGGGCGCGGTGGGGCCTCTCGTTATGCCCGCCCCGTTCAAACGGTTAGAGGGGAGGAATGCCGGTGAAGCGCCGCTGGGGGAGGCAGTCTCTCCGAAGGGACCCTGGCTCCGGCCGGCCGATTGTAAACAACCATGGGCTCCCCTTCCTCTCCTCAGCCCCACCGGGCTCGCCGGGCTGCTGCTACGATTGCATCCACATCGCTACCCGGTAGACGGGGACGTTGCCCATGATGGCTGGATGCCTGGAGTGTAAGGGCGCCGTGAAGCTAGGTTATCCTGGGATCACTGTCATTCAGGGAATGTGACGTCACATTCGTTATAATGTGATTCATGTCGCGTTTCGTTGGAATATTTTGTCACATTCGTTTAAACGTGACTCGGTCAAGCTTGCCGCCATCTTCAGCGTCAATTCAGGCTGCGTTGCGTTCAAAACAATTTGACACAATGTTCTGACGAAAGTGACATGATTCACATTGAAACGAATGTTGCGTCACATTCCTCAAATAACAGTTGATTTACCTGGAAATGATTAAAATGAATGGGCAGTAATAGGACAGCCTCTAAAGCGTTGTCGACGTGTATGGAGTGGAGCATCCATCGTTTACCTTGGCACCTACTCCAAGAGTTAGTCAGAAGACGTTCTAAGGTCAATAAAAAACAAAAACGAAGAAAGAAGCGTACAGAGTCTTCGCCTTCTGGTGGAGCCTGTCTAAAAAGAACCAGCTTCCGCAATTGCAAGCTATCATTTAGACCGTTTGGTCATAAACGAAATGGACGAAAATACGGCTGAATAACAACAAGTTTGTACAAGACTGTTTAGAGATACCGGGCAGGAAAAAAACAACAAATGGAACGCAGCACAAACCCGCACGCAAGACAAGTAGTTAGCTTGCGCAAACCCTGCAGTAGTGTACCCGCTCGTCTGCAGGGTAGGGGTGGAGGAGGGCGGGCTCACACCACAACGCAAATCGCATTACGCCTCCACCAATAAATTGTGACGCGGTCCATTGAAAATCAGGCATTAACGCCGTTACGACTGCTATATACCCGATGGCCAGGTTCGATACCGACCGCCGCCCGGCCCAGCCACGCAGGACCAGCATCCAACTAGGAAATGGAGA
>NW_026267143.1:587214-588896 GCF_000697945.3 Frankliniella occidentalis | reverse complement strand
GGGAGGAAGAGAAAAGGGGGGATGGCACAGAGAAAAAGATAGACTGCGAACAGTAGGACGCGGCGCGATCATAAATCGCAGCCGATAACAGGGAGCGCGGTAGCGCGACAGCCGACGGATGGCGCCGCGACGGAGGACGTGGTGTGGCGGGGCGAGGCGGGGCGGGGTTGGCGCCGAGCTGGTGGACCAGGCGCACGGACAGGTGGCGAACGCACGAGTGTTCGAGTGTGCGAGGCGCAGAGGAGAGGAGGGGGGAAGGAGGATCCATCGGAGGTCCAAAATGAGCGTCATGCAGCGCGGTGCATGCAGCCGTGCGCACATCCGCCCAACGAGAGCGGGGGTGGAGAGAGAGGGAAAGAGAGAGGGAGAGAGAGAGAGAGAATACATGGAGAATGTGACTAGGGCTGTGTCGGCGCCTCCTGCACAGACACACAGACGGACAGGCAGTAACAGGACTCCGCCACAGGTGGACACCCAGAGACAAAGACAACACTTCCCAGGCGCGCGCCAGCGTCATTGAGCGCGACACGGCTGTCTGCTCGGCGCGTGCACTCTTGAAAAACACCCTGGATTTTCAAGAGATTTTCTAAAATTTCTTGAAAGTCTCTGAATTAATTTTATTTATTTTTTGCTTTTACCGTGAAGGTTAATAGGTGAACAGGAGTCGGACACAAATACAAAACCGGATCATCAGCGTTTCATATAATGTGATAGGCAGAGTGAGGAGGAAGGAGCAAAAGAAGAGAGGAAGTGAAAGAGAAAGAGAGAGGGAAGAAAGACATCATTCCTAATCTGCTAGTTACACTTTAGCCGGAAAATGAAATGTGCAATCGACGAAAATAACGTAAAAACGACTGAAATCTTTTGGTGTCTTCGAACCTTGTGAAATCCACTTACTATGAAAAATATCGTCGTAAATTTGCAAAATTTTTCTGAACTCGAATTATAATTTAAGCAGTTGTTAATTTATCGTTCTATATGATCATATACAAATCATGTACAATGGCCGTATACAACACTATTTACCTGGGGATATCTTCTGAAATATCCGAAATCCTTTACATACTGTGAAATCCCGAATTCCACGCGATATCGAGAGGGGCCTCGGGCGCGACATAGGGAACAGCGAGCGGTACGTGAAGTCCGGGCTTGATCAAAGTAATGATTTTAAAAAAGGAGACGGAAAAGCATAGAGATACAGAGAGAGTGGGAGGGGGTCCATACAGTACACAGTGAGCTGTACACGCGGCTCTCACGCTGCAGGACCTTGGCTGCGCACAGCGCAGAGCGGCACGCCGGCTGGGAGGGAGCGCTGGAATTTACCCAATCGATTGCAAAGAGCGAGGGAATCACTGAAGAGCCCTGCAGCTGGTGGAGAACGTGAGAGAGCAAGAAAGGAGGGGGGAATAATAAAGAAGGGGGACAGGCCGATAAAGGAAGGAGGCGGAGGAGGGGAGCAAAGAGACGGCGGAAGGAGGGGGAGGGGGGAAATTGGCCCTGAGCGAACGTCCGAGTCTTGATCGGCTGGTGGACCCGACCAGTCCCGCACGCCCAGGAAAGTTGCATTGCTCCGAGCATTGCGAGGAGCGAGAGTGGTTGTGTGTGTGAGTGTATGTGTGAGTGTATGTGTGTGTGTGTGTGTGTGTGTGTGTGTGAGAGAGAGAGAGAGAGAGAGAGAGAGA
>NW_026267143.1:578161-587164 GCF_000697945.3 Frankliniella occidentalis | reverse complement strand
GGGGGAGACCATCGTGGCGAGCGGGGGCCATTTCATTAGAGGCGCACTTTATCTTGCTGAGTGCTAATTGGCTGCCTGGTGCCGCGTCCCTGGCGCTCATCGTGTCTGATATACCACCCCCCCCCCTCCCGTCATAGTGTGTCTGACCTTAGACTCACCTGCCCCCCTCGTGCTGCTCTCACCTGCTGCTGCACGCACCGCACCAGACCTCAGCCACCCTGCGATTGTACGTCATGTCGAGCCTGTCTCCCCAGCGTCGCCCCACTGGACGGGCGGAACTGGGCATTCATGCAATTAAAAGTTCTAAAAGAGCCAAGAGTTGGTTGCTAAAACGAAGCGCGTCACTGCAGAAGCCAATTCGTGGTTTGTTTTTTTGAACGGATGCGTTCGCTCAAGCACCGAACAGCTTGTTCTGACAACTTAATCTTAGTTCTGACAACAAATTATTAGTTATCTCAACATTTTTTTGATCGATTGTAACGAAATTAACCAATATTTAGTTCTGACGACCAATTCATTTTTTTCCGTGTGAAAACTGTAAAAACTGTGAGCGATCACTCTCAGCCCGTTACTGACATCTTGCAAATACACAATGAACTCGCTTATACAGCAGTAATACTCACAAAATTGCGAGTAATACTCACAAATTTAGTAAGTAAGACTAATTATTTTGTTAGGAACTACTTAGGATGCCCTTTCTAAGTAGTTCCTAACAAAATAATTAGTATTACTTACTAAATTTGTGAGTATTACTCGCAATTTTGTGAGTATTACTGCTGTATAAGCGAGTTCATTGTGTATTTGCAAGATGTCAGTAACGGACTGAGAGTGATGGGCATGCAGAATTTATAAACAGTGTGAATGAGATGAACACAGTCGCGTTCCCGCAAATTTGCTGCCCTCCAATAGCATGCTGGTCCCCAACTGTATGCATGGCATGCACAGTGCTTGTATATTTGACATTGTTCGAATAGTGTGCATGCCCATGCACTGCCATGCTGACAGACTGATAATACAGTGTGATGCACACTATACATACATACAGTATGCAAAGCATACGCAGTTGGGTTTTTAGTGTAGAACAGTTCCAGACCATAGAAGCTTCAAAACTTAAGCAAACTTAAAGAAAACAGTTGCAACCTCCATCCTTGCTTCTACTCAGAAGCAGAGGGAGCCAAACGCACTCTCAACCATTTACCTCTCCCTACCATAAAACCGAATCAGGGTGAAGTTGGGGATCTGCAAGGATTCAATTTCAGCCAGAGAAATGAAATATTTTTTGGAAGGAGTTGTGCTGCACGCTAACCTGCGAGGAGTTGGGGAAGCGTCTTGGGGAGAAGGTTAAGAGAGGATCTGAGGGGGCGGGGGTGACGAGAGGGGTTAGTGAAAGGCAGTACTGAGAGAAAGGGTAGGGGTTTGGGCAGACGTCCTTGACGAGTGGATGGGAAAAAGAAGAGGCGGGGGTCCAAGTGTGCTGGGAATAAATACTTGGCGATAAAGTAAGTAGTACACGCTTCTTGACCGAGTGCTTAAAAAGGCATTGCACTTATTGCGAGTTCCTCGAACAGCTTCCTAGCAGGTTGCAGGGCTTAAGCTCCTAGTTCATTGTTAAAAATACAGCACGTGAGCCAGTGGCGTCGGAGGCGGAGTTGGAGTTTAAGGTGGGCCAACGCCCCCCCCCCCCCCCCCGTTTTTTGGGCTAAGCACCAGCTGCGAAGTAGTAAAACGCGATGGCGAACACTAACGCACTAATGCTATCGATGCATGCGCACCAACATGTAAGTTTTGAAATCATAGGAGTGAGAGTCAAGGAAACGATCAGATAAAGAACTATGGTCGAAGAAAGTCTTGTGGAAAGTCTGCATGGGTAAACGGCGCAGAGTAAGGGTTAATTATAAAAAAGCGTAAATTGGCTGGGTTGAATTTCTCTTAGAAAGTAGACAGTTACAAGTCATGAATAACAATATATAACGTTCAATAAACCGTTTTAACCAGTGGGATGGACAAATATCCTCAGCTTTTCAAATAATCGGATTGCTTTTTGGAAATTTATCATTTTTTTACAGAAGAAGGGTTGTGATTACTCAAATAGTGACGAAGACGTCTGGCACATTTTTTTCACAGCGAACTCTTCGTAAGTTCTGAACTTTTTAACAGTGTTGAGCTCATCAGGGAAGGGACATACAGACGCGTTCATCTTTCTCTGAGGTGCACACGTTATTCTTTTGCTTCGCCGCCACCACCCCAGCTCCGGTGAGTGGAGCTCCGCGCAAACTTTGCGATGGCACTAATTTCTCGCGCTTGTTTCGCCATTAGTTACGTTGGGTCTTCTTTCAGAACGGTTATTACTGCCGCGGCGATAAGGGCGTGTCCCGACCGGAGTCGCAGCGCGAGGGAGAGAGAGAGAGAGAGAGAGAGAGAGAGAAGGGGTGGGGGGAGGGAGAACGAGAGAAAGGAGATAAATGGCCGGACGGCGGGTGGGGAAGAAATTAGGCGAGAAAAACGAAGAGGCGGCTTGAGGCAGGGGGTACAGGGAGGGTGGTGTAAAGCAGAGGTGTAAATCAATCCGAAAGGGTGTGTAGGCAAAGGTATTTGCTCCCTGGAAAAGCATGGGCCTTTACAATCTAAGACAGAGTTTTACCTCCCTTTGTTACTTCCCACCTAGGAAACACTAGCGATCTTAGTCATATCCTCTACTGCACAGCAGACTACAAGTCATCTTGCCCGAATAGAGCAACGTACACTGTGAATAATAGTAGTTATGTTTAAAGGAAAATTTTCCTTGAGGGAAGTTATAAAATTACAATTTGTAATCGTAAAAATACATTCAGTATGTATCGACTTAAGATGCATTGGTGAATGAAAAATGTGCTCTCGCTCCCTCAGGAGTTCTAAAATTGGATTTATCATAAAGCTCTCCCAGCAGCGAAGATTAATAAATAACCTATTGACTTGCAGTGGTGTATATAGTGTAAGTCTAGGACACTATGTGTGGTTCTGCCTTTGATTAAGACCTCCTGTATCCCACTGCTCGGCAATTGTATCTCTCGGACACGGGGTGCCCTGCACAAAGAACTGTAGAACACAGAGTTTCCCCGGTCACATTTGCAGTATGAACCACACATAAAACTGCAGTTGTACCATTGATACTCAATTTTAAATTGTGACATTGTGATACTGTACGACATTTAAATTTCCAGAGCGAAAGTTTGCCTTCGACTCAAGTGGGGTCTCCAGCCCCGATACGATGCCTCAAGTCCTCGCCCTCACCCCACCCTGGCGGGGTGCGTCAAAGAGAAAGAAGGCCACGAAAAACGGAAAGCAAGAACGGAAAAGGAAAAGTAGTTTGAGCAAACCAACCGTTGAGCTCGGCTCGTTACTCGTACAAAGGCCGTTGTCCTTTGATCAATTGCCTTTACTTGTTCATTTCCGAGCTGTGGCCGCAGCCTGTTTGAGGAGCGGTCGGGGATCGAGACGGGTTGCACCAGGCTCTTCGGCACCAGACAAGCGAGGCAGGGGGGCCGGGCTGCGCCAGGCGCTTTAGCAACTAACACGGGCGTGGCTAAAGATACACATATCATTTAATAATTCCAGGCCTTTAACTAAAAATATGGGCGGTGCGGTACGAGAGGCGCGGTGGTGCAAGACGGGCCGCGACGGGCCGAGACGGGCCGGGCGCCAGGGGGAGGACAGAGGTCACCGGCGAGCGGGACGCGGCTCAGCGGCCCCGTGTGCAGCGGACACCGCCACCCCACAGCCTCCCCGAGCCCAGCCGCGTGTATATTTCACGCCGCGACGAGACCGGCAGGCAGAGATAGAACACGCAGTTAATAGACAGAGCGACAACAAGCCACAGTATGGGCGCCGCAGATTAGAACTGCTCAGGTGAAAGTCTCCCCAACAGAGCACGTGACACAGCGGGAACAGTGCGGCCAGCACAGCAGTACAAACGGCTTAACGGTGCAAGGGTGCCCAGCAATTTTTTTTTACCCCAGCGACTCGCGCGATGATGCGAGAGAAGCGGACACACGGAAGCCCCCCGGCCGATCTGGCCAGTGGCCCCTCCCCGCCCCGCCGAGCCCCACCGGCCCAAACCAGCCCACGCCGGTGGCCGTGGCAGCTTGTCCCCGTCGGTGAACGGCAAAACAGCACACGCGACGGAAACATCAGAGAAAATACAAACTGCGGGAAATCGCTCGCCAAACGTCCCCCAGGGCAGAGGTGGTGGGGGGCCATCACAACGGCGGCGCAGGGCTGCGCTGGGCTGGGCTCCACGGGGAGCCGCAGGCCCCGCCCCGCCCCACCCCGCCCCGCCCCGCTCCGCCATGCCATGCCCTGTTTACCGATATGCTCATCGACTAACGCACGGTACGGGGGGCCTGCAGGGGCCGTGGCGCCTGGAGGCAGGCCAACCTCCCTCCTCCCTACTTCGATGCATACAACCAGACCCCTCCCGACTTTTAAAACTAGAAAAAAATTGTAGAAGATATAACTTTTCACTGGAAAAACAAAGGTAGGACTTAAGGCCTCACTAAGGGCGTTAAAGTTTGATGCCTCTAAAAAGGCATCATTAAACCCCTTTGAGTCCTGCCTTCGTTTTTCCAGTGTTTTCATCAAACCAACAATCCCTAAATGTCTAAATTAATCCTTTGCTACATTTTTGAACCTCCAAAATACTCTTAAACACTGCACGAGAAGTTAAATTTATACATCTTTCTACAGGAGTGTTTTGAGTAATGATAAATACTTCAATTTCTAGGACATAAACCTGAATAGAAAATCGATAGTATAATTGTGTCGCAAACTGGCCCGTGGATGCGGTGGTGGGCTTTTCCCCCAAACTGCCCATTCCCCTCTACTTATGCTGTGTTATTGCGTTCTAGACGGGCAGATATCTCAACAAGTGAATGGCCGCCAGAGGGGACGGACGCGGCGGGACGCGCTGGTGGCGGGCTATTTTCAATCTCGTTCCTCCGTCTTTATGGGGTGCTGCAAAAACACGGCAGGCATATATTTTTCGCGTGGACTATAGGAGGGCGCAACATGTGTGACAGACGGAGCCGGGCAATCTGCAGCGCGGGAGGGACACGCCTGTGGCCCTGCGGCCCGCAGGCCCTCCGGACTACCTGACAACTTTTTATATCAAAACTTGGACGGTGAACATAAATGGTGTAAAGTTGTTTCTATTCATGGCCCGGGGCCTGGGGCCGCCGCCGGGCGGCGCTGGGCGGGCCCGGCCGTGGGACGCACACCGCCAGCCTCTCGATAAAAACACACAGAAAAAAGGGGAAGGGAGCGAGGGTCTTGGCTTTGGGAGCAAGCCTTTCGTTTGTAGACACTGCTAACCAGGACACGCGGTCCAGGTCCACCCACCCGGAGACCCTTCTTGCCTCTGCTCCACGTGCTTTGTCACCCCGTTTATAAAAAAAAAAAAAAAAACTAACATCAAGACCGAATAGTTTTAAGAGCTCGGAGTAAGGAGTAATAATTAAATGTCAAACACAGCAATATCTGTCTGTAAAATATCTCTCGATTTTCTCACACTTAGCAAAAACGCGTTACAATGTGTCTCACTACGTTATGTTACATGTTATAACACATGGTTCAACCACGCTGTTCTGTTGGAAAATATATATCGTAATTTAACGTAAAATGTCCACTTAATTCTTCTATACAAACTCTTCGTTATTTGTAAGTAAGGAATACATTCGTAAAATGACGAACAGTTTGTAAATCGGTTGTTGTCCTAAAGGAACGATACTGGACACAAGTATTTTTGAAACAAACATTCTAACATCCTGATCAATTGACACTATTAAATCATGATGTTACGAAAAGTTTGTTTTACTCCGCTACGAACAGTTCGTAATCGAAATTGACAAATAATACTCGTTAATTTCAGTTACGAACTATTCGTGACAGATTATTATTATCGCGAAACTTCTTAACAGTGCAATAACGTACACAGTATTCTATTTTCCATTTTCCTTTTGCAAAACCTTGCGGAAACCCGCGACTTTCGTCTGCGAGGCGAGAAAATCTTGATGGCAGTACCAACCAGCCCGGTCGACATGAGGGTACCGCGCCGGGGAGCGCCGTGCGGGTAGGCAGGCCCGCTCGACGAGCCTGCGGCGCGGGCGTGCCTACCGAGCAGGGCGCTTACAGGCGGCGCGGCGCAGCGGCGCAGCGGCGCAGCGGCGCAGCATGGCCACCCGCCAACGACACGTACTGCAAATTGCAAAACGTGCCCGTCAACCGGGGACAGCGCCAACCGCCCCACGCCCCACCTCCGCTCGCCAACCACCGAGCAAACATAAACCTCTCGATGCAATTAGAAGAGGGGCAAGTGCAGTGGGGGAGCCTGTGTCCACGCCGAGGTGGTGAGCAGGCGAGCTGGGCGAGCATGCGCACACACGAGCGCGGCAGAGGCAGGTGAGGGGCATGCACTGCGGGAGGGCTGGCCGGAAAAGCGCAAAATGCTCAACGAGTTTGTCGCCGCATACTGCGTGAACGCGTTCTCACAATTTGCCCTCCTCATCTGTTTCGGCCACATTCATATCATATTGCAAAGTCATGTTAGATGGTTCAAAGGGTCACCCGGCATTTTAAAGAGGAAAAAACTACTTTTACGCAGAGAAAGACAAACGCAACGACAAAGTACAATTTGACCAACACCCAGAAAAATGAATTATTTGCTTCAAGGCAAATTTCGGCTTCGTTTCGCTTCCTTAATTTATTAAAGCCGAATTAAGAAATAAAAGTTGAATTAAGAAAATCGGCTTGAATAAACCAAGCCAAGAATGCTTTTTTCTGGGTGGAGGGGTGGAAAACCTTTCTGCTAAGTGTACACCCCTAATTCTGCTCAATAATTCAAACTAATTCAAACCAATTTAATTTAATTCAACACAATTCAGAAATACTCTGGAAACCCAAGTGTGTACTTGAATGCAGTATCTCCTGCATCCCTACATGTATGCAGGAAATTCTGAGTACTTGCCAAGTATGCAGGAGATAGTGCAAAAGAATCTATAGGTAAGAAAATTATATTTAGAAGACGGGCAAGAATAGTTTTTCTTTGATCATGGAAATATGCTTTCATTAAAATCATGTTTTTCACAAAAATAGTTTTGTTTCTCGATTCAGGAAAACGTTCTAGCTCCAACATTTTTTCACGTAACCTAAGAAAAATTATTCTTGGCCCATATGTTCAGCTTTACTTGTAAAACAAAATTCTAGAAATTGTGTAAGTAGACGAAGATATTCTTGGCAGTATTGGCTTCAGTTCAACGTTAGAGTCGTAGCGTCTGACAGCGGAGAGGAGAGGGGGGGGGGGGGTGAAGTACGAGGTGACCCGCCGGGGCCCACCCCAAGGGGCACACCTCACCTCTACTGTGCACCTCACAAACCACCCCTGCTTGTTCTGCAGGCCAAGCAGTTCACCTAACCTGCAAAGCAGCCGCCGGAATTTTTGCTTTCTTTAACGTGGGGAAAAAGGGGGGCGGGAAAATGCATTCGCACCCCGTGCAGCAAAACAAGTTGCTCAACTGCAGCCGCACACAGCTGGTCTTGAAACTTTTGAAAAATAAAATGTCTCGTGCCGTTTCTTATTAGGCCAGGTCGGCAATGACCTTATTTTATACTACATAATTATTGGAGCATGCTCTTTTTTTATTCATGTGGTGTATTTTTGACAGAATTATATAAAAATTAACTTTCGGTGGTTGTTGAAAGATCGCGTCAACGGGTTCATGCTATCTCTGCCCCAGCAGCGCAAGCCCACTGCACAGCATCGGAGTGCCGCCCCAGCAGAAGGACGCTGCGAGTTGAGGCGGAACGAACAGCAAGAGGGAGGGGTGGAGGTTACCATCTGCTACAGAATCTGTTCCGGACAGCGCCACCCGACCCCTGGTAGGTCTGCGGCCCTGCGGCTCGGCAAGCCGTGCAGGACAGCACGACGGGGAGAGGAGGGGGGAGGAGGGTTAGTCTGGACCCAACCTGCATCACACCTGCAACGAACCTGGAGGGAATGCCAAAATAGAGAAGCTCGGGGAGGGGGGCACTTTAATATCGGGAAAAATGTTATCAATTGAAAATTGTTTAGCTACTTTTCTCACCGGTGTTCCTACTGGACCGCTATCAAGCAACAACACGATGTTGTTCCAATATATGGTGTTAGTACTACCATAATAACCATCAAATTTAATTCGTCTAGCTTGTCTTCTCTGCAGGTTCAGTGTGGTGTTAGCAGATTCAGCAACAATTAAAATATCGTTTCCTTGAATTAAAAAAACAGCGAGACGTTTCTCACGTTTCAAAAGACTCTTCGGAAAACCCCTTCAGATAAACGATTTTTGGGGTGCAGAGAGAGCGAGAGAAGAGAAAGTAGAAAGTCGGAGGAGTGAGCGAGCGAGTCAGTGAGAGTGAGGTAGGGATGGGCTACACGGCTTTGGCACTGGCTGCCGCCGGTCGACCGCCACAAGACAGAAGCCCTGCCCAGTGTAAATCAGTGAAGTCGCTGAGGCCGCACAAAGTGCGACACGGTCCGGACTGCACAGGAGGTGGGTTGAGGTTCAGACGGGGCCGACCATCGGAGGAGGAGGAAAGGTGCCCGCTATTCTTCCAATCGGGGCACTTTGTTCTGTAGTTGTAAGAGGCGAAGTAAAACGTACCGCAGTAGCAACTCCAGAACGAAAATGTTCCGTCACCATGAACTGCATTTGCTGCAGAGAACATACGAGAACATTATCATCATTCTTAGTGACAAACATTTTCGTTCTGGACTTGCAACTGCAACGTTTTAGTTTCCCGAGGCAAAGTTTTAGCCTGAATGTTGTCTGAATCTTGTCGAGGGTGACGGTTAATTCGTAAGTAAAGCGCAGTTAAACGGCAGGTCATCGTCAGTCAATCGTCAGTCTATCGGTAGCCAAACCGTAGTCAAACGGCTGACCATCCTCATCGACAAACGGCAGACAAACGTCAGACAAACCACAGCCAGACCGCAGT
>NW_026267143.1:566201-574621 GCF_000697945.3 Frankliniella occidentalis | reverse complement strand
ACTCCCACTCCGGGGGCCGGGGTTCGGTACCGGGCCGGCGGCAGCTGCCCGGCCGAGACGATTGTTTTCATTTTCATCTCTTGCAGAGGATTGTCTGAAGATTGTCTGAGGCTCCAAAGTCTGGTAACGCATTGCCAATCCGCAGACAAACGGCAGTCAATCCTCAGTCTAACTGGGCTGAGGATCGACTGCCGATGGACTGCGGTCTGGCTGTGGTTTGTCTGACGTTTGTCTGCCGTTTGTCGATGAGGATGGTCAGCCGTTTGGCTACCGATAGACTGACGATTGACTGACGACGACCTGCCGTTTAACTGCGCTTTACCTACGAATTAACCGTCACCCTCGACAAGATTCAGACAACATTAAGACAACATTCAGGCTATTACTTTGCCTCGGGTTATCTCTCACAGCTATACAAAACAAAAGCGTTTGCCATTTACAACTGTAACAGCTCTGCATTAATCTTTGAAGGGTATGTTTAACTAAATCCTGAATGAGAAGCTGTTAAACACCACCACGTAAGTAAACCAACATAATAACTGACGAAATACAGCAAAATATCAGCACCTGCAGGATGAGTGTGTTCCAGCGACACTATATGGCATATAAGGTTGTGCTTATCAGGAACAAAAGGGCCGAAGCCGAGGCTATCGTAGAATCCAACCAGCAACCAGACTACCCCTCCCCCTTCCCCCTCACACACACACACACACGCGCGCGCGCGCGTGCGCACGGACACTAAAAAGCACCATGCGAGTTTCGCAGAAACAAACGGTAGGGACGAAATACTGCTAAAACGCCGTTTATCATTGACAATCTTCCCCCCTTCCTTCTAATTCCTCGCTGGTCTGCCTTTGTCGACCCCCCCCCCCTCCCTTTTCCCTTATCTCGAAACCAGCGCCGCTAACTCCACCACCACCACCAGCTGCTCTGGAGCCCAGCCAATCGCAGCGTCCAGCGCACACAAGAAGCAACGTGTGGGTGTACAACAAACATACGTTCAATGTAAAGCCGAGATAGAAGCCTGGCGGTTATGAGGTTCTTATCTCTCAAGAAGAATTTTAAGTTTACTACATTCACCTACATTAATTTACCCACGGGCCGGAGTTTCCCCCTCACCTCTCACCTGGCAGGTGACAGAGACATCGCCCAGACTCCACCGAGGCTATCACAAGCTACGCCTGAGCCTGTGCTGGGACAACTCAGAGACACTTCAAATCGCTTCAAATAGTTCTAGGAAGTATCTTTTAAGGACAAAAAGAGACATCCTAGCGGGCATGCGGACACCGAGCAGACTCTCCAGAGACATTACAGGGACTGCCCGGAGACAAAGCAGAGACTCCGAAGCTTCGTGAAGACCTCCAGGAGACACTATAGAGACAACGAAAAGGTAAAATATAGACATCCTGAAGACGTCCTCCGGTCAAGGAGTAACAGCGCGTGGGTGCGTACGGCACGCCGGCCCACCCGAAGACTCGCACAGAAATAGGCGAACACGTCGTGGGAGAGCGGCACGATATCCACTAAGAGAGCTAAAAAATCAGCCATGACAGTTGTCTACCAAATAAAGGAACTGGCTGTGAAAGCTAATATGTTTAGCTCTCTTAGCTCTCGTAGCTAGAATTAGCTAGGGGAGCTAATATTCTAATCTAAGGCCATATTAGCGAATGCATTAGACAGTTTAGCTCATTCTTTTTTTCCGTGTGTTTTCGCCGTGGCCTAGTGGATACCGTGCCGCTCCCCCACACCGGAAGTCGGGGGTTCGAGTCCCGCCCGCCGTTGACATCTTCAACTTTTTCCGTTCCGTACCGGGTGATTCGGGGAACACGCAGGTGCGGGCGGGTTTGCCTATCCTCGACTCGTCGGGCGCACGGGTCCAGGTCTGGGGAGAGGTGAGGAGGGGACCCGTGCGCCCGCCGAGTCGAGGATAGGCAAACTCCCGCACCTGCGTCTTCTCTGAATCACCCGGTACGAGTGTTCGGGCGGGCAGGCGTGCCGACGTATTCTGAACAAAAATTTTCATAAAAGCTTTTAGTGTGTAGGACAAAACACCGGAAAAAACAAGACATACGTTTTAGTTGCCTGTGACCAAGCAGGCGTACCGCGCACATAGATGTCGTACCACCCGAGACAGAATCACAGTGGAGCACAACGAAGGCGCTTTCCATTTTTTTCCCCTTCGTATTCCTCTCCACAATCGGAAATAAGGCGACATTCCCGGGCGACGCGCACGAGGGGCCAAACAAAGACACGCACTCACATACACCACGGCCACACTCACACACAAAACACACGGGAAAATTCCGGGGCCGAGCGGCGCCAATTCGGCTGCCCGCCGGATACCATTCCAACCCAGTAACACCCCGAACATTCTTGAGGGATGCGGCGAAGAGGCGGAGATAGGCAGAGACCAAAACGTGAAGAAAGAGAGATCTGCCTAGGACCCACTCCCTCTCCTTTCCCCCACTTTCTTCTCTGCCTCGCTATTTGTTCGCGACAAGCGTGAGCCTCAAGTTCAAAGTCATATTCAAATATTGACTCGGCTGCGGCGTGCTGCGAGGCGTGTCACCGCAACGATTTTCAACTAAACGAAAACTTTCGACGTGGAAAAAAAGAGGGGGGCACTGACCGCGCGTGGCGATTAAATCCACAAAAATGCAAATAAAACTGCACCGAAACATTACGTAGGAATGATCCGGTCATATACACCGTTAAAAAGTCATGTTTATTAACAAAAACTGTTGCTACACATCGAACCGACATCTAACACTGCTGTTGTAAGGGTAAGGAACGTACTTTTAACAATTAACGGCGTTAGTGCGTTATCGTTAGGTAAAGATAACGATAGCGCGTTACATTTTCGGGTGCCTGTAAGGGTAACGTAACGCGTTACTAAACCTCAGTAATGATAAACGCCGTTACTGTTTCTAAAATAATCCAGATTTTTTCGATTAAGAGTGTAGAAATACATCTTATTTTCGGGCAAGCCATGCTGCAGAGCCGTTATGAGCCGAACTTTACCGTCCGTATCTCGTCAAAGAAAAATTCTGCACTCTGTTAGTAGGGACTTTTACTTGCCTGCTTTATAACGCGTTTCTATATTTGAAAGTAACGTTACCAACCACGCGTCGTACAACGAGGAAAGTCTTAGAAAAACTTGACAAATTCGCGATTTTTTTTAACATGCAGTGTAAGTGGCTCAAAATAATGTGTCCTCACAAAAAAAATAAGGTTTAAGAAAAAACAAAACAAAAGGTGCTGCTAAGGACCGAGATGAAGTTTTCATAATTTTGAAACAGAACTCCTGCTCATCCCCATGGAATGGGGCAGCGGTGTTGGGGCGTTGCGGCCGCGAGGTGGAGCTGGGAGGCCCCGCGGACAGCACCTCTGTGCGAAAGAGACGAGGGTGGGGGTTCATCAACTAATAGAGATCTACATTTGCATGGCACATTTACATCCGCGGGTCAGCCCTCCTCACTGAAAGGAGTGGCGAGAGAGGGGTGAGGGTGCGAGGGGCAGAGAGGGGGTGAGTGAGAGGTGAGAGGAGCTAGGGGATCAGGGAACGCAAAGGGAGATACGGGTGGAGGAATGAGAGGAATGGCAGTGAGGGCGGATGGGAGGGGGTTGCATAATTCAATGTCCATGGGACCATGAAACAAAATTCCAGATTGAGTCTGGGCTCCGGTCGCCTTCGGTCCAGGTCGGAGCAGACGGCGCACACCGACGCGCCGGAGGTGTTGAGGGCAGTGGGGCTCATGGTGCGCGGCAGAAGCAAGGCTAGAGAAGATAACCACCGTGGCTGAACCATCACACAGAACGCGCTAAATGCATGGCACCATGTGCGAGCATGTAAATATATAAAAATGACCATTATATCCAGTGTTTTTAGAGTTGTACCATTTACTCACCTTTTAGATGCCAAGGGAGCGCGCTTCGCGGACAGGGGCTCCAGTCAGGCATCGGTAATCCTGCAAAAGAAAATGAAGTTTGGTAATGGAGGGGTGCAAAGGGTCTCCACGACTGCCTACTAACTCATAAAGACTTCGCCCCAGACTATAGGACTAAACTACTCCTTACAATAATTTACATGATGACTAATTTGAATCGTGAAAAAAGTTACGTAGACTCTATGAGCCCTATGGATGAACGTGGCAATTTCGCAACGGTAAATGACGAATACACACTTTCTGGATTCTAGATGATCCCACCACAATCACTGTGAAAAATTGTCGTGCCGGGTACGGAAAAATTTTCCACGAAATCATATATTGAACTTGCAATTATAATTCAAAATTGTAAAATTTTACAATTAATTAATTTACAGACGCTGCGTATTGACTTGGAGTCGAATAACGGGCAAGAGTGGGAGGTTGTGCATGTAATATGTACGACTCCTTTTGTAAATGGCACATTACAGAACATATTGTACATGCACAAACAATTTTTTAGAGTGATAAGCTTAAAAACCTGTTCATTCTTTAGCATAAAATTAATTCTACGTATTGGATTCACAATATCGCTCTATTATCTAGAAGTACGTAGAATTAATTTTATGCTAAAGATCGTATTGTACATGCACAAACAAATTGTAGTGTAGCTACACTGTAATTTCAAAGGCGTACCGGGAGAGGGCGAAAAAGGTGTACGCTACAGAAAACAGTGCAGCAACTTAAGTCGCACTCTGGGCATACACCTTTGTCGTACTGCAACCATAGACCTTTGTATGCATAATATGCCAAACAGCCCTAATCCACTGCCAAGCCCCCCGGACATGTGTTTGGCCTCCATATACACCTTGTGCTGGGTAAAATAGTACACGGTTTGAGGGCGAGCTGTGAGCCGTGGGCTCCAGGCCTATGAAGTGCGTTCACCCCAAATCTTTTACGATACAAAACGACCCTGAAATTTCCAGATCGCTATAACAATTCGTTCTAGAGTTATCGTGCGGACAGACAGACAAACAAACAGAATGCATCTTCTTCGGTCAGTGGAGTAATGTGCTTCGCTAATCGCTCAGCCAATAATTTTCCGAAAATCCTTCGCCCTAACTTAAAGTTTTTGTGAAGAAATACCCAGAGCAAATTATTGACCCGCACAGTGTACGCGGTACGGGTCGGGCGGGACATGCAGATGCTATCGTCGGAGTTTAACGGAATGACGTAAAAGCCAGGGCGGCGAGGCGCGGCGATGGTGGACCGTCCCGACCCGACCGAGCAAAAAGCCGGCGGGGCGGGGCGGGGCGGGGCGGGGCCAGGGGCCAGCAGCACGGCGCTCTTCTTTGCCGCGCGGCCTGAGAGTGACTGGCTGCATGCAGCAGCGCCCCTCCCTCTGCTTCCTCTCCTCCTCCGCTGCTTCTGGGAGCCGTCGTGACTTGACTCGTGTCCACTCTAACCACACAGTGCGACGCGGAAAAGAACGTCAAAGTTACTGTTATTTTCAATCCATAGCACCTTTTTTAAAATCGTACTTTCAACGCAGAATAATGTGAATAGAAGCGCTCATCTACGTGCGCATCAGACAAACAAAAATGGGCATCGAAACCGACCGAAACGTAGTGCTGGCCGATACTACGCTCGCTACTCTGGACACTCAAGTGTCGTACACTATGACCATTGGTACCATTAGTACTGCAGTTTAAACTGTCAAACTGTACGACACTTGAGTTCCAGAGTACACAAAGAAAACGATCCGTTGATTAAATAGAATGAAAATATGATGGAATTTTCCTCTTGATTCATTAGAATTTCATTGGGGAAGAAATAAAGGATAATCACAGGTTTTAGAGTGAAATTTTAGCAGATTTTCTATCGATTAAATTCCTAATGATATCGTAGTGATTTTCCGTTAATTCAATGTAACTGTTTTCTCGGTGTAGTAACGTGCGACCCAAACGCTCCTGGACAAAGCCCGCGTCGACACTTCGCTCAGGGTGGCATAGCGAGCGCGGTGACGCGTCCGAACGGGAGACAGAGGAGCAAAGGAAGCAGTGTTGTACAGCCCCACCACATAGTGGCACACAGCGCCGCGACACGCCGTGAGAGAGCGCGTGTTCGCGGACACACGTTTCGATCAAACGGCCGCTTTGTTCCACGTCGTTTGGTCCGCGTTCGAAGCGGCCCCACACAAAGCCATAGGGTCCGGCGGTGGGCGCTGTGCCCCTCGGACGCAGCCGGAGGGGCCGAAACGACACCAGGAGTCCAATTACAAGCCACCTCCAGCTGTCCGCGCGGCGGCGCGGGTGAGGCGGTGCCGACCGGGCCGTGACCGCGAGCGCCTTCCACACGGCGCCGGCCGCACTGCGGAGCGTGCAGCCAAGAGTGCAAATGAGCCATTGAGCGAATCGAGACAAAATAAATCACGTCATGAATACACCAAAACAGTGTTTCCCAAACTCCATCGCGTGTTCTTCTCGCATCTCCTCTCCGAGCGTTTCGAATTTCAGCCAAATACCCTCCTTCAGCGTTCTGTGTCTTTATGGTCACGTCATGTTTTAACATTAACACGTTCCTGAAAGGATGCGCAGTAAAAATTGCAAAACTTTCATTTTGAATGTAAAAGAGCAATTTTGTTCATTAAACGGCAACGTTTTAGCGTGGGCGTGAATCCAGAAGGCCGTATGCAACTTGCACTTTTGTTCTTAAAACTGAAACAAAAAGTGTTTGAAATATGATTAGTGTAAGTTCAAGGTTGTAAGGTATCATCTGCTAAAAATGCCCATGGAAACTGCAGATTGAAGAGAAATAATTTTTCGTTTGATCTGGATATGCACAGAAATTTTGTCGTTGAAGGAGCAAATAAATTGTTCCCTTACATTTGGAGTGTACGGTACGGCCGCATCTGAAAGAATGCTTACAATTTGTCTTTTAGAGAAACCAGGTCAGCAGCACAGCAGCAAAGTATATCGACGGCACATGGTCTAATAAGCACTTGCCTGCTACCAGCTCCCGAGGCAGTGTACATGGAGGCGGAGGAGGGGGTCATTCCCTCCTCACGCACAAATACGTGTGCACACAGCGCATATGCAGAGCAGTTACCGGCGGCCCAATCGCACACTCTGCCTCGCCCCTTTTGGTAAAGAGCACATACCAGGGGGGAGGTGGGGGGAGGAGGGGCCATAGGAAGCGAGGAAGAAGGGGAGGTGGGGGAGGGGAGGGGGGGGGAAATCCATCCGCTCTTATCTCGCGTTCACTCTCGAGCGCATCGCTGCCCCGCCGCGCCGCACTCCAGGCGTGCTGGACCGGACGGAGGCTCCAGGAGGGGCGCCGAGCGCGTGCCAGCGGGGCAAGCGGGGCCGGCGGGGCCAGCAGCCTGGAGCATTTAGGGGCACAGCGTCCAACGGGGGAAAATTCCACAGCTCGGCTGCAAAGAAAGGCGGAGCAGAGGAATCGGTTGGGTCAGATCGTAAGAGGAAGTGGGGCGGGAAAGAAGTGCGGCCCCGACACGGCCCCGGGGAGTGCGGTGAGTGCATAGGAGCGCATCGGCAGGGCCCCGCTGGGAGCCGTACGCCGCGCCTGCAGCGCCCCGCAACGGCCAACTTATGCAAATGGAACGAATTATTTTTAACAGTAGTTAAGCACGATTAAAGCATCAGGCTCGCTTCGCGTATATTTCGAATGCAATGGCGCGCAGCACACTGTAAGAAAAGCTTGCAATGATTTTCACCGTAAGCTACAGTGAAAGCCTGCAGCATTGTAGCTTACGGTTAGATTCGCCGTAGCTTACAGTGAAAATCACCGTATTGACAGTGCAAGAGAAGACAACATTGGGGAAATACTTGTAGGACATTGAGCGTTCAAAAAAAAACTGAGAAAAGCCCTCTCTATAGTTTAACTACAGTTAACTGCAGTAAAACTGAGCTTAAACTACAGTTTACGAGTGCAGTATCGAACGCAGATCCTTCCATCCGGGTTCGTCGTCACCACCAAAATTGGAGGAATTAATTTCGTAAAGAGCTGTGCTTTGTGCAAGTATGGTCTGTACGTCACACATACGGATCGCACGGCCCCACTTCCACTGGTCACGCTCACCGCTCAGCTCACGATCCGGGCCCCACTGCTCCTGATGTCTGGGCATAAAGTGTCCCGGGCGCCTTTAAAAACCCACCCCTTCGAGGCCCTGGCCCTCTCCACCTCCTGCTCCGAGCATTATCTAAAATCTATTGTCTTTGAGCACCCCGACATAACAATTCAGCCCAAAGCTAGCATTCAATTCCACAGCCAGCCAAGGAGAAAGGAGAGAGAGAGAGAGAGAGAGAGCTCGGGCAGCATCAAATAAAATGGGAAATAGATAGGAGTTCGAGGCAGTTCAAGTACGTGCAACTTTATTTTCCCCTAGAACCGCTGGGGCGCGGCCTTGGTTGGAGCCAGGCAATCTGCGGGGTAAGCATCGCGCCCCTGCACCCTACCTAACCCCCCTCCCCC
>NW_026267143.1:564766-566151 GCF_000697945.3 Frankliniella occidentalis | reverse complement strand
CCCCCTCTCCAACCTCTTTTTACTCGCTCTCATTCGCACCACTTTTTTTCCGCGGCGAAAGGAGACCTAATCGCCAGAGATTTATTGATAATCGAATGCCTTTATCCCTCTCTCGCCCCGGCCTCGCCCTCCGCAGGCAGAGAGAGAGGCGGCAGTGTAACTCAGTGCCCCCGGCCGGGCCCCGCGTCCAGTCCGGCCCTAAATCGAGGCGAGCTGTGCGCGCTGTGCGAGGTGTGGCTTTGGCCCGGTGGTCCTCCCCGGTGGCGCCCGGTGGGGCTGCGCTCTGGGGCTGCGCTCTGGGGCTGCGAGGCGCCACCGGGCCCGGGGGGCGCGCCCCCGAGCCAGCATTTCACACCCGGGCGGACGGAGCGGGCGCCGGCGGTGGTGGTGGTGGGGCACAGTCATAAGGAAAAGGGGGGAATGCGCGCAGCGCAAAAGCGACACTGCTACTGCTTCAGTGCAACAAAGGACATCAATGATTTTCATTTCTCTGGGTGTATGTACCGGGTGTCTCGGCTCTTTCATGCCAGTATGGCGGGTTGTATAGGCATCGGCTCACAGGCGCTGTCCGGAGCGCGCAGGCTTTCGCGCATCCCCCACGAAACTGCGAGCCTCCCCGCCCCGTGGGGATGCGCGAAATGCTGCAGCGGGGCTGCTCGCGGTTCCGCGGAGGATGCGCGAAATCCTGGGCGTTCCCGACAGCGCCTGCGAGCCAGCGCGTATGGTCTACTCCCTCTGCCCGTGAGGCACCATAGCCCCAGCCCCTACGGCTCTAACGAGTACGCCGGAGTACGCAATTTTGCGAAACCGTCGGTGTTCGCTTTGAAACACCCGGGTAAATGTGTTTAAGCAGCAGGGATTGATTGAATTGATTGATTGAATTTTTATTTAACGTATCGTACAATAGGACTAAAAAGTCCCGCTGGTAGTACAATACCGCTCTCTGATTTGGTACATTTAAACGTAGGGCCCCGTGCGTTAACATTATGCACGGGGTAGCTGAGCGAAGTGCATTAATATAACAGAAGACGTAACAAATATTGAACAAAACTACAATGAATGAGGGTCCGCCTAGTAGGTAGGCAACCGATTCTGCTCCTTGAACGTGAGAGATGGGGGAGGGACCAGCCGGGCCTTAAACCGCGGCCTGGTCTGGTTGGGTCGCTGTATTCAGCTAGAGTTCAAATCCCTTGCACTCCCCCCCCCCTCTCTACAACAGGTACTTTTAGTGAGTAGTGAACTTGAGTAATTACTATGCAATAGAATAGATTTGGAAGTCCACTAGAAAAGCTTGATACTGGGAAGTCTGGTTTCTATTCATCAAAATACATGGTTGATTTGTTTTGGTAAACACACAACTGTTACGGTGACTGGATATAGAGGGG
>NW_026267143.1:562515-563291 GCF_000697945.3 Frankliniella occidentalis | reverse complement strand
GCCGTTTTCGAGAAAAAGACGAACGTACACACGGACAGACAGACTCACGACCGAGACAACGCCTGACCCCTCAGCAACTTGGACTGAGCTTCGCTCAGCGACAATAAGCTTGAAATATATTACAGAGTTATACAGTGAGGCAGTGAAGCAGATAACAATTGTTCACAAATACAAGAGGGTTTAATCATAAGATTGGAGCATTACACACTTTATAATTCTTTTTAGTCTGCAGTTGTTGGTGTCATTAAGGTACTGGTGGATGTTAAAGTGGTTAAAAAGTTTTATGGAAGTGATGCAGAAGGATTTGTAGAATTTCGTAGTTTTGTTTGGAGGAATTATCAGAGTGTCAGGATGTCTTTTGGAAAAGTTATAATTCAGTCTTAGGTATTGTGGGCAATTGCCAGTGATAATTTTCCAGCTGAGGGCGACTACAGCCAGTTTATGTCTCTCCTGAAACTTAAGGAGGGCAAGTTCAGCATAAAGTGGAGTAATATGCTCAAATCTACTTAAAGATGCTGCAAAGCGCATACATGCATTTTCTGCCTTTTGGATTTTTTGCATATTGGTCTTATTCATGTCCGTAAATAAATAGTAAACAGTAAATAAATAAATAGTACAGGGATACTAGTACTAAAGGGGTGAAAAGAAACAGGATGAGGGTGCAGTGCAGGACTTCCCCGGCATCTTCGCAACACACTGTAAAAAGTTATCATTGCTCCAAAGCCCGCTTTTCTCTGTGCGCGGCGGGTTGCCTCCCCACCCCATGGCCATGCCGG
>NW_026267143.1:556302-556900 GCF_000697945.3 Frankliniella occidentalis | reverse complement strand
GAGGAGGGGGACCGATGGGGGTCACGCGGAGGAGGTCGCGGAGGCCCATGCGTCATGCCGAGCACCGCTGAGCCCTCGGCCCTCACTTCATAACAAGTCGAGCACGTCACTCGCTGAGGAGGGTGGCGGGGTGTACGAAGGGAGACAAGGAAGGACGGGGGGAACGAGCGGACGAGTGAGGACGATGGGGCCGAAGGAGGACGAGGGATGAGGAGCACGGCGGCGCATGCTCTGAATCACCCGGTAACCTGCGGTACACAGTGTTCTAGGACATACATTACAAACTGTAGTACTCATGTCATGTGGCATCACGCATAGCTAGCTGCAGTATCATTGGTGCTGCAGTTTAAACTGTGATGATGTACACGACATGTTTCCAAACAGGGACGCACCAGCAACACAAACTTGAGATTACACTCGATGCCTCCCAAGTCACGGTGCTGCGAGGAGTGGGAGTAGGGGGGGGGGAGCGACTGTACCTGCAGGTCACGATTTACGGCGCAATCGAGGTGACCTGCTCTGTTAGAAGCCTACAGTGATTTTCATCGTAATCTACAGTGCTGCAGTCTTTCACTTTCACTGTAGCTTACGGTGAAAA
>NW_026267143.1:555128-556087 GCF_000697945.3 Frankliniella occidentalis | reverse complement strand
ACGGGGGGAACGAGCGGACGAGTGAGGACGATGGGGCCGAAGGAGGACGAGGGATGAGGAGGGGAGCGGTTTGTCGAGAGAACTGATATTTTAATCGAGTGACAACTGCATACTGGTGAAACAAATGTAGAAAGTTGCACACCTATTGATGTGCTTTTCAAATGTGGACACTTCCTGGTGTCGAACTTGAACTCAGCACCTCGAAGTGTGGAAACCTTGCACACTTCGCAAACGTAGGTCAAGGCAAGTGCACACCACCTGGTGTGCAAGTTTGGACGTTTTGGTATGTTCTCGGGTATGCTTTTTTCCTGTAGGCCTACCGTCTGCAAGGCAATACAGCACAATGTTGCGGGTTTGCCTACCCGATCTGCCCGTGAGGCGCCATCATAGCCCCTTCCCTTGGGTATGCAAACCAGCGACACTGGGGAGGATTCGCCTCTATTTACACTCGGTACGGTACGATTACTGAGACCAGAGTGTAAGGAAGCCTTTACACAAATTCTAAACGTTTAAACTTTGCACACTATTGTCGTGAAGCGACGCGTGGGCTCCAGCCGAGTTTGAATATTTGCGTCCTATGCACTATGCTACTTATCGCTGGACAGACCCTTAGGCCTAGCTAAGTATGCTGTCTCGGCGTAAAAAGGCATCTGTCTGGATCCGTAAGGACAAGGTCACAATAAACCAATATGGTACCATAAGCGTCCTCTTTCAATAAACTACCGAACCACTGTAACCACCATAACGTCGAGAACTTCAGGTAGATTGGGCTACTATAACACTATGTAGTGTGCTTCATGTTTTCAACATGAAGTGCGTGCTAACTTGTGTGTGAAGCACACTTTAAGTGTGCAAAAATGCACACACTTGTTTGACCGGACTCTTTTCAGACGAAACAACATCACTTGAGTGTTTCCACCGTCCATCGTTTTAAAGAGACCGCCGGGCCGGGCGCTTCT
>NW_026267143.1:550521-555078 GCF_000697945.3 Frankliniella occidentalis | reverse complement strand
CCCACCCCACCAAGCTGACTCGACGCCGCACTGCCCGCTAGCCGCGGCAAGACAAGAACTGGAACACTGAGAGAGCAGATACCGGCATCCGAGGTAAAAAAATGTATACATCACTTGGTAGAGCAGTTAAAATTCATCGGCTTTTGCAGCTTCGAAATTTACAATAGGCTTGCGAAATGTGTGTGTTTCAGAAGCATTTTGTATGCCCCCCACCCACGCCTACGCCTCAAAAAAGGCTTTTGTTCCAAGGGAGGAAAAATGAGTGTCCAATCAAATTTTCCAATAACGCTTTTAGCACGCTTCCCCTGCCCTGTCCGGATTGGGTTGGAGATCGGCCAAGGCGCCGGGTGCGATAGGAGCTCCGGCAGCCCTGGCGGCAGCCCTCCAGGCTCCAGGTGAGCGAGGCCCGGGGCGCCGGGGGTGACGCGCGCCAGCAGCGCCGCGCGGCATTCCTCGGCCCAATCAAATAAGAAGAGTCAACACTGTCCCGGCCGGGCCCGGCGCAGCCCGGCGCAGCCCGGCGCCCTCAGGCCGCGCGAGGCTAAGCCCGGCGCGGAGTGCGGGCTCACGCCTGTCACTCCATTACCAATGCGCCCCGCCCCGCCGCGCCTCGCTCCCGACGTGTTCACTTATTTATCAGCATCGCAACCTCTTTGCAGCCCCCCGAGCACTTCCGGATGTCGCTCGAAACTACTAGCGATACTCTACCCAGCGTTCAACGATTGTCTGCATCATGCGTATCATCAAATAGACTCTAACCTAAAAAGACAAATTATTAGCAGATGATACCTTAAATACTGTCACTAAATATAAAGAATACATAAATTAACTAACTTTTAAGGTGTCAGCTAGTTTTAACTCTCGATAAGCAGGAAAGAGAACTAAGAGCAAAACCATAAATCACATATTTGTGGGCTATAGGGGAATGGTGTCCGGTTGGCTGGCTGAGTGCACCCAGAAAAATGGATAGCTGTAGGAACCATACCATCGTATGGTAAGCCAGGGACAACCAAAAAAATATGGTTGTGGCAACAATCCTATGGTTGCGCCGACCATGAAAACAGCGAGCCTACCCATTGTCAATGTTGGTGGAACCATAAGACTGTCGGCTCAACCATATTTTTATAGTTGTCCCTGGATTACCATACGATGGTTACTACAGCTATCCATTTTTCTGGGTGTGTCGCGCCAGCAGGTCACAGGTCACTTTCCTGCCCGACGGCCACGGGTGGCCTCACGGTTAGTCAAGTCAAGTCAAATACTGGGCCGCCGCCGCCAGCCGTCCTGCCCTTCCCGTATATGTCCTCCTCTACGCCACTAGGTCACCGAATTGCAAGATTGCAAGCAACCAAACAGATTGCCGCTCATGAGAGAAAATAATAGAAATTTGTATCATCTGCTTTTAAGATCGATACTTGAATTTTAAGATTGAATAACCCACCCACGGTTACTCTTTATCATTACATTTGAAGTCCATAAATATTTCGCACTTTATAGTGTTGGTATTGTAAGCATTAACACTTTCGGAAGAAAACAAGCGAGAACTTCAGTGCAAACATAATTTCGAGCTAGGAATAAAATTTGGTCTGTAAGTGAAATTATCACCCTTGGATCACCCACAAGAAGTTAAAAGTCCGTCTGTCATCTGCCATTACGACATTGCCAAGTTAGTTCATCCAATGCATTGAGCGCCTGGTAGGTAGGCAACATCGGACATGTGCAACACGCGTGCACTGCGGTGTTGCCTACCCTGGGTATCGCAGGCGTTGAGCTCCCGTGATTTGCCAAATGATGGAATGAATCTGAGAAACGGGTGGACATAGTCTCATGGGGGTAAAGCGGTTCAGCTGTCCAGAAACATAAAAACGAACCTCTGCATGTATTGCGGATTCTGAGATTAGGAGGGGCTTCTAAATTGCACGGCACAGATACTCGAGTATCTCTATTCAACACGAAGTAGATGTGGTGTTGGTAAAGGAGTAAAAAAATTCTAATCACTGTTAGCAGCTTTCGTAATTTCACGATTAAATTTCTCACGAACAGTTCGTTTATTGGATTTGACGATCAGTGTTCGGAAAGTCGCAAGTACGAACTGTTCGTAGGTGAAAAACGAACTTTTCGTCACCAATTGCGAATAAGAGTATAATTTGGTGTCAGAACTCGACTGCACGTTAAAAATGCGCGAGTGTGTTTATTCCACACCTGCAGACTAAGATGCGAACTGTTCACCATTTAACAAGTATTCGTTTTCTACAAATTACGAAAAGTTCGTGTTGGAAATTTAACAGGTGTTTGTTCGTTGCGATAAAACTTCTTACAGTGATGTGTCTTCAAGTGATGAAAACGAACCGTCGTCCAATTGGTGTGGGCGACTCGTGTTGACTCCCGAGTTGACCTCGCGGCGAGCCTCGCGGTGCAGTTCCGCACCCACACGCCCTGCGCTGCGCCGCTCGGCCGCACCCAGTGCGCACTGCACTCCGAAAGCGGACGAATTTCATAGAGAAGACAGTGAAAAAAGAGGGGGAAAAAACAAGCACTGCGGCGGCAGGAGAACGGGGGCAGCAAGACACTTTAAAAATTGCCGTCCTCAGCAAATGGATAGCAAAATATATTTTTAAAATTCCATTTTTTTTCTCTGTAAATGGTGCAAATTAAACGAACCTGAAATTTTCAGATAGCTAACACAATTTGTTGTTGTGCATACAAACAGGCAGACAGAGGCCGACAGACCGTCACTTGTGACTTGTGTGTGTTTACAAACAAACAAACAACTCTGCACCCAGAAAAACCAGTTCTTGATCCAAGTGAATTTGCATTGTTCCAAGCACATTTTGTACTTGATTTGTATTACCACAAAATGTGCTTGGGGCAAAGCAAATTTACTTGGAACAATGCACATGTACTTGGTACAATGGTCGGTGGAGCATGCTCTCCACTTGAAAATGCTCTTGTTAACCGTGTTCTTGAAACAAGAGTTTTGTCCTAACAAAATACAAGAGCACAAATTTCTTGAAGCAAGCGCACAAGTTGCTTGAAACAAGCGACAAAACTGCTTGAAACAAGACAAAATCCAAAGCAAACTGACGTAGTAAACAAGAGGGGCCACAAAGTGCAAGTATCGCGAGTTCCGCGGGGTCCTCGCGGTCTTGCAGGGTGTCCGCGGGGTCCTCGCGGCCTCGCGGGGTGGTCCGCGGGGTCCTCGCGGCCTCGCGGGGTGGTCCGCGGGGTCCTCGCGGCCTTGCGGGGTGGTCCGCGGGGTCCTCGCGGCCTTGCGGGGTGGTCCGCGGGGTCCTCGCGGCATCACGGGGTGGTCCGCGGGGTCCTCGCGGCATCACGGGGTGGTCCGCGGGGTCCTCGCGGCCTCGCGGGGTGGTCCGCGGGGTCCTCGCGGCCTCGCGGGGTGGTCCGCGGAGTGTTTTTGACAGTATATGCGTCGCGCGTAACAGGTTTTGCAGTATTTTTGGCCTCCTTTTTAGTGCTCTTGTTTCAAGAGCACAAGTCAAGAGCTCGTATCAAGTACAGCTCTGTACTTGTTCCAAGAACTGATTTTTCTGGGTGTGTCAATTCAAATGCGTACATTGTAAACTTTAAATAAGGCGTACATGGCATGTACCAGGTGGCTGATTCACGCCGCGCACTTTTGTACTATGCAACCCGCCCGCATGGCTCCATCCGGGACTGCATACCCATCAGGCGCAGGGGACCGGCTCCAAGCACCAACGCGTCGCTCCACCCCTGTTGTTGCAGCCAACACCCAGGGGCGTTATTAGGGGTTGTTCGCGGTCTCGCGCGAGTTCCCGCGAGTCCGCCAAGGGTCACCCGTGAGTCCGCGGGGGTAACATGCGGGTCCGCGGGGGTGACTCTCGAGTCCGCCGGGGTAGCTCGCGGTCCGCGGATCCTGCCACGGGGGTACCTCGCGGGCCACGGGTTCAGTTAACCATCCCCGTGGAACAGCGAGTTACCCCCGCGGACCCGCGAGTCACCCCCGTGGCACCGCGAGTTACCCCCGCTGACTCACGGGTTACCCCCGGCGGACTCGCGGGAACTCGCGCGAGACCGCGAACAACCCCTAGTAACGCCCCTAGGCGTTGGCTCCAACAACAGTGGTGGAGCGACGCGTTGGCGCTTGGGGCCGGTCCCCTGCGCCTGATGGGTATGCAGTCCCGGATGGAGCCGTGCGGGCGGGTTGCATAGTACAAAAGTGCGCGGCGTGAATCAGCCACCTGGTATACTTTAATTAATGTTTACATGCCCATGTACGCTTTTAGAAATGCATATGCATACATAATACATAACCCATGCATATGCCCATGTACTCATGTACGCATTTATAAAAGCGTACATGCTATGTATGAATTAATTAAAGTATACATGCAATGTATACGCTTTATTTAAAGTATACAATGTACGCATTTGAGTTGACAGAAAAACAAAAAAACAAACGGAGCAAAATAAAACTGTGGGACAGTGTAGAGTAGTGGGCTTCACTATCGCGACCGCGGAAGAGCACTCTACCAAAATTGTGCTGGTTACGGTTGGTTCCACGAAGGCAACCCC
>NW_026267143.1:529123-545892 GCF_000697945.3 Frankliniella occidentalis | reverse complement strand
TAATTTCATGTTGAAAAAAAAAAAGTGATATTCTATCTCGCAAATGCCGTTGCTGAACAGAACAGAGCTTGGCACTCGGCACACTCGCTGCCTCCGGCTCCCGCCCGCTTGCCGTGCTGAGGGACACTTGGTCGAGCGAGCTGCAAGAGCTGAACTGATTAGAGGAGCTTGAGCCCGCGGGTACAGAGGGGCTGGCGGGGAGGTGCGAGACCGTGCCGACGGGCAGGTCCTGGGCCTGAAGGGGCTCAGGTTGGCGATGCCACGGCGCTGTCAGGATGGCAAGCCGACCGGGCGACGGCCGCCGCGGCGAGACAGTGTTTGTACTCGCTGCACTCGACTCTCCACTCTCAGGCACCTTACCTTGACCCTTCCGCTCCAGCCCTCCAGACGCTCCAGACAGGTGACACGGCCTGCTTCGCGGCCCCGCGGCTCCGCCAGTCACCGCGCTGGTGTCACACACGCGCTCGCGCTCGCCGCCGGGCCGCACGCGACGCGGGGGCAAGGACAGGAAAAACACGGACCGTAAACAAAAACAATCGCGGCGAGCGCTGACAAAGTGTCCGTCGTTTGACAGGAGAAGCTTACTGACCGGCTGCAAGATGGCACCACAAGCCGAAGACACATTCCAAATCTGGCAACCTGAGGGCACAAAACGAACACACAAAAGCCGTTGATTTCCAAGTGTATTCCTCCATAATTCAAAAAAATATCATCATTAATTTGTAATAGCATTTTCAATCCGTTTTGAGCCGTACAATACGATTATTTTTAAAATATTTTGAATCTTTTCAGGTTTGTAGTTTTCCAGCCTTTGTGCTCAAGCTAAATTTCTCATCTCGTTATTGATACTTTATTTTCGTCAACAATGGATATTGTGGTAACGAATGGTGAATGGTTTTGCATAAGTCAAAGTTGACTCAAAATAAACGGCAAGTAACTGTCACAACGAAAATATTGCGTTGCAGCTTTTTGATTGTCATTTATTTCGCATGTAATGCCTGACAGTGAGTTGTGAAACGACAACGACTCTTTGTGAGAAACTTGGTTAGTGCATTCATGTCTCATATTCATTTTCATGTAAAAAGCAGGTAGAGAAAGTCCTGTTTTCAGAGAGTGCTCGGCAGTATCACATAAAGCTCCTTCGTAGTCCTAAAAGACACTCTTCGCTTCACATCCAATGGCTGCTGCGTCAGCTATGTCCTAAACCTTGTCGTCTGCTGGTGAGCAAATGTTGTTTTTCGTGTATTCCCCATTCAAAGATGGCTACCGACTCGTTTGTATGCAGATACTTGATGTTCATTCATTACTTCTTTTTTTGGACTGGGGAATCATTGACACCACACACCAGACCGAGCGATTGAAACCACATCATTGCCATGTCGTTTGAGGAGCCTTTGGAAGTGAAACACTGGAAGAGAGAAAGGGTTCTCGGTAGTGGTGGCTTCGGCACCGTTACCCTCTGGAAACAGAAACATGGAAATCAAATGATCGGTAAGACAATGATTCTTGACATGTTTTTAAAGTGGCACACTCTTCAAGAACTAGAATTTTTACCAACTACTGACGATCAAACTCTCTTCTGTTATCAATCAACAGCGCTCAAGAAGTGCAGATGTGGGGCTGACTCCCTATTAACTCCAAAACAAAAGGAGAGGTGGAAAAAAGAGGTAGAGATAATGCAGAGGCTAAAACATCCAAATGTTGTACGAGCCTTGCCTCTCCCAGAGGATTTAGCTAATCTCCCATCTGTCCTTCCAATCCTGTGTATGGAGTATTGTTCCAAAGGAGACTTGCGCCAGGTCAGCAATTTAACCCTGTCAGTAGTAGTTTTGTTTACTCATCAGTTCAAGCAATAATTTCCTTGTCTGATTTTCTTTCCCTTCCTTAGCTGTTGAACCGCCCGGAAAATTCTTGTGGTTTGCAAGAAACTGATGTAAGGCAGCTTATCCAAAATGTCTCATCTGCTGTTTGCTACTTACATTCTGAAAAAATTACACACAGAGATTTAAAGCCTGAAAACATTGTACTTGCTCACAGTGACAATGGGGTAAATAAAGCTTTATTGTGTCTTGATTTTTGTGGATCATGTACCAGGTGTGCATTTATATAAACTTTCTGTACAAATCACTGACGCATATTTCAGATAATTTACAAGCTCATCGATTTAGGTTACGCAAAAGAGTTAGACCAGTCTTCTTGTACTTCTTTTGTCGGAACTCTGCAGTACCTTGCCCCAGAATTATTCACAAATGAAAAGTAAGATGATCTAGAAATTTAAAAATATGTTACGTTATTAAATAATTATTTACAAAAATATTCATTTCATTTCAAAATTTCTAGGTATTCATCAACTGTTGACTACTGGAGCTTAGGTCTTGTGTCTCATGAAGTAATAACAGGGATTCGACCTTTCCTTCCTACTATGGCTCCTGTAGCTTGGTATAGTTTACTATTACCTAATACTGTATTTATTTTTTAACCATATTACAGCCAAGGTTTCTGTATCATTTACTGTAATCTTTTATCACAGGATGAAGCATGTAAAGAAAAAAGCACCAGACCATATTTGTGCCTACCAGAAGCAAGATGGAAAGATTGAATTCAGTTCTCAATTGTTTCCTCAAAACCACATATCAAGGTAATAATGTTTGGTATTGTCTCTTAGTTTACAGAGAATTTTAGTAATGATCTATAACTGTTTTATAATGTGCACAAGAAAAACAAGCCGGGTTTTGTTCCAAACCAGGATGTTTTAGTATTAGAATACACGTGTGTTGTACTTGATTGACTGTTTTTTTTAAAGCAGTATAAAGCAGTATAATAATAATACTTACAGCATCAGATAGATTTTGTGACATCAGCATATATTTACAGATTCTGATTTAAAAACAATTGCCTAGCCATAACTCATTAAGATAGGGGCCTTCTTCGAACACATGAACATTAAGGACTTTCAATAACATAATATGCTCTTGACAGCTACTATTGGCAATGACTGTGTCCAGTATGAAAAAATGTAGGTGACTCCTGCAAAGAGGAAATTATTTCCCTAAATTTCAGCACTGTTATTGATATCATTGAGACGGATAAGTAATCCAAAGATAGAGAACTTTGTGGAGTACCAAAATCTATGTTGAGGGAATCCTTTTAAGTCCCTGTCTAAATCTGTATGTATTTTGACTGTTGCGATAACTAATTTGCCTTCTTCATTTTACTTTATCAAATGCTATACCTAAACTAAGTATAATGTGCGGTCCTGTGTCAAAAGCCTCTTGCAGTTTTATTGCAAGAGGTACCATGGTACTTAGATTGTTCTGCACTTTCAAGGAGACTTAAATAGGTGCAAATTTCCAATTTTCTTTAAACTCGGTTTATTTGCTTCTGATCCCTGTAGATGATGATTGCTGGTCAAATTTTGTGCTGAAGTTCATATTTCAATGAAAACTCTCTGTAAGGGACTAAAGTTTTAAAAAATTATAATTTCATGTTGAAAAAAAAAAAGTGATATTCTAACTTACAATGTGTGGTTTAAGGGGGTAAGTTTGTCTTCCATTTTTTGATTTGAGAATACCTCTCTTCAGTTTATGTCCAATTTTGAAACTTTTCCCGTAAAGTACGCGTGGAACTTCAGCACAAAATTTAACCAGCAATAATTGTCATCTAAATGGCTAGTCTAATAAACAAATATATCAAGTTTTTAAAACATTAGGAATTTGTACTTTTTCCTCACAATATTTTCAAAAATTTGTAGATTGCTGGAAGAATGTTTAGGGAATTATTGCCATAATTTTTCTTAGGTATGGGAACCAAACTCTAGTATCATTCAGAATACTTATTAAAACTATCATCAACAACAATGAGCTTCATACAAGTTTTGTGATATGTTTAGCAAGCTCAACATTGAACTTTTCAAAGAACAATATGTTTAGTTCCGTCATCCATCCTTGGCGACATTATTTTACATTTTAAGATCATTAACTGTGTTGATTTTTTCTTCAATAGTGACAAATTTGTATGAAATCATGCATGGCTTCTCCATGGTTATCTGGGAACGCCACCATTACATCTTTTGGGGAACTAGAAGGCAAGTTATTTCGCAATGCTCGCAGATTAGCTCTTTAAAGTGTTAGTTACTGGGTTTCTATTTTTCATTGATGGGTACTTTTAGGCTTCTAGGCATTTGGTATAGTGAATGGTTTTAATATGTATGTAGTATCCTGTTCCCATTATGTTTTGGATGGTTGCCTTCTCACAGTTTGACTTTGATGTGAAGCTTTTCTTCATCTTCTTCTCTCTTAGTCAACTATATTTCTTCATACTATCCATATTTTTCCAAAACCATTGTTTTAGGTTTTGTTTTCTTCCATTAACACTATCTTAGGTATTTGTGATCCATCTAGGGATAGTAAAATTTCCTGATTACTACCCAGTAAATTATGTTTTCGTATGTTCAGTTGTGTGTGCTGAATGGGTCAACACTGGTCAACACACTTACTTGCTTGCATTTGTCCCTAGCTCATGGTTTATTTATTATTGCACTTTTTTTTTTTGTTTTTGTTTTTTTCCAAGGACTGGAAATGGACTTAGTTTTTTTTTAGCTCGCAATACAAAAACACTGTAAGAATTTGCTTGGTAGTGATCCGAAAATAAACATGATTAATGGATTGGAATGCAAAGCTTGTACATCCAGAAATTTTCTTTGCAGTACAGCATAATGCATTGTTTCCAGACTCTTTATCCAAACTGATTTTTCATCCAACTTTCTTTTGTTCAACCTTGTATTTAAATGTAGTTTTCAATCTTCTATTTTCAACTCTCGTACAGTTCTGAACAGTTCTATATTACGTATTCATAGATGTAGTTGGTGTTTGCTAGTTCCATCATTATTTGTTGTCATCATAGTTCTGTTTATTTGTTTTATTTGTGTTGAGATATTTTATCAGACATTTTATAACAAAAGTACTTTGCGCATCTCCCCAGTGTCCTGAAGAAAGATATGGAAACATGGTTAAGGTTAATATTGGAGTGGGACCCAAAGAAGCGTGGTCGAAATTCCAGTGGAGAAGTGATTGTCTTCTCAAGCATAGAAACGATCCTAACAAAACAGGTATCCTGTTATTTCACAAACCTTAAGTCCATGATTCATTTTGCTTTAAACTATAAACTAACTGCTTTTTCTTATCTTTTGTACTGTGTCTCTTTCATGATGTCTAGACTGTTAGAGTTTTTTCTATGGTAACCTATGAGAGACTTAGCTATGTTGTTGATGATACAACAAGGCTCTCTACACTGAGGAAATGGATCGAAAGTGATACGAAAATTCCCGCTAAAGAACAAGAACTTCTACTGGCCAAGGGACAGCAAATTGATTCTGACGGCTTAGTTAGCCAGTGCTTCACTGGTAGCACTCAGGTATGAACAGTCTTTCACTCTGAACAATTTTATTTTTGAATCTAACCATGCATTAACAAGCTTCCTATTTTAGGAATCGCTGTACATGTGCAAGAAAGGAGTCTTAGAAATACCAACAATACCTCCAAATCTCCCAGAACTTGTTGCCAATATATTGCAGTACCCAAAAGAGAAGATGGAGTACATGTTTCAGAGAAGGGCTTACAGTCATGCTGTGTTTTTCTTGCAACAAGAAAATAAGCTTTACAAAACCTTTCTGGTTGGCTGCAAACTTAAGTTGTATGTGTACTATATTATTGTTAGACATGGAAATAAGTACATGTATCAAGTGCGTAAATATTTACCCATATTTTTACATATTAGGCTCTCTGTTGTTCTTCTTTGCCAACAAGCTGTCAGAGAAAGTCAAAAGATTACAGACCAATCTAATGCAGTGACAGCTCTTCGTGAACTATGTGTTGATGGCTACAAATTTGACTTTAATCAAGCAAAGAAATCCAAGATCACAAGTAAGTACATATAACCTTTTAGAGTTATGTTTCACTCACAATCAGAGTAACATTTTTCTTCTTCAAATATCCAGACAAAGAAATGGTAGCCTCCTGGCAACAGCAGATTGACTCATTAAATAACAAATCCACTGATTTGCTAGATAAAACACAAAAGCTGACTTTAGAGACTCAAAAAGTCACAAAGCTGGCAAGGAAACTTCAGTCTGCTCAGCCCACCAATGTCAAAGAAGAGCTCAGTTCTCTGTTAGTATCAAGGCTTTCTGTGTGCTGCGTGTTGTCTCCACAAGCTCATCACTCTGTTTAATTTTTTATTAGATTGGAAAAAGGTCTTGATATTCTGGATAGGCTCAGAAGGCGGCCAACTGCTGAGCGATCTTCCCCACAAGATTCTCTAGACATGGTGAAAGTTCTCTACAATTTCTTAAAACAACGAGACTGTCTACTTCATGACCAAACTTTGAATAGTCATTTAAAGTGAGTACCAATTTTTTCTATATCTTGTTTTAACTATTTTCTCTTAAATTTTTCTGAAAATGTATTTGTCACTAGGCAACTTATTGACTGTGAGAATGAACTGGTGAGATTGTTGCCGAAATTAGAAGATATGACGCATAAGCTAGATGTAATTAAATCGGAAATAATTAACATAAATCGTGAAAGACAACGAGGCCTGTGGGACCTTATAAATTCATCATTTTCTGTAAGTAATTATCTATCTTTGCAATGCAATCTTATTACTTAAATACTGTATACTTTTAGAATAAGATTTATTAGCATAATTTAGTGTGAACTGTAATATGAACTAGTACTGTATCACTTGTGTTAAAGACAGTAAATGAAAACCAATTTAGGTCAAGCAACGGATGCTGATTTATTGTCAGAGCTTTGTTTTGAGTATAATTTTCATTTTGTTTTCAGAATGGAGAAACCTCCAATCGTTCTTCACCCTTTGATTCTAACCATCCTTCTCCTCTCCTCAATAGCAATTTATCCCCTTTCCTGTACCGTAGCCAATCTACCCGCAGCATATACAGCGAAGATCATCCACCTCCTATTCCTCCGCATGGCATCAGTCCTGTGACAGCGGCTTCCTCTACATCCTTATTTAATACTTCCTCCCCCTATCTTTCTGAAGCAAGTCTGTTAAATCCTCCTTCATCCCTTCTTCCTGCATTTGATGTATCGGTTCAGCAACAGCCAATGAGAGCTGAAGCAAATTTGTCTAGTGAAAATGACAGTGGTGTTGCATGGTCTAAAGGTTCCAGAAAAGGGAGCACATTTTCTCTTTCAAAACAATCAGGTGATAATGATACACTCACCATGATAAATGACAATATGACACTTCGTGTACAGTGAGTATATAATTATAGTCATATGCATGTGTATTGGCTTTCAGATTACTTAAAAAAAAAAGGAGTTCTGTCAGAAAGGGAGAAAGAAAAGAAACTTTGCTATTTAATGTGAAATGGTGTTTTCAGTTTTGTATTTTTGTTTCAGGACTCAGGAGCTTCTGGAAAATTGCAACCGGTTCAGGAAGGCTCTTGGTGAAGAAAGGAACTCATTAGATTGGAGTTTTCTCAAGGCTGACACCAACTAGAATTAAAATTCGTATTTTTTACCAGAATGAGTTGTTGTTTTGTTTGTTTGTTTTTTAAATTTTGCCTTTGACCAAGAGTGCACTTCAAGAACAATTTTGGTTGTCCTTAGAGATGTTACCTGTTCTCCTGTGTGAATGAGTGTTGAAACTGTTGAAAGTATCGGATGACTTATAAATTGAGTTTATGACAATCTCTGAACAAAGCAAACTTAATTGTTAGCCTCTGTGGTTGCCTTATATAGATTTGTGCCATTTCTGTTACTGATTCTGTGATTTATAAAGAGAGCAAAGTTGTTTCGTTTTAGCATACTGTTTTATTTTTCAACGATTGATCAGAATTGTTGAATATTTTATCTGATAATGGACTGACATTTCATGGATAATTAATTACAAATGTACCAAGTGAACTCTTACAAACAAATAATTTTTTCATGAGTGTTCTGAAAACACTTACCCCTTCAGAGAGGTGTGGAAGAAAGGAAATCTGGGTAGTACTTCAAGGTTAAAACTTCTTTGATGTTGTATTACCTAGCTCATTGTAAAGATTTCAAATGAATTCTTCTTTTCCTCTTTTAAAAATC
The DNA here is from genome assembly GCF_000697945.3 of Frankliniella occidentalis. Taxonomy (NCBI): domain Eukaryota; kingdom Metazoa; phylum Arthropoda; class Insecta; order Thysanoptera; family Thripidae; genus Frankliniella; species Frankliniella occidentalis. The sequence continues at coordinate 537,790 of NW_026267143.1, read as the reverse complement.
TCAATGTGTGTGTGTGTGTGTGTGTGATAATTTTCTCAGTACACAATTGATTTGTTTAAGACAGCATTACAATGCACTGAGTAAAAACTTTGTGTATCCATTAGCATTTTCAATATATTTTGTACTACATAAGTTTGTGATGCATTTTATTATTTCTTGCTCTTATTTTTGAACAGTCTCAATAATTTTGCTGAAGGCAAGTATGTTCAATTTTAAGTTTTGTTTGCATTTTACAATAATTTCTTACAATGTTGTTTTGTACTTGTGGATTGGTTGATTGCGCATATATCAATACTGATTTTGTTAAAATATGTTTTAAGCAAAGCTGTTTGTGCTCCTTAGAGGGCTAGTTTTTCGCATCACTGTCGAACCGTCAATTAAATTTTATTGTTGCTATTAAATCGCATGAATTTAAAAGTTGCTTGCCCTTACCGAAGTCCTTTTGGGCCGTTAGTTGCATGCTGTAACAAATATAAACATAATTTTTAAGTGTACAACAAGTGAAAGATTTCTCTAAATTATGTAGAATTTTTGAACTTCATTAAGAATCTTACATTCCATTGATTGCTGGCCCAGTTGCCCACCGACTGGAAAAGCCTGCCTGAAGAACCCTCATAGTAGTTATTTAGATGCTGGCGCTGGTAATATTGTTTTCTACTGCCGTCCTAGAAAGTTAAAATGACAAGGAGAGAGATTGTATTTATACCCTGACAGGCAAGATTGCTAGAAGTTGTTAACTTACTGGTTTCACTTTTGAACGATCATAATAGCATTTGGCAAATTGATAGCACTTCTCACAGATGTCGTCATTATCTGCAGACCATGAAACATTATAAAAGGAGTTGCACAAAGCAATTATACGCCCAAATCTTAACAAAACTCCTACACTGGAAACTGGAACGTAGTACATATGTAAAGTACTTTATAGCAGCTTTATAATCAGAATAATGATTGTAATGTCTTCTTACCAAGGGAGGAATGACATTACAAATATGAATACTTTATAAAAATGACATTGATTTAAACATGTCATTTATGACTGGGTAGAGGCACAAAGAAAGTGTCACTGAAAACTCCTAAAAGCGAATGACAAAGTTAAAAAGAACATATTTCCAAAGGCACTACAATTTGAAAATAATGTAAGCCCCACTGTTGTGTTTCCAGTGCAATAATAGCAGGGTTGGAAAAGTTAATATTAGTGCTTCTAAAACATTGTGAATTAGAATAATTCTACTTGGTTTCTGCCTAACACAATACCAAACAATACAAAGCAATTAGCAGAATTAGAAGGAAATTGTGATGTTAATACCATCACCAGAGGTAAACAAAGGTGAACCAGTAACCCCTCTTGCAATAATCCATTTGTTAGTACTGCTTATTTTACTAATAAGTGCATCACAATAGGACGTCCTATGGGCAAAATATTGCTCTTTACAACAAAGTGAGCTTTTACTCAAGAGCAGGTCGACGGAGTGGTGTGCACTGTACTCCTTGGTTTTCCTCTGGCGCTGTGACCCACCCTCGCGCAGGCACAAGTCGAGGTACTTGTTGACCACCGTCTTGAACTGGCTCTCCGGCAGGTCCAGGGCATAGCGACGCATGGTACCGTCCATGAACTCGCCGTCCGGAGTGAGCTGGGTCAGACCAAACAGAGCAACGCAGATCATCGAGCTACTGGTCGGGCCCGGGGCCTGGGCACCCTACTCACCATCTCGTACTTCTCCATGAGGCAGCAGATGAAGCATTTCGAGTTGCGGTCGTAGCCAGTCCTCATCGGCGCCTCCATCATGGCCATGACTTGCACTGCAGGGCCGGGAGGAGACTGCGGTCATGATCAGAGGCCTACCCGGGGCTACCCCTCCACACCGAGCACCGCTGCGCGTTCAGTGCTCGGGCTGCTCTTTATCGGGGCATTTCGAGGGCCAAACGTCAGCGAACAAAAAAATTGCTACTAAAAGGTGGAACCGAACTACACTTGGGTATCGTTGGAATAATTTCGAGAGCAGTAAACTAAATGATCGCGTGTGCAACTTTGTTTTTCTGGTCGTTTTGCGCTTTAAACAGGAAGCGGGCGCTGTTCGCACTCACGGTACTGGACGTGATGGGCGTTGGCGCACCGCTGCGCGTTCATCTTGAGGCCCTTCTTGAACTCGGACAGGTCGGGGTACATGGACGAGAGGGCGGGCGCTGCCAGCAGCAGGACGAGCAGGGCACCGCGCGCCATGGCGAGGACCGGGAGGGCGACGCACCGGACGCCTAAAGGGAAGTCCCAGATAGAACACCCAAATTAAGATGACGACGCGCTTTTGACGGACACACTCTGTAGCAGTGTGACTCTCGTGACCCAGCGTGCGTTCTGCCTGCGGCCTGAGGCCTGGAGGCTGCGCGTCCAGCGGGTCCAGCGCCGCACGAACGGCCCAGAGCAGACAGATACCGATCGGGCGGCACGACACGGGGGGGCCGCGGCCTGGGCGCCGCGCCGCGCCGTGACAGCTGGGCAGCGCGGCAGCGCCAGCAAAACACAAAGTACGACTTTCATTAAAGTTTGGACGCTTTTGAAGACTTGTTGAACTTTTGGGGGAGCGGGTTCAAAGCGCAAAGGGCATCAAAGGGCCCTTTTGAACGCTGCTATTTGTGATCATTAATCTATATCGGATCTGGTCGAGTAGGATGTCACCTTTCTATTATTTTCTGTTTTCGCCTCGACCCACTGTGGAAAATATCATCGTAAATTTACATCATTTTTGATTGTAATTTTTAATTTAAAAATATGTTGTAAATTAAGGACAGCCCATTCTTAATCATCGATCAATTCCAAGTCGACACGAAGTGCTTGTAAATGTACAGTCGCAAATTTGATAATTTTACGACACACATCTGTACACATTATATGGGCATATGGACAATTTTCCCGTAAACATACAACTATTTTTCACAGTGATCCGAGTTCCGAACCAAATTCTTCTTAATTTCGTATGTAGAGACTGTCCCTTATTTAGGCTGTCTCGTGCCGCTGACAAAACAAAAGTCGGCCGCGAGCAACCACCGGCCCGGCCTCGGGCCCGGCCTTGCTGGCTGGCTGAGGGCGCTGGGGCGGGCCGCCTGCTCTACGCGGCTGCTTGGCGGGCGAGTCTACCCAGTGTGTTGCAGGCGCTATAGGGATGATGCGCTCTGGCTCATGGGGATGGCAAAATCAGAAAACGTTTTATGGGGGCAAAGTCTGCGTCCGTGTCGCCCCAGAACGTCAATCGTCGTAGGGACCTTCAGGCACTTGGATTATTTATTTGAACCCTTATATCAAAGACGCGTCGCTACGTGTTGCCTATGTTGCTCGCAGAGACCATAACGCATCCCTGCAGACACCGGTCACGTGATGATTTTTCCCGGCCCGATACGACTTTCCAGATAGTGCAACACTTTTATTTATGTTTCAAAAGTTACTTCAAATGGAGGTTGAACTTTTGATTTCGAGAAACAGCCCCTGTTTTGCTGACAAGGCTACAACAGTGTGAGGAGGGTGTCCGTGAGGCAGCCAGCCGTTGCGCGACCAGGTGACGCGCCACGGTTTTCTTTAAAAGAATATGCCAGATATTTGAATCACAAATACGAAAGAAAAATACCAGTAAATTTTCGGCCCAGCACGATGGGCCAACGTTTTGTCGCGGTGCGTACATCAAGGCCCGGTGTAGTATCGGGGCGGAGCCGCGAGGGAGGGGGCGCCACTAAAATCCATTTGTATCTTTGCATATTCATGAAGGGCGAATTGGGGTATAAGTGGGGAACGCACACACGCAGGCTGCGCAGGTTGGTTATTTATTGGCCGCCGGGCCCAATCACAGCCTTGGGGGACGTCCACAAACGGCGTGGTTAGGCTTACACTTGATGGGGGAGTCGTGGGGGCGGAGGGGGGGGGGGCAACTCTCGCCTCCCACTACCTGCTCTTGTCTCCTCCGCATATCGCCCGTCACGCGCCATTTTCTCGGTAAGCACGCGAGTCTGGCGCACGCAGCACGCGTCCCCTATTCCAATTATCAAAATATATTGATATGTCCATTAAGGCAGCCGACTAGAAAAACAAATGTGATATCTAAATGCCTTTTTAGAGACGTTACCGGATTTATTAGATCACGCTGTCGCAGAGGCGGGGCATACTCCTATTATTTAATCATAATTTTTTTCCTTTAAAATAATATCAGTATAATTCTTTAATTTACATGAACAAAGAGGCCATTCCGCTGACCAAACCAAACTGCGTCTGCAGCCTTTCACAGGTCTCCAGCTCACGTTGACTGATAGAAATATGGCGAATGTCAGCGAGAAGATCAGATAATTCTTTCTTCAACTGCAAAAAAAAAAAAAAAAAAAAAAAAAAAAAAAAAAATTTTTTTTTTAAATTAAAAAAAAAAAAAAAAAAAAAAAACAGATAATAGATATTATGCGCTTTTACCGGCTTTTACTGAAATGGGGCAGTTTTGTCCACAAAAAGCACTGTTAACCCCGTGGTCGCCTAGCATGCCAAAATGTTGGCAGTCCCTTTAGACTGCCAATTTTTGGCTTTCTTTAGGAGGCTGCCAATGTTTGGCCTCCTTGAATGCCAAAACTAACGCTCACTCTCATCATTATGACAAGTTACAAAGCCCTTGCATCATCCTTCGGATTCTTACCTTATCAATTGTAGACTTGAGAGTGCGTGTATTGCTCTGTCTTTGTCCACGATGCAGAAGGAGTTTCTCTAAGTTGAAATTGAAGAGATACATGACGACCTCACGTCTGTAGGTATTGATAGGTGGGCGGAGAACATCTATGACATCCAGAAGTTTTCTGCAGTGCTCGACCAAGTATGCTGCCTCCCCTGTGAATGAACAAGTAAAATAAGTGCAAGTCTCTAAAAATACAATAAGACATTAATTTATAAGAGTTTGGAATGTGACGTCGCCATAAAACACTGCGCGAGGAAGAGGGGAAGTGACCAGCTGAGCAATTTGGACTTACTGAGGGTTGCAGGTTGCCTGGGTGGACACACGTTGTCGCCAAGCGTCAACAGCTCTGCCGCGGCCTTGACCACCAGGTGGTGAGTCGGGTGCAGCGGTCCTTTCGGCCAGAGCGCAGCGTCGATGTACCCCTGCCAGAGGCGCTGGACTCCTTCCCCAGCAGGATTTTCATCTAGCGCCATCAACACCTGAAGATGCCGGAAGGACTTCTGGAGCTCCTGTACAGCTGGATCAGGATTCGGTCCGCTCGCCTTACACACCTTGCATCGCCATCCAAAGGCGCCGACTAGCGTCACTAGGTTCTTCCGATCATTTCCTGTGGAATATTTAAGTTAAAATACACACGTGGTTAAGGAGAGTTGCTCTTCTACTTTTCAAAACACCGACAATTCCGACAACGGAACGATGGGTGCGGAGCATAAGGGAGGGTGGGGCTACTTGAGCCAGGGGGTACCATGAGCCACCACCCGTATCTCCCCCACCAAGCCCTACCTTCAAAATCAAAAAATATTCTCTTGAAGAGCATCACCATGCGAACTTTTTCAGAAAGGCTCATAGCGCTATTGTTGACAACGTGTAAATGGTGGCGTAGTGAATTTTGAAGGTACAACTTTGAAGGAAATTGAGTGAAAGCAATGAGCAGTAATTTTTTTTTTGTACGGCGCACTTTTTAATTTAGCCTGGAACTCTTTTCACTGTTGGATTTTAATGACATTCAGGAGTATTTCCCAGTGTCGATTTATTTTTTGAACAGTGCTCTGTACCTCCTAGAGTCGCCCGATCAAGAAAGTTACCTATGGGGCACTATGAGCCAGTTTTTGTGGGGTACCATGAGCCATGACTTTTCTTGATATTTTTCAACAAAAACGTTAGAGGAACTTCCTTTTTCAGTTTTATTTAAATTTTAGACTATTGGATGCAACCTTGAACACCTTTCGTAAGTTTTGCCATCTTGTTTAAAGGAGACTTGGGTTGGTGGAAATTCCTGATTCGGCTCAAACTCGGTATATATTTGATTCTTACCCCTCCACGTCAAATTTTGTGTTGAACTTCATATTTCGAAATCCCCCCAAAGAGCATATAGTATGCAAAAAAAAAGTTCATGTTAAAAAGTTATATTATTTTGCTCAAGTTCTATGCAACAAAAGCATTTTCATGATCAGCAGCCTGGTGCTGATTTCAAGTATTCTTTGCTTGTATACTGTTAAGGTTGTCAAACTTAACACATTTGGATTTAAAAGCTATGCAAATTCACATCATTTAGAGCTATAAATGTGATGGCTCATGGTGCCCCCTAGGTGGCTCATGGTACCCCAATAGAGGGGTACCATGAGCCATCTGCAAAATTTACAAAAAATCTAAAATCCGAATAACGCGTTCAGATAAAAAATATTCAAGGTCACCAATGTGTTACTAAATGAAAGACCTTTCGCACGGCCCTTGTATGAGTTTCCTCGGGTTCACCATTTAGGTGTGGGGAGGGAGAAAAGAAAAGTGGCTCAAGTAGCCCCACCCTCCCTTACTTCATTTTTGTGACCACACCGTGGGACGGCCCTTTTTGAAGCAACACATTTGTGGCTACAATCGACACGATCACATGCAGCTACATCCAAAGAAAAGTCCGCGTACTGTGGCGTGAGCAGGTGTACCGGGTGTAACTGTGAATACGCAGCAGTGTTGCGGGATTGCATACTCAATATTGGCGCAGGGGCCATGGCCCCTTGCGGTGGTGTAGAGAACGCAAACCCACGACACTGCTGCGTATTCACAGTTATACCCTGTACAACACGAGTTGCCCGTTGCCCCGCCCCTTAGAAGATCACACACACACACACACACACAAAATCCTACTTTTTGGCTCAACCCCTATTTCTTTGATACCCCTTTTCACCCCATTAATGGTGGTTGCCAGTATTCGCACCTGGTGTTTCGTTGTCCAGGAAGGAGTGACCCCTAAGATACAACGAAATTTGTTGGACCTCTGGCACATCTCTCTCCTCTTACACACGACGGACGGACGGACACGAGAGCGGTTGTGAGGGCGGGCTAAAAAGGGGAGAGGGAAGGGGCGCTTGCGGGGATTCAGGTATCCCGACAGAAAAATAAAAACTCTACTAGCAGCTATAGTCAGTCCTAACTCGTTTACTTACTTTTGCAAGTTGTGCAGCACCAGGCGTTGAAGTATGTTCCCTTTTCTGTTGGATCCTCGCACAACTCACAGCGGCACACGAAGCCTCTTGTAGCATTGTCTACCCAGCGCTCGTGCAGGTTAGCCAGTGGGTTGTCGTGGTAGCTGATGGTCACGTGCTCGCCGGCAGCGATGTCCCTCGAGGCAACCAGTATGACTGCGTCCGAGTCACCGTCTGCCTGAGCGGTGCGTGCATTGGGCACACACGAATGCTCCAGCAGAGAAAGACCCGCGTACAACGCAGCTCCACTGTACTGGTAAAGGAAAGGGGACTTCAGGGCAAAAACATAACATTCGTTGCAACACACCAGACCACATCAATACACGCCTGCATGCGTTTCAAACTGAACACAGCCACTACCGCCCCCCAACTGAGCCACCGTTTTAAGTTTCGAGTCACACTACTATTGTAATGAAAATGTTCGAACACCAATTTGGGAATAGTGTAATATTGCAAACCCGTGTCTGGGAATGGAATGATGGCTAATCGGCAGAGCATGCACTGTAAATTGCTTACGAACAATAGGTTCGTAATGCAAACCAAAACGTTCGTAGCTTACGAAGGATTTTGAAGCGTTGTATTACGAACTAATTGTTCGTAAGCTTACAAACAAATAGTTCGTAATGCAAACCGATTGTTCGTAAGACCCTGCTAGCCTTACAAACAATCGCTTTGCAATACCAGCAATTTCTTTGCAATACAAAGATCGAAAATTGTTCGTAACGTTGCAAAGTATTTAGTTCGTAAGCTTTTTACAGTGTGGTCTTAAAGTTTTACCGCGGCTCTCGTTTTAGAGTCCGCAAGTCCGAGTTGGAAGATATACCTCTCCTTTTCGGTTGTTCAATCCATGATTCGACCCGAATGAGTTTATGAGTGAAGATCCTAGGGCTCTCTTTATGCCCTCATTTGCTTCTCTCTCATTGGATCCCATAACGAGTAATGCTCTGACTGCAGTCGACAAGACCTTCTTCCAAAAGAGTTCGGAAGCCTTTTTCAGCATCGCGGCGTCAACCTGGGGACATTCATCGCGCACATTGAACGAACGGTATTGAACCCATTTATCGACAAGCAGAATAATGTTCGGCACGGGCGTTGGTGGTGCTAGGCTTAGGCTTCTGCTCTCTCACCGTTCCTTTCTTGGCTGATGGGGCCGGTATCTCATGCTGCAGCTTCAGGAGACGGGGCCCGCGTTCCTTTTCCTTGTGAGAAGCCAACCAAATCCGAATCGCGGCGAGTAAATCCAGATCAGTGGTGTCAACAGAAGTAATATCTGATTAAAAAAAAAAAATGCTTGGTCTGCGAACTTTTGTTTCTTTGGCATCAACAAAATATTTGTATATAAACGTCCGAAACACTGATAACTGTAAGTGTAAGACGCTTGGCCTCGGTTCGAAACACCATTATTGTATTTTGTTTAGGAGAAAAAAAGGGGGGGGGGACTGCTGGTATTTAAATATAACTTAATCTGATTTTTGACAAATGTTCTG
>NW_026267143.1:528470-528993 GCF_000697945.3 Frankliniella occidentalis | reverse complement strand
TCTCTTTTTAGAATATATAGTTTTTGTGTCAAAATACCTTGAAATACAAAAGCTGATTTTTTTGGACATACGTTCATTGACACGATTACCAGTGAAATAAGTTGTACAGGAAAATCATACCGCCATGATATTTATATTTTCCCATTTGGAAAGCAGCGCATTCAGTGCTGTGGCGATCAAGATGTGGGCAGCTGCGTTTGCAAAGTGGCCATCCGCAATGAACGCATGGGATAGGATTATCAACCTTCATACAGCAAGCCACGCAAAGGCACACCTGTAATAAAACACAAGCAATAGAATGTCGAGCCTCATTTTTAGTAATTTTGTAAAAAATAAAAAGTCCTACGAAGAGAAGGGCCCTCGCGGGCGGGTACGTTGCCTCCTCACACGGGGTGATAAGGAGCAGGAAACGGGGGGGGGTCAAGAACCCCCACCCTCCCTTACTTCATTTTTGTGACCACACCGTGGGACGGCCCTTTTTGAAGCAACACATTTGTGGCTACAATCGACACGATCACATGCA
>NW_026267143.1:516955-528342 GCF_000697945.3 Frankliniella occidentalis | reverse complement strand
GCAAAGTCAGTATACTGTGGAAGACGCCTATTAACACGTTCCCTGCGGTTAATTTTTGATGCCTATGATTTAACATGGAAGCGTGACCACATAGTGCGCACTCCGCAAGGAATGTGTTAATTGTCGTTTGAGATAAATCCAGGCCTTCGAACTATCTTTAGAGCGCACGTCGCAAAACAGGATCATAATTAGGGCTCACCTTCCCGCCCTCAATGGGTTCGAGGTCCTCTGTATCAGGTTGAAGCAATGCCTGGGTCGGGTTGAAAGGAAAGACGACCAGCGGCAGCTCCCTCATGAGAATGGTGCGGGCGGGGATGTCCTTGATGGCCACGATATGCCGGCCTACACGCTCGTCAGTACGAACCTGTGGACATTGCATAGGAGGGTGAAACAGCGAGACATTTACGTCTCTTACCCTCCAAGATTTCATAAGGATTCACTAAATACGAAAGTATTACGGTATAAAAATAAGTATTTTAGAAGGTCAAAGATTTCTAATGCATTTCTTGCGCATATGTTAGACGGAACATTTTACACAAAGTACTTGTTATTAACTTTTGCGCGCATTAACTCTAGGCATTACTTGGGCACACAGTGCGTACAGGGTGGTCCACTGACCCCTTCCTTTAGTTTGCTTATACTGTACTGCATACAGGCGTGCGGGCGGGCTTGCCTACCATCGCCCACTGCGGCGCCTTACGGCCCCGTACGAGTATCGGGTGTCTGGCAGAATACGCGGCAGCTGGATGGGTTGCCTACGCACGGGCGCGCAGGCGCAGAGGGCGAGGGGGGAGCGGAGGAGGTGGCGAAAGGCAACTTCCCGCCACCTCCTACTCTCCCCCTCGTCCTCTGCGCCTGCACGCCCGTGCGTAGGCAACCCATCCAGCTGCCGCGTATTCTCCCGGTCAACCGGTATGCTAACCCGCCCGCACGCCTGCATCCGGTAAGCAAAATAAAGGAAGGGGTCTGGGGACCACCCTCCACCCTCAGAATTCAGTTTTTGGATCAAGCAAAATGCTCTTGACCTAAACTTGTACTTTTGAATAACGTGCTTAGCCAAATATACTTTTATTTGCATCAATGCCACTTTTTGCTACAATCAAGTAGTGTGGTCCTGGCAGAAGTACAATAATTAAGTACGAGTTCAAGTCAAGAACATTTTGCTTGATTCAAAAACTGACTTCTCTGAGTGTGTGTATGCGCCATGGCAGCGGAATTAAAGTGTGTTACACTACTGTCGCTCTTTGTCGTGGTTACACATCGAGCTTGAAGATACGCACCTCGAGGCAACCGCAGACCGGCTTGTGCAGTTTCCAATGCATTCTCTGATGATCCTTTCCACAGTAGAAGGCTACACGGCAACGCGCGCAGACAGCGCCAGGCTGTCCGCAGACAGCGCACGGGCCTCTGCAAGGACCTGGAGAAGTCGAAGGAAATTCACAAGCCAAAGGTTAGTACATGATTTTTAAACATCTATTTCGCTATTTTTTAAAGCCTCTTACCGTACGTAAAATGATCCTCCATTGTGTGACCTCTTCAGTTCTAAAACAAGAAAAAGAGGCCCACAAAGTTAGTGAAAACAGAAAACGGCATCCTTAAACAAAGGAATTTCCTTTAAAACAAAAGGAAATTAAGTTAATTGCAGGACATTTTTACTTTATTTCAACGACACTTGCCGTAAGCTAAAGACAATTTTACTTGTATTTTTTAAGGCTGGCAGGCAAGGGCGGGGAGGCAGTGAGATACTGAGCGCTACACTGTGTTTGTACGGTAAATAATCTCTACAAATCATTTATACTATGATATCTCAATGCTAGAAACCCCCAGGATCACTCGTTAAAATCCGTCAAGTCCACATTATCCAATGTGGCTTTGGAAGGCTTCGCGTGCTTGGTGTGGGCAATGGCCAGCACAACGCCTTGACTTAAACATGAACGGCGTACATGGTAAAGCAAACATCAAGATACAAGTCCATAAAATAAAATAACTAGCGGGTCCCGTTAATTACACACAACATTTTTATTGTAGTTCTACTGTCATACACCCTACTTATATTTTACACTTACTGAACCTAACCTAACCTAACCTATTTAAACACATTAAATTTACTAAAATACACTTAACAAGACACACTTTACCTAGTTACAGACAATAGGGTTGCGAGTCAGTCGCTCTGCCTGAGAGTAGCCATGTCGTTCAAAGTGAGTAAGATATTATTCCAACCGGATAAATTCGCACATTTTTGATGTTTCTTACGGCTCTGCAGTAAGGGCAAGACTTTATCAACCGAATTTTGCCATAAGTAAATTGTATCAGTCCCACGGACAATAGCTAAAAACTTCGAAACTGTAAGAATTTTACCGATCGGACCAATATTTGACCAACTTTGAACGTCATTGCCACTTTCAGTCAGAGCGACCGACTCACTACCCTATTGTCTGCCGCTACGCTACCAGATGACAACAGCTCGAGCCGGGCGGCACCCCCCGACCGGAGCCCTCAGCCCCCTGCCCCGCCCCCGACCCGAACCTTTTCTTTTTTTTTTTGGTGCGGGAGGGTCTCCTTGCTGAGGGATGCTGGGGAGCAGGTACGTGCACGGGAAAATCTTGGCGAGTATAACCGGACCGGGCGCTAGAAGCTTCGCGTTTTGCGCTTTAGCGCACGCGAAGCCTAATAACTACGTCGTTGTCTGCTTGTGAGATGTTAAGATAAACGAGTAGGGAACACCAAGGGTTTACTTAGAATCACTAGGGATAATTATTGAAGGAAAAACTAAGTCCAAGATAACTGTGGTGTGGTGAACCCTAAACCTAAAATCTACGTTGCTAAAAGACACCCTCTCTTGCTATGACTATGACTGTCCGAGGAGCAAACAGTGTACTCCGTTCGATCCTCACTGGCTTCCAGATCATAACTCACAACGGTGACCCCGTGCTGGCCCGCCCGGCAACGGCAACCGCCGCCAACATTGCCCCGTCACACATCCCGCGGTGGACCGCCCCGCCCGGCACCGGGGACATCCCCGCTGCGCCCGGCGGTCAGGTTGGTACCACTGCAGGTCAGAGGGCACATCACGCCTCTGGAGCTGCGCCGACCAACCGCATAGGAGAAACCGGGAAAAACACCCGGCCAGCGCACTGCTGTCTGGAATGCCAAAACAAGCGATATGGCCGTCCAAAAGTAAACTACACTCTCAAAACTAACGTTGGAGAATAAAGTCCTGCCAACAACTGTAGTCTTATGGGTAAACTGATTGTATGAGTCACCCATTGTGGCATTGAAATCTAAGGGCTTCATGGCCTCATTTTAGACCCACATGTGTGCATGCAGTGCGGCTTGGGCGTGCGATTTAATCGGGGTTGATATAATTGACAAACAAAATCAAGATAAATTTTTAAATGGCGACGTATATCCTATTGCATTTCTCACCGAGATACTTCACAATTCTTTCCTTGCGTCCATAAACGGGACCCGACACAGCGTTCGAGTAGTCATAAAAGCGCCCCCCCCCACCCTTTTCCGCCCCACGCCGAGCCCCTAGACAGCCAGCGACGGCTCAGCTGTTTGCATTCCTGCCAGTGGTGCACGACAAAATCCTAGACGACGCACATCACGGCCTCCGCGAGCAAAGCCTAATAACTTAGTTGCGGCTGGCCCGAGCTGGCCCAATAAGAACTGGACTAAAAGTTGAACGACTGCGAACACTGCACCAGTGCACTCTCCGTGTTCACACTCCTCACCATAACAGAGGGGCCCCCCACTCGCCAATGCATTGTTCACTTGCAGTGCTCGCAAAAACTCACGTCCAAACCGCGAAAATTTGCGAAATCTGGGGACAAACTTGCGCTCAACTCGCGTCCAACTCGCTTAAAACTCCGCTCTCCACTTCTCCCAAGGAGGAAAGCAACGTTAGCACGAAATAGAAGTAATCTCTAAGGTCAGTATTGGGGACCATTATGACATCACCTGGACCCAGAAAGGTCCCTAATATCGAAATCGCAGGTTATTTTGAAGTTATTTTGATGTCACGCCGAGTTTGCCTTCCTCCTTGAGCTCTGACTCTGCCTGCTCGCCTGAAAGGGGTATTCCCCCGCTGCTGCTAACTGTCCCAGCGAGCAATCATCAATCAAAATTACATCAAAATGACGTAAATTGACGTCAAAATGACGTCAAATGACGTCAAAATGATGTCAAATTGATGTAAATTAATTGATCATTGCTCGCTGGGTGTGCTGCTGCTGACGCTGACCAGGAGATGCTTTCCCAGAAAAACAACCTTCAACCCAACGAATTTGAAAAAAAAGTTGAGGGTGGTCCAAGCTCGGCTGGTCCGCCAGAGTTGTGCAAAGAAAACGCCGTTTGGACCGATCATATACAGACCGCTCACATTTGAGCACACATAACCCCCGTGGCCTGTCCGAGGGTCGGGCGGATACAAGGCAAGGGTTGGGTTGGGCCTCCAAAGATTTAAATTTGCATGAATGTCGTGTGGTTGTACAGTACTCACCGGTCAACAAGGTACGAAAGTGGTGGAAATATTTTTTAAGTTAACTTCAGGGTGCCGCGGCTGTCGTTGCTGCTGTCTGCCGGCGTATGGCTGGCAGGTTCAGTTTGCCAACACTGGTGGTTCTCGGCGCGGCGGCGCGGCTGCGGCTGCGGCTGCGGCGGCGGCGGCCGCGCGCCGCTACACAGCGCGCGGCTCCGCTCGGAAAGAATGCGTCATCACACGTCTCGACCGCCTCGGCCGTGCCCACTGGGCAACATAACCTCCCTCGCTCTTATTTACAAGACTCGTCGAAAGAAATTCCTATGTAAAATCTGGAATTGAAAATCACATTTCTAATATTTTTTGACTCTTCTGACATAAGTTCGGTGTTCACATATACACCAAATAGTCCTGGGCCATTTGTTTTGAAATTAACCTTTTCTCCGGCAGTGTGCAGCCCGCTTGATATTTCTCGTAGTCAGACTTGGTAGCCTCGCCTCAGTGCTCTCGAAGTATTGGAATGGCAATGTACAGTACTTGAGCTCCGCCCCTTCGAACGAAAACACCAGATTTGTAACTCAGAAGATTGCCGCCAGGTTGCGCTAAAACTGTCCAATACCGCCGAATCCTGTTTAGGCGCGAACATTTGAAAGAGGGTGTTACAACACAAAAGAGAGTTTCCCACGGAAATAACCTTAAAACAAATTAATGTTTTTCCTCGGATATTTGATGGTCTTTGTTGGGATGACTCGTCAAAATAAAACCCTTTTGACTAAAATTTGTCACTTGTGAGGCCAAAGGCATCTTGACGACTCTGTCTTTCACCCGGCTTATTGGGTTTACAGGTAGATGTATGCCAGGCTCGTCGCAGCGTCACAGTTGTTCGTGAGATATCGCGAAGCCTGTTACGTGAGACGTGGTCGTGGTATGGCGTACAGTCGCATATTTGATGGTCTTCGTTGGGGTAGCTCGTCGAAATAAAAACCTGCGGACCAAATTTGTTGAAGAGCATAGAGAGTGGTGTGGCATCATAGGCATAACTTGGAACTTGGAACAACCTTGCAGTGCAAGGGTGGGGAGGGTCCGAGCTTAAGACAATGCGGAGCGTGGTGTGGGCTGGGGTTGAAAATGACAGGGCAGTCTGCTTGTTTGACAGGCAGACGGTGTCTCGGTCCGCAGGATACACGTCCCCCCAGGGGCGCGGCCGAGCCATGCGGCCGAGCCATTCACGAAAGTAGTTGTTGGCAACTTGTTGGCCAACTCGCCGTGGTCTGTAATCCTGCGAGGAGCGGCGCAGCTACAAGTGAGACGAGAATAAATCGATCTCCATTCATCGCGTTAGCACGGCCCTCTGCCAGGCAGGGCGGCCCGAGGGGCGGCCGAGCGAGAGAACGCGTGTGATCTCGGCAATCAAGGAATCAACAACGCGAAGAGGCTGCACATGCCTAGCAGCGTGGTTCTCTGGTTGGTCATACCCTGCTGCACTGAGAAAATCAATTTAAGATACATTTTGTAATTAATATTTACAAAATATCTTGTAAATTCCTGACACACTAATCTTGTTTTTCGGTGAATTCTGTGAATTCTAGTATTTGCTACTGCCACCAAGATCGATCAAGATCTGCAGCGTCGACGACTCCAGGCAGGCTCACGCTTGTAATTTCACAATTTTAAATTGTGACTTCACGACACGCCTTATCGAAAATTTTCCCGCAAAACCTATACCTACCGGGTGTCCGGGAGGATACGCGGCAGCTCAATGGGTTGCCTACGCACTGATGTGCAGGAGCGGAGGGCGAGGGGGGTGGCGGGAGACAACCGGCCGCCTCCCACCACCTCCACCGCTCTCTCCTCGCCCTCCGCGCCTGCACATCAGTGCATAGGCAACCCATCGAGCTGCCGCGCATTCTCCCGGACACCCGGCGGTGTACAACTATTTCTCACAGTGTGTGGATGAGCGAGAGCCAGTCTGGGTACGCGGGTCGGCCAGGGGTGGACGCGAAAAAGAAACACGGCGGAGAAACCTTTCGGCGTGTAGAAAATTCACTGAGCCATCCATCCGCAGGAGTTGCCAACACTGCTGGGGAGTCCGAGGGGTGGACCGAAGAATGTGCCCGTCATTCTGCAATCAGGACTGGACGGGGTGGGTAGCGCCGGCTGTAAGGAGTTAGCGTCCCGGTAAGTTCGGGGACGTAGAAAAAAAAGAGTAGGAAACTGGCGATGATGATAAGAAGTTTCGCTACGTTTCGGTGTCGTTTTCTCTTGCATGGACTCTTCCGCACTGATTTTTGTGAACAAAGTAATTCTTTTAAAACCGCGCGGTGCAGGCGAGCAAGGGTCAAGCGTTGGGTCGTTTTTGGTTTCATGCAATTCTAAACCTTCACCTAAAGGCTTGCATAACAAACAAATTCCTCATATGTAGTTTTTGCTTTTTGTAACTAAGTAGTCGATTTCTTAGTAGTGTGTCGCACACTTCTAGGTGTGTGAATGCCAATTTGTACACTTAAGGGTGAGGGTGTGAATTTTCCTTAAACCACACTCATTGGTACCTTTATGTATACGAATGTTGTTCACACACCTACAAGTGTGCGACACAATTGGTTTTCCTGTGGGTCTGTGACACCTTCTTGACCATAAACAGAGCATATTTGCGGTTGTTGTGCTTATGGAGTGTGTCGTAACAGCACCCTACCACGGCATTCTCTTCGAGTACTTCAGACCAGGTCGGCTTCGAAGGAATGTGCGGCGTGACCCAAGTTTACAAAAGGGCCGAATACTGCCTTGTAAAATGCATTCATATGGTGTAATTCTATTTTTTCTAAGATAATTACGGTGCTTCCGACAGCCTTCGGCTTCCGAGACATTCTTCGTTTTCCTCAACGTGTTAAAAGCCACCAAACTGTTGAACTCATTTTTTTTTGCAGTGTACAAACATCATGTGGCCAGCCAAGCCCCACCCCTACCCTCCTTGCTGGGTGCAGGGTGCAGGGGTGGGGAAGGGATTGGGTGGTGGGAGAAGACGTGTGATTGTTCTGCCGCTCCCCGCTCGGCAATCGTGTCTCGGCATCCGGAGTGTAGGGCATCCCTCGCTGTCGCTCATTTCTTGCATAAGGATGTACGCGTCTCGAACCCCTGCCGTAAGTTTCTCGCTGCCTTGTCGGATCGTAAATTTGTAAGTCTGTACGCTGTGAGAAAAACTTGTAAGGATGGAATGAAATTTTTCCATGATGTGTGTTGTAAAATTACAATTTGAAATCATAAAATTACCAGCACTCTGTATCGACTTGGAATTTGCGTTGACGAGCAAGAAGGGCTGTCGTAAATTTACAGCATAATTTGTAACTCAAAAATCACTGGTAATCGTGTCAATGAACGTATGTCCAAAAAAATCAGCTTTTGTATTTCAAGGTATTTTGACACAAAAACTATATATTCTAAAAAGAGACCGAAATTCAATCGACTCGATTTTTTTGGACATACGTTCGTTGGCACAATTACCAGTGAAATATAAAATATGTTGTAAATATAATACTCAGGTATCATTCACATTATGTATAATACTCATGAGATTAACTTTATGCAGTTGTTACGACTTCCACAAATTCATTTTGTTAGCTTTAGGGGAAATTTTTACACGCCCGGAAATTTATTTTAGCACTTGCTTCCTATGCAAAGTTTCCATTGCCGGGCGTTATTGAAGTCAACAAGATAGACAAAGTGAACTACACTGCCTCTAAACTCGGCGTGGCTCCCAACCGCCGAGCGGTGGCGCTCTGTGGCCCCCGCTGCATTGTGAAGTGCCGCCAATTTGCCGCGCTGGAAATGGAGTGTCAAAGGAAAGTAAAGCAGTCTGTGTCTGTGTTGTGGCGGCCGGGTTGTTCCGGTTGTGCGCCGCGCTTGCGCCCCGCTTGCGCCCCGCTTGCGCCCCGCTTGCGCCCCACTCAAGCCTCATTGTCAGGCTAGGGGCGGCGCGACACGTCCGCGCATTCAGACGCATTTCTCTTTTGCAAAAAGGCGGGAAGCATAAATGGTCGTGATCTTGTGAAAGAAAAAATCCAACGTCAGAAGGTTCTCTACACCGTACAAAATATTTTCACGTAAACAAAAGTTTAACACTGTAAGAGTAGATTAAAACTCAATGAAACCTGAAAACTTTCATTGTTAAAAGTAGAATGAAAGAAACTAGACCTTAAATCTGCAGTTTGTACGTTACAAGTACACCGACATTTTTTACAATAATGGCTAGTAGGTTTTCCATCTTTGGAAGGTGCATATTTGATGGTCTGCTCGTCGCTCCGCAGGTCCTGGCAGTGCTCGCCATGCTCACCCTGCCCGCCCTGCTGCAGTGCGCCGCGCAGCTGCCCTCCAATCCATACTACGGCAACGGCCTGCAGTACCCGGCCAAGAGCGGGCTCAGCCCTTTCGTGTACGCCAACACCGCGTCCTACGCCAACACCTACTACCTGCCCTACGCCTACCAGAACTACGCACCCTTCGCGCCGATCCGGACCTAGCTAGGGGTTGTGGTCGAGGGTGGCGTGTGAGCCGTCCCGGGGATGCGGCTGACGGCGCCAAGACCTTGACGCATTGACCCAGTTGTACCCTGCTCAGCTCTCGGCCCTGCTGACGCCACGACGTGTCCTTGCTCTTGGCGCCCAAGGCGCTAATCTCTGACGTGTCCACTGACGGCTACGTGCGGCCGTGCGGTGCAGTGCAACACCAACACGGGGCAGCCTCACACCTCGCCGACCAACGGGCGGCAGGACTTGCTGTCGGATCTGCAACCGATGCACGGCCCTCACGGACTCAACTGCCACCCCAGCTTCATTTTGGCGGTTGGGTCCACTGGTGTTACGAAGACCTTCGCAACTTCACGCCTTTGGCAAGCATATAATTTTCTTATAAACTCTAAAATGTGCCAACTTTCAATTATTCAGTACCTTAAGGTAATGTTTCCTCACTGTCTTCGTCCAGCAGAAACTGGTGCTAATCTATGTGCTCTTGGAGCTGTCTTTGTTGTAAGTTTTTATAATAAATAAACAGAGGTGTTTCCCTCAACAACGAGTGCTTTTCCACGAACAAGACGGCCTCCGCTTGTTTGCATCATGATGCCGTTTGCCCCGCCGCGCTGCTGCCGCGCCGCGCTGCTGCCGCGCCGTGGTGGGCGGCCAGACTCTGCGCTTCTTGTCCTTGCGGCGGGCTGTCGCCCAGCGTTAGCCAACCCGTTGCGCTGAGCGGCGGCCGCCTCCCTACCCCGCCCCCGGAGCCGCCCCCGGAGCCACCCAGGTCAGCACGCGGCGCCCGGAGCGCTCCCCGGGGACGCACCCTCCTCCCCGTCGTCCCCGTCCGCCGTCACCCCCTCCGGGAGGGGATGCTCTTCTCCTCCTTGGTCTTGGTGCCAATCCACCAGGGGATCAAGTTGCGATCCTGACTTTGTTTTCCGCCGAGTCACCGCTGCCTCGTCGGGGCTCGGCCGAGGGCTAGGCCGCCCTGCTGAGCCCGCAGACTGCCGGAGCGGGCAGCGGGCGCCAAACCCGAGCACCCACCCGAGCGCCCACCTCAGCGCGCTCCAGGCTCGTCGCCACCACCAATAAGCCCCATTGGATCGGATGGGAAAGAACACGAGGGCCGGAAATTGGAACTCAAGTCACAAAGTCTTCACTTTTTGCCACCCATCCAGTAGCAGCAGCAAAAGAGGAAAAATTAGTTTCTTCTTTGCTTCTAGAAAACAAACGCTCAATGACTAGACGCCCTTTCCCGTCTTTGCGGCCTGGAATCGGGAGGGGTGCGGGGTGGGTGTCCGGATGGGAGTGGGGCGAGTGTCGAGGTAGGGAGGTGGGGGGAGGGAGGGGAGCGGCACGACAAGGCTGCCGTGAGATCATTGGATCGGCCCGATGGGGCTCGGAGCACCACTGCTATGCCTCTCCGGAGGGAAATGAAAATTCCGCAGGCAACGGCCGAGCCATCGCCACCCCGACCCCCGTCCCTCCCGTCCCTCCGCAGCACCGCCAGGGTCGTGGCCAGGCAGGAAAACAGCCTCTTTGGGGGGTGTTGGGTTGTGAGGCGCCCCATTCTATACTCTGTGTACTTTCACACTGGAACAGGGTGACCAAACGAAAAAAAAAATGGTACTGAATCGTAAAAACTTTGGGAATGAATCCCACCCGATCCCCTTCTCCTAGGAAAGGCGTTCTCGATCAGAAGAAAAGACGGCGGAGGCTGCTGGCGGGACTGCAGGCGCTGAGGTAGGCAACACCCCACAGCGCCGTGCCTGCCGGGCCTGCCTACCCTCGTGGTGACAGGCGCTTCCGAAGTGAGACTCACGACCCATGGCGCCAAAATGACATCCAGCTATCCAGAAGAACGGAAGTGCGCATTTTCTTTGCGTGCGCACTTCCGTTCTTTTGGATTACCCGCACGGAATGCAAAAGCTGTAACTCAAAACGTTTATGAGGTTTTAGTCTGCAGCGCGGGTGTCACGAGACCTGAGTGTAGATCACACCAATCTAAGAAGGTATAGACAGAACTAGGCAGAACACATAAGAGATCACACCACAAACGTGGCCTTCAAATATGGTCACACCCACACCACACAAGCAACAGACCAAGGATGTCACCCTTGTAGTGTGACACATTGTCACGATATTTATTAGTTTTTCCAGTGATGCGTCCTCCACGCGCACGGGCCGCACAGCGCGGAGCAGTGTACGTCAGTGGATTATTGCCGCCAACTGAACTGACTATACGGCAGTGAATTACAGAGAGGCGCAGTCACGCGTTCCAACCACTGTCACGCTAAATGCTGTCGAAGCGGGAGCGACTAAGTGGGCGGGACAGACAGCCGCTCTGCCCGCCGGGCCGGGGGCGGCGCACGGCAGTGCATCCTGTCTCTCTGGCGGGG
>NW_026267143.1:510620-512055 GCF_000697945.3 Frankliniella occidentalis | reverse complement strand
TTTGGCAGATTTATTCCGAGGCGTGGCCTGGAAAATGGCCGATTGGCAGTCGATTCGAGTCGATTCCCAGGAGCCGCCTGGGAATATATCTGCCAAAACCGGACAGCGCCTGGAAATAGCAAATAAAAAGCGCCTGGAAAACCCAGACGGATTGTTTGCCGTGGACAGCTCAGATCACCCACCCTGTTCCTGCGCCCCATAACCCCCTCACGGCTACACCAAGTATAGCGGGCGACATACTCCAGGATCGCATCGTCCATCGCCTCTTAACGTGTCAGGGTCATGGCGGGCAATGTCTCCCCTCCCGGCCTGAAGAGAGTGGGCAACATATCCCTGGCGACAGGTTGCTAATGGCGGGGACTGGCGAGGGAGGGGCACTTGGCGGAGCGCGCTCTCTCGCACCTCATCCCGTGGGCCGCCAGAGGCGTGGGTGTGAGAGGGATGGGAGAGGATGTTACGTAATATTTAGGAATGGCCTTCCGTCTGCCCTGGCGCCCATGGCACCGCACTGCGAAGTGGTGGTGATGGCAGTGGTGTGTGTTTGTGTGCTCAGAGAGAGAAAGAGAGAGAGGACAGGGGGAGGGGCAGTGGGTGGGGGTGTCGGAGGGAGTACGGGCGCGGCGCCCCTATTTGAGCGGGCATGCGGGCGAGAGAGTCTCAGGAGTTTGAGCTAACCACCACGAGCAGTACCAACGTGCCGAAGCTACTCTTCTCAGGACAGAAATTCGTATCACAATCTGGCCAACATGCTCCTCCAGACACGCGCTGCCATCATGGTGAGACTCTTATTACTGTCCATGTTGCCCTACAGTAGCGGTAGGGCACTTTTCCCTGCACTCGCCACGTTGGTTGCACTGTTGACTCCTTGCGAACCACTGTGGCTGCTTTGTATTTGCGAAACAATTGCGACGCGATTTCCTTTGTAATGCGAAAACATTCGTTCGCAATTACGAGGAAATTCCTTCGTAATGCGAGGAAAGGTTCACAAAGCAGTCAAATCCTTCACAATCAAAGGAAACCCTTCGCAAGGATGCATCAGTATGGAACCATCCCACTAAAGAGGGGTGGGGAGTGGGGTTGTGAGTATGCACCTACCGTGGATGCGATGTGACCCCCGCTATGAACAGACGCAGTGTTTCGTGTTTCCGCTGCTATAAACTTGAGGACCGAGAGCGACGATACGACACACATGAGGCAATGAGGGGGATTTCTCCTGCCCCCCCCCGCCGCGCCTGGGAATAAATCTGCAAAAACCGGACAGCGCCTGGAAATAGCAAAAAAGCGCCTGGAAAACCCAGACGGATTGTTTGTCCTGCCATTTTGCATGCACAACAACAGTCTAATTCAGAATTTGGTCAAAGTTGTGAGTGATGGAGGCAGCGTACCGAATTGTGCATTATCAGCAGTGGGTGAAAGAGTTTTAATATAAACCAAA
>NW_026267143.1:506974-510570 GCF_000697945.3 Frankliniella occidentalis | reverse complement strand
GGGGTGGGGCAGGGTGGGCCAGGTGGAGCCCGTGCCTGAGCCCACCACGGGGTGCCTCCGGCCCCACCGGGCACCCCAGCAAGACGCCCCACAGCCCATGGTACCCTGCCCACTGCCACCAATACGTACACAGCTCGTTCTGCGTAGTTTTATATGCACACTCACATGAATTTGTATACCCAGAAAACTGTTTAGTCCAGAGAACCCAATTTAAAAGTTTTAAGTGTTTTAGCTGTGTAGACCAAAATGTATCCGTGGTGATGAAATAATTTAGTGTAGCTGACTTAATTTGATTGGTGCGACTATACACTGGTAAAACAAGTGTCCATAATTTAAACACCAAATTGTGCAAGTTATGATTTTAGACATATTAAATGGTGTTTAACTCAAGTTGCGTACATGCAAACAAAGTTCTGCGTGTGATCAGTAATTAATGACAGAATTCGAAATTTGTCCAGTTGTCTTTCCTGGCCACATTGTTTCACAATTTAGATTAAGACGCAGCCGTGTCGGGAGTTCCGAATAGCGCAATGCAGTTCGCCCGCGGCGGGACAGGAGTGGAAGGGAAAAGGGGGGGGGGGAGAGGCTGGCTTGGCACCGCCAACGCTCCTGGGGAGTCCTCTGCACCTCCGCTGCTGTGCTACCGAGTTTAACGTGAAAAGGAATGCTAATCGAATGTTGAGCCAAACTGCGGGTCCCACTTCTCTTTCTATCTGGCTGCCGTATCATGAGCGTACAAGGCCAGGGGGTACCGGTGTCCAGGCTAAGACATGCCAGTACGTTGGGTTGCCTATGGACTGGCTGCAGGGGCTGAAGCGCGGAACGGGTGGCGGGGAAGTGGCAGCTCCCCCACCACTCCCCCTCCCCCGCCACCCACCCGCGCCTGCAGCCCCTGCAGACAGTACATAGACAATCCAACATACTGGCATGACTTAGCCTGGACACCCGGTACAACTTATAACGTCCCACGACACTGACGCCAGACACGTTACCATCGAACCGAGCTGTACGTTGAGACCCAAGATGAAGCCAATAGCAACGAAACTATCAGTCACTAAATTTAGAGCACCTAGAAGATAGGCAACGAGTCACAAAGAGTTGTCTTGTATTTGAGTTTGAGGCACAGTTGGGTACAGTGAACGACGGGAAAGATTGGAGGGGGTGGGGAAGCGCAGATTACAACGTTTGTTTTTCGTTTGATCGCCATCGTCAAAAAATCTCAAACACTATATAGGCCGACACTACGGAAAATGATGCAAAGTGCCACAAAAAATCAATCACGAAAACTAGTGAGGGATTAAAGTCGACACAAACCGGAAGAATCCATGACGTAAAATCGACAACTATCTCACGTTGGGTTATAATACAAACTTTGAACTGCATGAAACCTTCTGGCACACCTCAAACCTCCTCCCCCATTCCCTCCTCAGCCCGAACCGTCATTCAGAGAAAGCACGGAATTTAGCAGAAATTTAGTCGTAAGAGGGAATGCCAATCTGTTCCGAGTTTCACAACCCTGCAGCTCCTGCTCCCTACCCCCTCGCTTCCACCCGCTCCACTTCCCGTCTCGCAGCAACAAAACAAAAGCAGTTCGACCGACAGACTGGACCGGACATGGCGTCGCCGTCCCGAATCATGTTATCATCAAACTTTACCTGAATTTTCCGTGTGGAACTCTTTGGTGTCAGTGTGCTGCGTCCGGATTATGATCTCCCCAAATTTGTGCTTCATTCTCTATGGCAAACTGATACGTTTTCCGACAGCCGTAGTGGTTTGAACTGCTCCTGAAAATATCAACTGTGTTGGGGTTAGGAACTCAAGTGCCTTGGATTACTGCTCCTTACAACCTATACTGCTGCTCAAAAGGAAGTCAAGTTAAGTAAGGTGAGTTATCTCTATGGACGGCAGCAGATGCCTGGATGTTGCAAACACTTGTGGTGCACTGCATGTATTGTCTAAATGGTTCCTGCCATTTTGCATGCACAACAACAGTCTAATTCAGAATTTGGTCAAAGTTGTGAGTGATGGAGGCAGCGTACCGAATTGTGCATTATCAGCAGTGGGTGAAAG
This sequence comes from Frankliniella occidentalis, assembly GCF_000697945.3. Taxonomy (NCBI): domain Eukaryota; kingdom Metazoa; phylum Arthropoda; class Insecta; order Thysanoptera; family Thripidae; genus Frankliniella; species Frankliniella occidentalis. The sequence goes on along the minus strand of NW_026267143.1, from coordinate 508,500 downwards.
AGTTTTAATATAAACCAAATAACCAACCAAATACAATTAGTGTGAGATGTGTTCCGGAGTTCCAATAGAGCAAACAGTTACACGCTCAATTTTAACTGTCAATAGGTACTCATTCACATTCCAATGTCATTCAATGTGTACAAATTGTTATTTGCTCACTTCCAAATGAGAGCAAATAGTTATTCGCCTACCTGTAGCTAAGAAAATAGTTATTCGCCTACCTGTAGCTGAGAAAATAGTTAATCGCTCACCTCATACCAAAGAGCAAATTATTATTTTCTCACCTACAAGTTAGCGGCATTGGTACACTAGAGTTTCAGTTGTGTCAGATGCAATAGAAGATGACAGCGATTTGGGACCATTTTCATTGGGAAAACAAAGGGTACTTACACTTAAAACAAAAGTGTCCAACTGGCAGCCACAACTCTAGTGCACACTACTAGGTGTTGCACTCAAAATATGACTTTTTAAAAGTGTTCATCAGTAAATTTGAACACTTAAATGTGTCCAATGTTTCATGGGCAACCCGAGGTGTGTATAAGGCAATTTTGTTTTCTTTAAATTAAATTAACAACTAGAACACCGAGTTCTCACTAGGTGTAGTCTTATACTGTACAGCGCTTTGACAACATCTGTAAGGGCGGGCCGGAGGGGAGGCCCGTACCAAATGTCGCGGCGGGCGTCGCTTGTTCATTGTGCAGCCGCTCCGGGGCGGAGACTCGCAGGTCGCAGCAGGTGCCTTGTGTACAACTGCCCTGTGGGGCGCCAGCGCGCCAGCGTCACTTCGACGTGGAGGGTGACTCCACAGCAGTTCCAAGCGCCTCTGCGGCTTACTTGCATTGCCTTGGCCAGACGGTTTGGCTTGGAGCGCCCCGTCTGGTCAGCAACTTTTTGTGCTTTATGCTGATGGCAACTGCGATGGTGGCGGAAGTCTCTGAAACTCCAGTTTTTGGTGTTTCTACGGCGTTCCTGCCGGATCCTATTAGGAACCGTTCTCGCGCACCTGCCCCTGACCGGCGAGCTGCCCTCGACCGCCACTGGGTAACTATGGGGCTCACAACGCGTACCTGCTGTGTTCAGGCGCCGCCGGGCGCCACCGGGCACCACGGTAGCAGGCTGGGTGCGCCGTCCTTTTTTCCGCTTTTACTAACCGGGGACATGAAACGCCATGGGGCCAGCCTTTTAACACCAACTAATTGTCGTCCTCTAAAGAACGCTAGCACCAGCACGTCCATAATTCCGATACAGTATAACAGTAGGACACGGCAAACAATCCGTCTGGGTTTTCCAGGCGCTTTTTATTTGCTATTTCCAGGCGCTGTCCGGTTTTGGCAGATATATTCCCAGGCGGCTCCTGGGAATCGACTCGAATCGACTGCCAATCGGCCATTTTCCAGGCCACGCCTCGGAATAAATCTGCCAAAACCGGACAGCGCCTGGGAATCGTGTACCAAGCGCCTCTTTCCCAGGCCGAACCAGGGTAGACGCCAGTGCTTGTCCTCATGACGACCACCCCGTCACATGCT
>NW_026267143.1:494906-504657 GCF_000697945.3 Frankliniella occidentalis | reverse complement strand
TGAAAAACTGTCCCTACAGTTATGCTTTTCAAACCAACACTTACAGATTTTCTGTTCAAGCTGTACTAGTTAGGGTAAAACAAGTGGGTCAGCAGTTAGTGGACTCGGTCGCTAAGAGGGTCTCAGCAGTGGGTGAAAGGCGCCGGGTGAAACGTGCCAGATCCACAGCAGCTGGCGGAGCCCGGGCCACTCTGCACGCCCGAGGAGGGAGGGTAGGCAATCCATCGCACTCTGGCGCTTGCCTGGCCGCCCCCCTAGTAGGCTGCGGAAAAGGAGGAGACAGAAGGAGGTATTTTAAATACGTTCTTAGTTTTACCTGACAAGTATCATAATGCTAATTATTACAATAAATTCGTGCGATCCTATATCTGTGATATTCAGACGAGGTTTGTTCTCTTCGTATGCCCGGTTTTGTTTTTCCAATCGTACTCCGTGCTGCTCGCAGGTCACGCTGCTCGCGGCCGTGGTCCACGCTCTGCCGCTGGCTTCCCCCCAACTTCTACACACGCCCTACTACGGCTACGACGCCGGCCTCTACCACCAGCCCGGCTACCTGGGACAGTTCGGCTCCCTCTACTCCAATTACTACTCTAGCCCCTTTGCCTACTCGGGCCTTGGCTGGGGCTATGGTTCTGGAGGTGCGCTGTATCACTGATGGTTTGATTTCAATGTAAATGTGTTTTCTATTTTATTTTCTTAAAAAATACATAGCTGAAGCTGTGCAATATCTTTCCTTTTTCCCTTTGAAGACTGCAACCCGGGCTTCTGGCTTTTTGATCGGCTCCCCCCTGTGCAGCACGACCCTTGGTCGAGTCCTTGTCTCATGTGTCGGTCGGATCCCGACCATGAGAAGCGAGTGGGAGCGAGCCGAGGTCGGGGACGAGAAGCAGCACTTTGGAGAGCCTGCCTCACAGTCCACGACGGCTGGACGGTCGCTCCACGCTAACCCCCTTGAGCCCTTTGAATCTCGGCCGCAGCGTGGCGCTGCACTACAGACACACAAGCGCCCCGGTCTCACACACACCCACCGGCGCAACTGTGAACAGAGAGGGTAGGGGGTGAGATGTGGTGTCGCTCTTCCTTTGTTATTTGAGCCGAGATGGACGAGCCCTATACGTCCCCCGGCCCGGCTGAGCCGCTTAGTCTGTCTGCGATATCACCATGGGACGCTGGTCCGCTCCACTCCAAGCTCGCCGCGGTTTTAATCCCGACCTGCCCCTTATCGTTTGGCTTCAATATGGAAGGGATGGCGGTGTGCAGTGTTGAGCCACTTCCCGCGCCCCCAGCTCCTCCCTGGCCGCGCATGTGGCGGCTGGAGCGGGGGAGAGTGCAACGTCTCTGCAAGCAAACCCTAGCCCAGGCACACTGGGCAAGTGCCGGGCACTCACAGGGCAACCCCGGGCAAGCACTGGGCAGCGAGACACCGTCCCTCTGCCTGCAAACATGGAGTTTATACCGGGCAATCGGTGGTCGAGTTTCCCTACCCTTAGCCAGCGCCTGACGAACGCCAAACTAGCCATAGGAAGTTGTGCCGTTTCAACTGCAGAGCTACTTAGTTTTTGAGTTTGGAACTTTAAAACTTTTTAGTTTCACAGTTGAAACTGCAAGAATTTAGTTTTTGAGTTGAACAGTTCGATTTGCAAAGCGTTGCAGAGCGCGCAGTGGACGCTCCCCCCGCCACCTCCTCCCTCAGCTCGACCATGCGTCGCGCCCTCCCTGCCAACAAGTTGATAGAGTCGCGACGAGCAAAGAGAACGAGTCCCGTACAGTCATTCGTGGCGAATCGGCGACGAGTCACCAAAGGGGTTGTGAGTGGCTCCGGCCAAGTACCGGCGAAATGTTTGGCAGTTGTTGAAAGTCGTCGGCTCGGTTTGTCGTCGGCTTAGGAGTCCGCAGTAGCGGCAGCTGGCCGGCCGACGAAGGCCCTTAAGGGCCCGGGGACGTACAAACTTAAGCGACCAGTGCGTAGAGTGGCGAGCTGCTGGCCTTTGGTCAGCACCACCCTCGCCTCTGCTCTCGTTGCCTATCAAAACGGAGGGCGTGAGAGAAAGGGGCGATGGATCTTCACAGCTCTTCCACACGCAATGTGCTGTGGGACAGAGCCATTATTGCCAACAGTAAAACACCTGCAGAACGTTTAAAAGCCCACATGCACAACTCAGTCCAGCCGAACACACCACTTGCAAAAGTACCGGCGCATGTCGACAATATTTTGAAAATACACTCTTTGCGTTTATAATCTTGCGGTTTCTCGTGGGAGAATTATTTTATTCAACGCAAAAATTTTATACGCAGTCGTAGTACCTCAACGTCTCTGCTCCTGCCCTCTACCCAAATCTGAGAAGGTCGCCAAGTGCTGTCGATTCTTCTAACTTTCTTCGCCGAAAGCGTTCTCATCCACCGTGCACGTGAAATCGATGCGCGTCGCGAGCGATTAATCAGTTTTCTGACTTGAAGGTCGCTACCGGGGAGGTCGGGTGTCATTCGTCCATTGTCAAGGCTTTAGCGTGAGCAATTCGACGCGCCATAAAGCAGGTTGAGAGCGCGGATAGTGCGCTGGCATAGTGTGGGCGGACGTGAATGGCCAGCCGGAGACATGCGGCCGCGGGCGAGGGAGGGAACACAGCGGGCCACCCTATCCGGCATGTCCTCTGAGAAACGAGAGACGAGCGGGCGCGAGCGGCAGTGGGGTGAGGCGGTGTGCGCCTCGGAGCAGCAACTTCTGTGCGCCGCTCTGAAGACTGCCGCCGGCGCGGAGTCGACTATGGCGGCCTCTCTTGTGGTCAGACTGGTGGCCGCCCCAGGACCACACACAATCTCTGCCTTAGGACGGGGGAGTGGTAGTTTTTGCTCGACCCCGCCCCCACCAGCCTGCGCGGTGCGTGCACGTGCCCGCCGAACTGTCGCTTCAAGTGAAGGACCGCACTCTCGACACCGACGACCTTCACGACTCTGGACAGCCTGGCAGTACTTTGACGATCAGTCAAGTAGATAGCGCACCCACGCCGCCCCGCGGTCTCTTCTCTTGTCATCCTCCCCGCACAAGTTAGTGTAATCACTTTAGTTTCGGGCGGGCGGCCCAACAACTTCGCGCTCCCCGCCGGCCGCCCTGGCCTGCTCGCGAGCTTGCTTGTCCCGCTGACCCCCTCGCTGATGTTTCCTGGTGCCCCCACGGACATCTCAGCGCACCGTGGCCGGCCGGACACCGACAGCCACCTGTCAAAGCCTGTATCTGTTTAGCCGAGGCCGTGGCTGTCATGGTCACCCCCTCACCCCCGACCAACCCCGCTTTCGCCTGCCAAAATTCCAGAGTAATTCAAACACTGCGAAAAAGGTTTTACTAAATATTCATTACTCTTAGTCTGAAGTTTTATCACAGACCGGGTAGTCTGAAAATTCTGATTGAATTAGGTACATCAGGAGTGCAGGTACATAGCAGTACGTATCAGTTTTCTGCCATAGATGTTTTTAGTTTCAAACCCATTTCTTTAGAAAATGTTAACAATTCTTGTTAACTGCGAAACGAATCCACGGTTAAGGAAATGCGGTCGCCTTTGTGTATGCATCTTTTTAGGTGATGTCTTTGCTTATTAGGGACCATTAGTTTAAGCGGGTAGACCTGTGAGATGAAGGGTTTTGGAAAATCGTCATAAAAACCACGCGCCGCATCAATTTAAGACTAAAGGTCTTAAGGGTTTAATGGTCAACCACTAACGGCATCTTTCAATCGTAAATTAGCAATTTTTTTGACGGTCGCAAACCTATCCGATGCAGCTCGATCCTGCACACCGAAAAGGACTGCGTCGTCCAGGCGAAGACGGGCACCGGCGCCAACGGTAAAATTCGCGTCTATCTATGCTTTCAATACACCTTTAGCCTTAAATCGATGCGGCGTGTAGTTTTGAAGTAGTGACGAGACTTTCTTTGGCGCGCGCGTGGGGACCCGACTTTTCAGGGTGTTCATTGTAGGTCTGTTATCCAGACGCGGACGAAAATGCAACAGGTGGTGTTGAACCATGACGCTCCTCCCCCCTGTCTGGTAGAAACGGGTCCGTTTAAAAAACGATAGTGAAGGTCATGAGTTATCACCTACGGGATACCTGCACGTAGGACCGCGTTGGCCACCGGCGACCTTCAACGAGCCGTCCTGGCTAGTATAGGAAGGAAACTTAAAAATTCATAATGCCCCTGACTCAATCCAGAATTTGGTGGAATCTATTCTAAATATTGTTGCTCTGGAATTCTGATCAGAACGAACAGTCTAAATTTTAAGTCTTATCTTAGGAAATTGTGAGTAATGATCTGAAACCAAAATTCAGAGTCACAAGTCAAAATTCCTTCTGCAATTTCAGGATTTGTTCAACGGCGAATGTCCCTAAAATGTAAAAAAAAAAGAAGTTATGTGTGTGTCATTTTGTTTTGCAGTAGTGCAAGCACCTTCTTTCTAGTGAGATCTGAAGGCAGTTTCTCGCGCGTTCTGGCTATGCTATGACTTTAGCTTTCACAGAGTCTGTTTTGATCACGTTTAGGGGCTTCGGGACTGCCAACGAATTGTGCACTGGGGTAAAGACCGTTTCTTCGAACGCGTTTAAAAATAGCATTAATCTGCTGTTGAGGATGGCTAAAGTATCCCGAGCTGTCTGATGTCAGACAGGACCCTGTGCTACTTGGACGAAGAAGCACTGCTTTACGTCCGGCCGGCTTGGCACACACGGGGCTCATCCATCCTCCGGCTCTCACAGACCGAAGAGTTCTCGGAAGCAGTTAATTTCGTTATGATGGTTGCTGCTGTTCATTCGCGTGTCCGTCATGGCAATGCGAAAATCTGTTATCCTTCATAAGTTTTTTTGTGTGTCTGGTTGTGTTCATAAGATGTAAGACGAGACGTCGTAGCCATTAGGAGGTGACACACTTCTAGACCAGCGGGGAAGCGGAGCATTACCAGTAGTCCTCTAAATGAGCTGGTGCCTTGTGACTGATGACTGTTAAACTAATTTGTGCATCCTTTTTTGCTGTGATCAAGGAGGGCGCCCCCTAGCAGACACAACCAAAACAAGTTAACCCAGCCAACAGAAAACTAAATACAAACCACGACACCTTAACATTACTCAAGTACAGTTTTGTTTAGTGTATAGTGTTTTTAAGGTATCGTCTAACACTCACACGTCTGACAGACTTTTCAAATACCAAAGAGGAATCAATGCAAATCCCATGTCCTACCTTGATATAAGCTTGCAGCATTTCCAGCCCCAAATCGTATACGAGGGAGCAAATTGACACGGAACCCAAAAGGAGGATCCTTCTAATTTGCACTCTCGGAGAGAGAAGCAAAGCCTGTTGACATTGGTGCACGGTGTACTGGAGGCTGGGCTAAGGACCGTGGGCGCCGTGCCGGCCTGGAAGCTGCGTGGCGAGGCGGGCCCTTCCTTCCGCCTCTTCGCTCCGCCCGCCGCCCGCCCAGCCGTCGGATCGGAGAATTCAGCCAAATAGGAAAATAAAAAATGCAGATGCTTCCTCTTCGGCGCGGCGGTGCGCGTCAGCACCTTATATTTGGCCCTCACTCCTGCTACTACTGCCCCCCTTTCTTTCTATTTTGCCACTTCACCATATCGCGCGCTTTATTGATAGGGTAATAGAACTTTATCCCACGCCACAAGAATGATACTGTTCTGGGGGAGACCGACACTGTACATTTTTGCTCCCCCCTTTTTTACAGGGACTATAATGTCAGATTTTGAATTGGAGATCCACGAGCTCCCTCCCCAAGGCCTAGCCTCCCGTTGATCATCGTCTGCCCCTTCCCCCCTGAGAGGTGTTTGTCGTGACTGTATCAAACATCACGTGCTGCCCAGACCAGTACCGCCATATCTGATACCCTTCTCAACTGCTAGTTTAACTCGAATTCGGCATTAAACTTCTGTTAGCCCATGTTTTTTGATCTGCTAGCGACTGTTGACAACGGTGGATTTTTTATCACCATCGGTTGGCTTTTCTTCTCCGGAGATTTTTTATCGTTTCCGAAAGGTGGTTAACCACAGTAAAACCTTTCTCCGGCTTTTATGCTTTTATTGTCTGGAGCCTCATTCAGCCAATTCTCACAATATTTTGATTTCTTTTGAATAAGGTCCAGACCTATTGTTATGATGTTCAACATGTTCAGTTCTTGGGCTCTAGCATGCTGCGCTGAGGGCCACCGGGACCGGGCCACCGGGCTGCACTGCTTGCTGCCCTTGTGGTTCAAGGGGAGGGTTTCTGCTGCTTGATTTATGTGGAGCCCATTGCACAGTGGCTCGACCGGGACTTGCACAGGCCTGGACAGCGAGTGATTGACTCTCCTCCCCTCCGCCCCATTCTCATCGCGCTACTTGTCTTGTCGCGTACGCCGGGGTGGCTATGGGATGGCTGAGCGGCGGACACTGCCTTGCGATCACTTTAAGCGTAAAGGCTCTGCGGGGTCGGAGAGCAGGAAGAACACTGGTAACAATAATTGTCACCTGACGACACACAGCTGTCTCATAACAACAATGCTGTTTTCATTTGAATCGTCTTAAAACTCAAAACTAGTGATATTCGGCCTGTATTAATTGGCCCACAACAGAAACAACTTGGTATTACTTTGTTGTATGTGTACAAGAAAAGTGTGGTTAATTATGTTAGCTACACATTTTGTCCCAAAACAACGCACTCGTAGTATAACACTTTTTCCCAGGTGCAAAAACAAACTTCAATGCTGTCGATAAGAAACTTTTTTCCCGAGATTTTTATCAATGTTGGCTTTTGACAACATGTTAGTTAAAAAACAGCATCACTGGAAAAACTAATGTTACCATGGTAACGTTTCATCATGTGGCCAAGACCGGTAACGTTTCCTGATGCGACCTACCCCATGCAAAAGGATAGGGCCATCACAAACTGGTTGCATCACCAGACGTTACCTGGTGTGGTCGCGTCAAGAAACGTTACCTCGGTAACGTTAGTTTTTCCAGTGATGTGTTGCTGGCACAATTAACTACACTTTCGCTGTTGTTAATGTACAACATTTTTTAAACAGTGTAAGGTTTGCGGTGATTTTTGTTGTGCTCTCAAATTGAGTTCGAAATTGTGTTTGCTGCTGTTAGGAATCACCAAAGTGTGCTCCAGGTAGTAAACCACAGGCGTACGCCAAAAAGAATTTAAAGGTCCACTGCTACGCACACGTGAGGCAGCTATTCCCCACTCCATCGTAATTAAAACGTTTCTATTATTTTTACTTCACATTTTTATTTTTTATGTCCATATTAATTGCGGGCTAGATTACAATGTGGTGGTGAAATTGTGAGTTCGGTGTGTGGGGGTTTGACAGACCCATTGAGAAATGGGATCGTGGTTTCAACGTCGAATTGACGTCGAAACATCGGAAAGATGTGGATTTTAAGGGACAAAATGACGTTTCATTGATGTCATTGTCAGAGAGCATATCCTCCTACGGAGAGGTGGCCACGTCCTGAGTAAATTCACAGCAGATGTAGCGTCTTTTTAAGTCCCTGTAGATAACAGTTCGTGCTGCAAATTTAGGAGTAGCAAACGAAAACACAGCTATTAGAAAGTCATGAGCAGTAAAACCACAGGCAGGAAATTGGTCAAAGTATAGGAGACGCTCCGGTATGGAGCTGACCATCATATAAAGTTTAGAGTGGCAAGTTTCTAGGTGAAAAGTTGGCCCAAATGGAACGTGAAACAAATTGCATTCTTCGATGAAAGAGTACACTAATTTGCCATCAGATATATCACATGGTTTCAGACTGCCAAAATGCGCGTTCACATCACCTGCCACAAAGTAGTTTACATAGTTAGTGCACAACTGGTAGAAGTCATCGGAAAAAGCGTCGAAATGGCCAGCCTTGGGGGGGCGATAGACACAGGCGAAAAGCAGTTTACATTCCTTCAGTAATACCTCTAGGATAACATAGTCTGGCTGTTGGACCCTGTGTGCAGGAGATTTAGAGCAGGAAAGAATTTTGCATGGATAGTTATTTTTGACATACACTGCTACTCCTCCTCCCTCATGAGAGGTGCGATTCGCCACAAAGACGTTAAAGCCCTCAAGGTGCAGGACGGAGCCATCTTTGAAGAACGTTTCGCTTACAGCAATAATATCGAGGTCACTGTTATCAAATAATAGCTGAAATTCAGTTGCATGATGTTGGTAGTTTAGTGACTGAGCATTTAAGTGCAAGATTTTAAGGGAACGAGGAAAGTCCCTTCCAATTTTAACAAATTTTTCTTTACTATCCATTATTATGTGCAAGTAAGATGGTTACATGAGTGCAGCAAGTAGAGTAGCAAGAAAAAAAATAATAATGAGAGAAAAACAGGGTTGTTGGAATCACAGTACATAGAAGGCATAGGTCCAGGCGTAAACAACTGCATAAATATAAACAGAGGCAATAACATGGCAAACATATCACAGACGTTACAGAGAATGAGAAGAAAATATTATTTACAGCGATGTAGCAGTTCAGCATAGGATTTCACATTCACTTTCTCACCATGTTCAGTTCGTTTAGTATAGAGCTTGCCATTGTTCACCCAGACACTGTGCAGAAGCCCCTCCCTCTTCTTGTCACGGGCAAATTTCACCATTTTACGCATTTCTGCAGAGAGGCTCTCATTTACATGAATAATGTCATCACGTAGGGGGTGACTGTCTCCGAATACGCTGAGGTTTTTGACCGCCAAGTCCCGCTTGACTTTGCGTGCTTTCAGAAGTTCAAATTTATCTGACTTCCGGAAGAAACGGATGATGATGCCCCTGTGCAAGGCTTCGGGTGGGCCGGTACGGTGGGCAACCTCGACACTGTCATCGGACAGGTCGACACCAGGGCCGAGGGCAGCCTGCAGGCTCGCCAGGATCACGCTCATGTTCTCCCCCTTTCGGTAGGGGACGCCGTGCACGTCGACGTCATTTACACGCGAATATTGCTCGGCCGCGGTGAGGCGCTCCTCGAGTACGTTTACTTGTTGTTGAAGAACACCGTTCTCGGTCTGCAGCTCACCAACCTGACGTTCCAGGGCCGCCGCCTTGGCCAGTGCTTCGTCGGTCCGCTGGTGACAGAACTCGAGCGATTTGGCAAATTTATCCTCGACATCACGCAAGAGCTGTTTCTGCTCTTCGCTGCTCTCCCTGATGAGGCGCATGACGTCGGCGAGAGTTGGCTCCTGCTGGTCGCTACTCCCGCGCGGCCCGCCCGGGCCGGCCGGCCCGGCCGGCCCGGCGGCGCCCGCCGGGGACAGGGGGGCGGCGGAGCGGCAAACTGGGCCGCAGTACCACTCTTTTTCAGTATTCAGGTTCACACATCCACTATGAGCTTTCTTGGCCTTACACGCACACGATGTGGCTTGCGCGTTCTTCACGGCCCGCTCGCACTTGTGGCAGGAGGACGACGACATGTTTCGGCTCGATGTAAACACACAGTCACAAACACAGGGCGGGGGCTCAAATCGGCCAGGGGTCCAATCACGGCAGGGCACACAGCACGGGCATAACACGGCACAGCACAACACTTGAAATATTGTAGCTAGTTCATAACTAAATCACAGCGGCTTGGTTTTCACACATGTCACCGGCGCGCATCGTCTGCTAGGCGGCAGGCGGCAGGCGGAGCGGAGCGGAGCGAGCGTCCGCACGGCTCGGCTGACTGGACTGGAGGGAGAGGGGGAGAGAGAGAGAGAGAGAGAGAGAGAGAGAGAGAGAGAGAGAGAGAGAGAGAGA
>NW_026267143.1:489021-490431 GCF_000697945.3 Frankliniella occidentalis | reverse complement strand
GGGGGGGGGGGCAGACGGACATTCATTGAGAGGGTAGGAGGGGGAGCAGCGGGAGAGACAAATAGAGACGGGTAGGAGACTTTACTGACCCACGAGCGGCGGGCGCTTTTGTTGCGTTAGGTTGGCGCGTACATCACGGCTCCCGATGTAACGGACGCTGTGTCCACCGCGTACTCATTGGGGCCTACACCGCACACGCAAGGCACAGGGGGATTTATGGGGATAATGCAATTACACCCCAAAGCAATAATAGTTAGAACGGTTCCACCGACGCGTTTGACTCGTTTCCGCACTGTATTAAATACATTCTATTTTTACAACTTCATGTGTAAAACCAAGCTACAACCCTACTTGTAAATAAAATATCGGGCCAAGTCTGTAAATTGCTGTAGTGAATGTGAAATGATTGCACAAAAACCTAGATGTAAAATAGCCATATCTCCTAAATGTGATGTTCTCAGTTGGGGTATTGTTATTTTACTTAACTAAAGCTGCAAACTGATTCCTGCGCTTTAAACAAATACTACAAGGTAGATGTACGCCAGACCACGTCTCACGTAACAGAGGCTTCACGATATCTCACGAAACACTGTTACGCTGCGACACTTCTGGCATACATCTACCTTGGCCTCTGCGGCGCTGACACCCGAGTCTAGATGTGGAAAAATGTCTACCACGATACGGGCCTACGGCCCGCTATCGTGTAGCATGCAGAGTTGTTTATTTTTTGTCTCAATTTCGCCAATAAAAACAACCCTCTAGCGCCTCAGCGGTGTGAGCTAGAGCAAAACGGGCTCTACTTTGATGAGGAACCCCCTTGCAAAGCACGAAAGAGTATTTTCAGAAAACGTCATTTTTTGGGCCTGTGCTTTTTAGAATCAAATTTTTGAGCTAGCTAGAATGGTTATTTTCGAATTCGATCTTCCTTTTTGCTGAGCTCGCGAAGCGAGCGAATCTCTAGGACAGACTTTTCTGAGCCAATTCCATTCACCGCTACGGAATAACTGTTTTTTAAACAGTGCGTCTTTGTTGGCGTAACTACAATGTGGTTATGTTTTCCTTTGACGTCGCCCATCCTCTCTCTGTGACTGCTTGGGGTGGCGCCTAAAACAATCAGGTTGAGAGCTGATAGTAGCGATATCACATTATTAGGGAGTAAACAGGGCCTCCATATGAATTCCAGAAAGTGCGTCTTTAATTCGCCGTTACGAACCTGCCAAGTTCTGCAGCTGTCAGTCGTCTTAGCGCCTGTTGGGTAGGCAACATCTTGTCTGGCATGCATGTGTGTGCTGCGGAGTGGCCTATCCCGGGTCTCGCAGGCGGCTGGCTAACTGAATTTTGACCAGACACACTATAATGCCCCCTAACTTCCCTTTTAAGTGTTTGCCACCACTAACCCCTGAGGGGCGT
>NW_026267143.1:480608-487371 GCF_000697945.3 Frankliniella occidentalis | reverse complement strand
AAAGTGTTCCAAATTACATCTGGAATATAATCCATATGGAAATTCAACAAAATCCAGACAGGTATTTTCCATACTAGAAATCCATATGGAATTTAAAGCTGGGAAAAACTGTAAGCTGACAGAAAACGTCCTCCGCCATCTTGAAATATTGCACATATGCCCTAAAGCCTGACTGGTGTGTCGCATAGATTTGCGGGTGGTATACCATTGAGTTCAGAGGGGTCGACTTTGGGCCGGTCTAGTAAAGAGAAAAAATAGAACCTACCCCGAGCTTACCCTCAGCATAGTTTATCACACAGTGACCCCACTACATGCGCCAATCATAATCACCTACTATTTACGCACATGTGTTGATCTAGAAGTTCTCAGCACTAGTCAATTATTCAATAAGCCGTAGCACAAGTCCCATATGGAACTCAAATTCATCGAGCCCTATGTTCTTGAATTCATTCCCGATATGTCAAGCGACACCATACGGTGTAGGCCCAGGTGCATTCATCTCATAGGTTCGCATTTCACTTGTCCCAACCCTGAAAGCTTATTTCAAGTTCCAACCGGGCTCAATCAGTTAAAGTGCCTGCTTCGGCGCTTGTACCAGAGGGCGGCGCACTGGGATCAAGTACTCGCTTTTCTGAGTATGGGCATTATCGTCAGAAATCCAAGTATTCCGCACGTGTCACTGTGGATCGCCATTCCTTCACTCTGTCAAAAACAGTTCTACGTTTCAGACACATTTGCCTTGATGTGGACCATAAAATTTTAACACAAAATTGTAAAATCACAAGCACTTCCTATCGACTACGAGCAAAGTTTATGGTGTTTTAAATTTACAGCATATTTTGCAGATCAAAATTAAAAAGAATGTTGTAAATTTATGAGGATAATACTTGTCACAGTACACCTGCTTCTGATGTTCCAGGTCGTTCGAGGTTAACCAATTTTGCGCTACGAGAACGACAGCGCGATTTTGGTACAAGCTGATGATGATGATGATGATGAATCGAGCAGGACGTGTTTTCAACAAGATTCAACACTGTATCTCCGTTTTCGCCCGTAACGTGCGTATGACGTATGGTTACTTTGAACATGACCGTGATGTCGCCCTCTACATATGCCCCCCCCCCCCCCCCCCTAGAGTAGGTTAATGGGTGTGGCGCTGCTCCCCGCCAGCGCGTCATTCCCCATTCAGAAAAAAAGTATTACAGCCGTTGGTCCGCACTGCTCCGCACTGGTCCGCTCCGCACGCAACACGGCGGGGGCGTCACGGCGCGTCACCGCGATGATGTATTGCCGGCAGAAGTGCTGCGCGTCGATGCGACGGAATGAATGAATTATTCGGCGAGTGGCGACTGAATAGATGGATGGCTGGATGCGGACGGATGAATGGAATGGGTGCACTTTCGCGCGCGGCTGCAGACAATGCCGGTTGCTCTGTGGTCCGGCTGCTGTCGCCACTGGGGGCCGCCCTGGGGGCCGCCGGGCCAGGAAGCAGAAGGCCGCGCGCGCCAAAAGACGACCACTACTCGTTTTGCAATCTGCGGAAAGGCTTGGGTCGCCTCGCCGGCGGCCCTGGTCCTGGTGGCCATCGTGTGGAGCAGCGCCGCGGCCTCGGGGAGGTAGGGCTTGTGGGGCCTCAGGGGGATGAAGCGCGACTCAATATCGGATGCAAATTTGTTTCTTAACTCGTCTGCTCAAATAAAGTTATTTGTACTTGGGCTAGGTACAACTTTGGTACAGTTTTCATCAGGGACAAACTTGCATTTGACTGAAATGTGCGTAAGAACACATTTTGGCTGGATAGAAAATTGCCCTTTCCCATTTAGTCAGGCCCATTTCTCTGTGTCCGGTTCTTTTGATGTTCTTCAGTGGCTTACAGGTCCGGCCAAGCCCGCCATACTCGCTTCCTGGCCGAACCGAGGTGCCAGTGCAACGAATTAATGGAAAATGGAAACGTGGTTGGCATTAAAGCAGACCTAGCATGTTTCAAATAGTTTGCGGAATGGCGGAAGCACGCCAAAAGGTGGGAAACAGGGGGAACGAGGGTTGGGAAAGGGGGAAGAGGAGCGAAGGACGATACAAAGGAGAAATGATGATGATATGGTCGGAGGGGATACTGGTAGTGGAAGAGAAGATTTGCCCGAGTTTTGTCAACCAAAAGATCGCAGTTACCGAGCGGAGCTGCTCACGGCCACCCTCCCCCCTCCCGTCAGCGGACTCCGCGCCGCGACCGGAGCGGAGGGCCTTAGCCGGAGGAAGCGCAGCCCAGAACAGCGGCGGCGTGGCGCCGGAGCGGCCCGAACCGAACCAGAGCGCAAAACTGATGAATAATAATCTTCTGGCGATAATCTTCTACTCTTCATTTTTTTCCCCGCACTCCCGGTTCGTCTTTTTCTCTGCCTTTTGCCTTCTGGGCCATCTTTCAGTATTTTATTTATTGCGCATGGATGAATTTTCGGCTCTCCCGCTTTGTCACCCACGCCCCCCTCCACCTCGCTGTTCTCTGCTCCCCCCCCCTCCCTGTTTTTCTTACCCCATTTTCTCTCTTCGCCTCCCGTTCCCGCTTCTTCTCTCTGAGACATTTTTGTGTCGGAATGAAGGACGTCCGTCCGCCAGGCTCGCGGCCGGAGGCGATTGCATTGTTTGGGGGACTTTATTAAATATGTATCGATTTGCACTGGCGCAGGGGTGGGGCCCGTGCTGCGCACTCCAGCTTGCCCTCTTTCAACGGCTTTTTAATAAAGAGAACAAGCAGTCAGTCGTCCTCAATTTCGGTGATGTCCATTCAGATACTGACACGAGACTATGGAAGTTTGGGCTATTTACGTATTCCAATGAAAGTGAAAATATTAATTTGGAAACAGAAAAATACAAACTCTGCTGTTACTTTTTTTGTAAATCAGGACTCTTATCCTGTTACTGATTTTTTAGCAGATGATACATTTAAAACAATTTAATACAGGCCCCTCAAACGCGCGGCTCTCGAGCCACCCGTGGCTCGCCCGCCCGGGCGCGCGGCTCTCGGCGAGCCACCATGGGACTGCATTGGCGGCTGCGCCAGACACAGAACCACTGGCTCCGCTCAACCTACGGTCTTGTCGGCTGGCTCCGGTGGCCCACGAGCGTGAAACCGAACTCAGCGCGGCTCTTTCAAATGTACAGGCTATTAAATTGGAGCGGTTTGTTTCGAACGATAAACGAGGCGACTGCACCGCTGTTCAATTATTTCTGGGAGGGGGGGGGGATGATGGGTATTCAAAAAGCTTTCGTATGAGACGTGTCCGAACCGGCGGGAAAGAAAGGGGGACGGGCACTCTTTTGCCATATTTACCGATATTTACACGGACATCGACGCGAGTTTCCTGATGAGGGTTTTGGTGCGGACAGGGGGTAGGAGGGCAAACATTTTCCTGTTACAGTAAGTAATATGGTTATATCCCCCCTTCTTACTATCGCCAATAGTCCGACTAGTCCGTGTGTGAGAGAGCGAGAGAGACCCCAGAACGCGCCGCACCGGGTCGCCGGCGGCCGCCGGCCCTCCTCAGCGCAGCGATAGCTCAGTGGGCTGAGGCGTCGGTGCGCCGGTGCTGGCAGACCAGGCGGTCGTGGGTTCGACTCTCGCTCAAACTGTTTTGATTTCTCGCTGCACCAGTGGGTGCGAGTGAGACGCCTCGCACTACTCATTCGAGCGTCGGCGGGTGGCCGCAGGCAGCTGACTTTCATTCAAGCAGTTGATGGATTTCGCGCCAAAGTGACCGAGACGGAGCATTGGATCCGAGTTGCACACAACCGCTCGAAAGAGCGTAAGGAGTGTTGCATACCTCGCCTGTGGCTCGGCGGCGCTGTGAGTTTGAGGGGCCTGATTTAATATATACTTATATACTGTGGGAGTAACGAGTAGGGAAGCATAGGGCAGAGAAGGCAATAATTCTAGGAGTGAAAAATGTGTCGCTAGCGCTGGCTGTGTCCCACCTATCGGTGCCATTATTGTAGCACCAGCCCAGCAGCCCGACTATACGCAAAAATACTGGGCCTTCCCCTGGCCTGCTCTCTCCCTCTCCCCTCATGTACGACGTGACGCTAGGTCACCGGATTGCAAGCCAAACATTTCTAAATATAAGATGAATTAGAATACAGTTCCTCATCTTAAATATGCATCATCTGCTTTCAATCATCGATCCTTGATCAAAATTTGTTGGCATTTTACATTAAAAAGGCATTCCTTTTTCTCGTTTTAAATATTTGTCACCTGCACCTGCTCTACGAATTTCTCTCTCTCTCTCTCTCTCTCTCTCTCTCTCTATCTCTCTCTCTCTCTCTCTCTCTCGTCTAAACGGTTCTCTCCCACTGAAATGAAAAGCTCGGCCTGCACGTATGAGGAAAAAAAAGCAGAAGTCATGATTCGTCTTGAAGATGGAATTGGAAAGAAGCTATTAAGTGCGATGTGACTTAAATCTCGACAGTGTTTATCTCTTCTGTGCCTATAACATGAAACAGAAAGAAACTTGCAGGTCGCGGTGGAAACGCTAGTCATCACTGCTGCTAATTTTAACATACACGATGGCGCTAATTCAACGCGAAAGTTTAGCCCACTGCATAAGTTCCGACTACAAGTGAAAGTTTTAATTGAATTACTTTCGGATTTGGCGGGGAAGGAAGAGAGACGAAGTGTAAGGGAGGAAGAAGTCAGAGTGGCGGACAGCAAATGCAGAACGTTGTGGTGTGTTCCTCTTCGAAAGAGAGAGAGAGAGAGAGAGAGAGAGAGAGAGAGAGAGAGAGAGAGAGAAGAGGAGAGGGGGCGGGAGAGCGGTGGCAGGTGAAAAAGAGTATCGGCAGAAACACTAGATATTGTTGTTGGAGGGACTTGGTTGTGTTTGAAAGTATTTAACAAAGTTAGATGTCGACATTTGATCGACACCGTTGATGCATGACGTTGACTGCTGTATCTGAAAAATAGCGTGGTTCAGGTTACCTCGAGGCCTGACTTCACCCCCCCCCCCTCCTCCACGACCACACCGCCGGTCGTGACGTCCGCTCGGGCCGGCTCGGGCGCTGCTGGACCAGGGCCCGGGAGCACACGTGCAGTAATCTCCAATAACTCTGTGGCCACACGGTATTTATCGAGCTCTCGCGGCCCTCCCGCGCACTCGCACGCGAGCTCGCACGCACCCCTCGAGAGCCCGGCCCTCCCGGGCCTCAGCGGGGACGGCCTGTAGGCGGGCCGGGAGGCCTGGCAGGGCGGCGGGCTCACGAGGCCACTCAGGGACTCCAACCTGCTCGGCCCTCGCCTGCCGTCCTCTCACAGGCCGCGTATCTCCTCCTCCGTTCCCGTCTGCGCTTATATCTTCACCTGGGGTTTCCTTCTCATCCTTTGCCCGCGTCAACCTTCTTCGCCCGTTTTGACGTTCCCCCCTTAAGCAGTTTCCTTGACGTCCTTCTCGTATATTTTCTTTTGTGCCCCATCCTGGCGCTGTTACTTCTTTACGCCCTTCTTGGCGGTCTTTCTGTTGTGGCTTCTTCCTTTTTATATACGTTCCCCCCTTTTCCTCCTTTAGCTCCCCACATCCGACGCCCCTTGCTCAACGCGCACCCTCTCGACGCACTCTGGGATTGTGCACATGATACTACTCTAGAAGAGGGAAACGGGAGGGGGTACAAATGTTATTACCCGGGTAAAAATGGTTTGTATACAAATTTTATTTAAATTTTTATAACAGTGTATACCTTTTTATAACATTTTATAAATTTTTATAACATTTTATAAAATTTTTATACAAACCATTTTTACCCGGCTGCCCTTTTTGCTGACTCTCATACTCAAACCGTTACTAACTATTTGTATCGATCGGTGAAATTCGTTGCACAACAGTCTTATAATAGCTCATACGAATTATTTTGAAAGTTGTTACTCACAATAAATCATTTCAAATCTACTTAGGAAAAACATTGTTCCTCAGTACTAACAAAATTATCAACATTGTTATTCCACAAACTTTGTGAAACACTACTGCTGTACCAAGAAGTTCGTCGTCGGCGACACTAAGAAACAAAGTCACACCCAGAAAAATGGAAACTTGTAGCAACCATCATAGCCTATTGTAAGGCTAGGGATAAAGGGATAACCATATAAAATATCGTTCCATCACCGATGGAAATTGTTCGGCTTGCTGTTCTCGTCGTTAACCATGTTCGGGTTGCCCTAACCATATTTTCATGGTTATCCCTGGTCTACCATACGATGGTTACTAGATGTTTTAGTTTTTCTGGGTGCAGTAACGGGTTGAAGAGCCCGTTCAGGACCCAGACTAGAGCTCTTAGGCACCCCACGTTATTTGTACCCCACGGGCTCCGCTGCTGGTCCTGAGCCTACTGAGAGGGGTGTGGTGTTTTCGTGCGCGCCCCGGAGGGCACGTGGGCTCGCAGCACGTGCACGCGCCGCCGCCCTGTGCCTGGCTCGTCCTTGACGGCCTGGGCGCTCTTGACGTACGTCGCACTCGGCCGAACACTTCATCACAGCCGCTGTGCTTCACGTGAAATAATACATTCTAATGTAATGACGCGACGACCTGTGCGAGCTGCTCTTACCGCTAACCGACTTACACCGCCAGCACCTCCGGGCTCGAGCTCGAGTCTTCCATGTCGTCGACTTAACCCCCCCCCCTCCCCCCCCAGACAGGGGGTAGGAGGGCAAACATTTTCCTGTTACAGTAAGTAATATGGTTATATCCCCCCTTCTTACTATCGCCAATAGTCCGACTAGTCCGTG
>NW_026267143.1:474851-475143 GCF_000697945.3 Frankliniella occidentalis | reverse complement strand
CTGGTTCATCTTCACAAAATAAAACGAAAACGTTTTATGCTCCAAGACGATCGGAATCGAAATGGCAGAGTTATGTTCAAATGTTCAATAAAGTATTTAATCGCCTCTATCGGCCAAACAGTACGTCGGAGGTCAATTCTGACGACAGTTTTCGCCCCTAACGATCGTACCTCGCCGAGACGAACAAAACACACCCGTCGAACGTTCAATTTGGACTTATTCCCCTCCAAATTGACAATTTGGTCGTTTTTGCATACTTTTACCCGTTTGGGTTCTATTAACTCTGCTATTT
>NW_026267143.1:474346-474801 GCF_000697945.3 Frankliniella occidentalis | reverse complement strand
GCACTGGATAGAATTTCTCCTGCTGATTTCCCCAGGATTTCTTTTATCCAGAGTTACGATATTTGTTTGTTCTAATCTTGAGAGGGGGGGGGGGTCTACTGAAAGGAAATGTATAGCATTTCTTATTAAAAGATAAGGTGACTTACACACACTCTACTATTGAACACCATTAAATTTTAACAAATAAGAAATTACAAAAATTTGAATTTTTTAAAAGTCATAAAATTTAAACTGTAAAAGCTGATTTGGATTCCTCTTTTAAAAATATGAAATAAATGTCTTGTACTTGGACCCGATCAGAGTCAAAATTGAGAAGTTAGCAAACCCCAAAGGGATGAAAGTATGCAAAAACGACTAAATTGTCAATTTGGAGGGGAATAACTCTGCCATTTCGATTCTGATCATCTTGGAGCATAAAACGTATTCGTTTTCTTTTGTCAAGATGAACCCGATTT
>NW_026267143.1:460422-474121 GCF_000697945.3 Frankliniella occidentalis | reverse complement strand
AGGCATGCCAATGTGTCTTAATTAATTTTTAAAATACCAAATACAAACAGAGCCTATTTGATGCAATGTTGTAGACCAACGCCTCTTTTGTTAAACCACGACATTTTACTTCAGCACTTAAGGAGTATCATATCATGTAGTATTTACTTTATTGGGTGACAATTGTTTTTCATGCATTTGTTCACTTATGGTGTAGACAAGCCTAGAAGATTAGCAGATTCTTAATGTCTAAGGAAACTTTTGGTTACTAGCTCAATCTGGTCTTAGTTCTGCACACAGAAGTCCGGTGCTATTACAAAAACTATCCTGAGAAATTTAGAAAGTGTAACCCTATCCCTATAAAGGTACTAAACTGCCGGAAAGGTTCTTCATTCGCGTAGCGTAGGACACTTTCGCGTTCCTCTCGAAAGACACTAAATTCTACCTTTGTGTTCCCAGTGCAGCCCCCCCAAGCTACCGGACACCTTCCCATTGTACGACATGCGGCGTGTGCTGGCCAGCCCCCTGCAGGGCGGCCGCACCGCTGACCTCGCGGCGGTTTGTTGCGGGGGAAGTGCCTCCGGCAGCCCCACAGGCCCACAGGGAGGGGGGCGGGCGCGCAGTGCAGCCCCGGCCCGGCCGCCCGCCCCCACTATTGCCCGATATAAAACCTGGCACGGCTGGCCACCGACTCACAGTTGTTGCCGTTCGGCCGACACTCGCTCTCCATCTCAAGACAATGGCGCCGGGACACCTGGTGCGTCTAACTGCTTCGCCTATTCGACCTGGGGGAGACATTGTAGCTGCGTGGAAGTGTTGTGTCCGTGTGTTGTGTAGTGAGTGTGTGAGTGAGTGAGTGGTCAGCGAGTGAGTGAGCGAGTGACTTAACCAGTGACTATTATAAATCGATGCATAGTGCTCCCAGAAAATCGTTTCCTTGAGACAAGGCGCAGAACACGTTAAGGAAATTGACCTTTAATTAAGTAAATTTTCCTAAAATAAAGAGAACGAAATGTTTTCATTAATAGAAGGAAAAAATGCCTAAATTAATGGAAAATTATCTATTGTAAGGACCTTTATACTTTGAAACAATGAAAACGTTCCTTGTTTCTTTCAAGGAAATAACACTTTTTGACTGTCAAAGGGATGTTCCCAAGTCCGCGGAAAGAAAAGGTTGTTTGTCACTGTGATCAATGCGATGAAACTACGCAGTTCAGTAAAATGGCTTGGGGAGGCAACACTGAAAAATTGCCTTTTTTTGGGGGTCAAAATACCGGTCATTACGCACTAAGAAATGCTTGCAAAGATGAATAGGTTCGCATTGCAAACTCTTTTCTTTTCAGCCTGCAATTTTTTTTTTAAGTGTTGTAATACGAACTGGTTCTTTGCAAGCATGCAAACTATTTCTTTGCAATGCAAACACATTGTTTGCAAGTAGTTTTTGCGGTTTACTTCAGAGCCATGTTTTGCCATGTTCGAAACAACAGGTTTTGCCTTTTCTATATACCAACAGCAAAGAAATAGGTGGACACACTTTAAATGTATTTTAATTAACAAGAAGCTGTTAATAATTTTGTTCTCTGACTTTGTGAGCCAATTGTGGTAATCAGGAGTACAGAGACTTGGTAACCCCTGCTAACCCCTGGTAATCCCTGGTAATCCCTGGTAATCCTTACTCTCGTGTGGGTCTTTTAAAAGGGCAAATTTGTTGATTGAGACTTACATTACAAAAGCGCATGTTTAATCTGCGACGAGTTTTGCGAATCTCTCCCATGGACAAAAATATGATTTGTACGATCATAGAATGCAAATTGGTAACTTGCAAGATAAATAATTAAAGAACTATACCGAAGATGTGACCAAAAATCTTTATCGGGACTTAAAAAGGCCGTTTAGATTTAAGAATGCAGGCGGATCATGCCTAGTACTCATTGGCAATCTTTAGTAATCATTGGACATCTTTACAATTCGGTCATCCGGTGTACACATTTGTATGGAGTTTTAGCCATAGCCACACGGTAAAAAGAACATCTTGGAATTCAAGTAGATTCCTTGAAAACTCTCTTCAAAACCAAGTAGATCGCTTGAAATCCAAGATGTCATTTTTACCGTGCACCCCTAGCCAGGTGGCTTATTAACCCTACTCATCTTTTCTGTAGTTTTACTGTATCGCCTGCAGGCGCGTGGGCTTGTTTCCTATCTATCCGGTCGGGGCCGTAAGGTGCAGTAGGTCAGCGACATAATAATTAACAAAAATATGCTCTTGGAAATGCATTATTTTTTCTGCTATTGTTATTGTT
Organism: Frankliniella occidentalis; assembly: GCF_000697945.3. Lineage (NCBI taxonomy): Eukaryota > Metazoa > Arthropoda > Insecta > Thysanoptera > Thripidae > Frankliniella > Frankliniella occidentalis. The sequence continues at coordinate 471,842 of NW_026267143.1, read as the reverse complement.
GATTTATTGCAGAGTACATGTCGAACAGCGCACAATGGAGCTCACGCATTGCACGTGTGTGGCACTGCAACCTTTTTCTCTCACGTTCAGAATGTATGAATCCGAAGTTAATGGTCGCGCGGAATTACGCGTAGAATCGCTGATGTCGCACGTACTGGCGTTTGATGATGTGTGTCGTGTGAGAGAAGACGCAGCTGAGGTGATGAGTGCAAGGGACACGGTGAGGAAACCCCTCTCGCATCTCTTTCGCTCTCAAGTCCACTGAGTTTCTCTCTCTCTCCCGTAAAAGCACCGTGCGAATTAATTGTTGCCATCGCTATTACCATCGGTATGCTGCGTGCGAGCGGCGCGCGTGTCTGTTAGTGAGAATGTGACTGTTTCTGATTCTGTCTTACTGTTTGCCTCGTCGGCCACCTACTAGCTCGGTACAAGTGTAACATCCCAGTGCCGCGTTTGTAGCTTTCTATACGCGTCATAGAACTAAGTTTTTTGACTGTCCTCAAGTTGTGAATGATATGACGGTGGGCAAAATACAGGCCAAAGAATAACATTTTAAATTTAATATAATTTTTAGCAAGTTACGGTTATGCAATGAAGAGTCGCCCAACTTTGCCATAAAATATTTCTATATAATGCTCTGTCCCTGGCCGGCTAAGTGATCGATGTTTCGTCCCGCAGGTGCTGACCGTCCTGGCGGCGGTCGCGGCTGTGAAGGGCGTGCCACAGTTTGGCGGCCCGCTGCCCCAGCAGCCGCTGCCCCAGCAGGGTCCCAATGGAGCGCCCCTACCCCCCGGACTGGGCCCCTCCGGCCCCCTGGGCCCTCCTGGCCCCCCAGGCGGCCCCTTCCAGCCCAGCCCCTTCCAGCCCGGCCCCTTCCAGCCGGGTCGCTTCCAGCCGCCGGGTCCGTTCGTGCCCATCGTCCAGCAGAGCTTCGATCAGGCCCCCGACGGTTCCTACCGCTGGAGGTGAGCCATGTGACACGCCTGTCGGTCTCCAGTGCTTCTCGATAATTTTAAAATGCTAGTTAAGGAAAAAAAACAGTACGAAAATGTCTCACGAGGCTCGGGCTACACTCTCCCATAAAAAAACAGAAAGCTGTAGCAACCATCATAAAATGGCCGTGAGAACTAAAACATGGTTCCAATAACTGCATGATAGTTAATTTTGTAACCGGATTATGGTAACCATACGATGGTTGCTAGAGCTCGACACTTCTCTGGGTGCTTTTTTAAATTGTACGCTCAGATTGATGACTCCCAAGGTGTGGCTCCAGCGCCCTGGCCCTGAGACTGTAAAGAGGCTGCTATTGGTGAAATTCTTGGAGAAAGGTGTGAACTCTCCCTCCACTCTCCGTCCGAAATACTGGCGCGTGACCCCGACCCTTATTCCCTTCGTCTCGGCTGAATAAAACATGTTGCGCAGAGTGCCGCCGCGCAGGGGACGGTAGCGAGAAACTCCTCTTGTCATTAGTTCCTGAGGATTCCTCGCTAATTCGCTCTTCATTTGTTTCGTTCTGCTTTAATTGTCGACAAACGGAGACTTACTGCCTTCCATTCTTTCACCAGTCTCCCCCCCCCCCCCCCCCCCCCCCCCTCTCTCTCTCTCTCTCTCTCTCTCTCTCCCCCCCCCCCCCTCTCCACTCCTCTACCCTCACCCTTGTCTCCTACTTCGACTGTACCTTACCTTACTCGCCTAGACGGGTAGAGGGTAGGGTAGTTTTTGTGCCACGATTATAATTACCATCCCCTCTTCCCTTCACTACTATACCTTCCCCTTCCGTTGTATCGTCTGTCCCTTTTTCTTGACGCGTTTCCATCCCTCTACCCTTGCCCCATCTCATCTCGCATATCTCTCTCTCTCTCTCTCTCTCTCTCTCTCTCTCTCTCTTTCTCTCTCTTTCTCTCTCTTTCTCTCTCTCTCTTTCTCTCTCTCCCCCTCTCTCTCTGTACACATTTACATTTTTTATTGCTCACAACCCTGCCGCACCAAGGGCAGCGGAAAAGTAATAGACTGACATTGAACTTGAATTTCAGAGCTCCGCCCTGACGACCCCTGACTGGCGCGTCGTGGCGTTGCGTGGCGTGGCGTGACTTGTCGATCAATTATAGGTTTTCCATCCAATCGCGCCGGGCTCTCAGCAATTCTCACTGCCTGTGCTGACATCTTAATGCTTGCGGGGCTATTGACGCCTTACCCCCTCTCCCCGGTTTGGCGTCCCTCTTCGGCACCCTTTTAGGAGGGGTGGGAGGGGTAGCCATTGTATGTAATGAGTTTTGCATGGTTTTAAAAAAAAGGTCCAGACAAATCACATCAAGGTGCTGCAGACCCCGGGTTTGTTTTATGAGTATCAGCATGACATACACTTCCCAAAAAAACTCGCTTCATAAAATTTGGCGTCCTGACCCCTCTAAACGAAACAACCAACTGAAGGTGAAAATCAGCCATTTTCGTTTTGGTCAAACTCACTGGTAATCGTGTCAATGAACGTATGTCCAAAAAAATCAACTTTTTCATTTAAAGGTATTTTGACACGAAAACTATACATTCTGAAAATAGACCGAAATTCAATCGACTCGATTTTTTTGGACATACGTTCGTTGACACAATTACCAGTGAACTAAGAATCAAGATTCCTCTCGGCATCCTTCCCGCTACCGTGACCGTTGCACTTGCCGCCGTGGCTGCGGACCCCACTGCGTCGCTGTTTGCTTTGAGGGGTTGGGGGGAATTGAACCCCAGCCCTCACTACCCCATCCATCGCTGTCCTGCTGTTCATCCCTCACCTGCTGTCTGCATTATAATCGTGTAATAGTTTCGACCAGCACAGTTAGAGGGACAAGGGCGGGCTGTGGTGGGCGGTGGCCGGCCGGGCCGGTAGGGGGAGGAGCTGGGCGGGCTTCATTCGTATTCAGTCCACCTGCACTCGCCACCCTGTAGTCCGCTTCATCTGCGTGTCTGCAGAGGGGTGATTGGCGGCAGGTGTACGACAAGGACAACGCCATCCCCTCTCCGCAGCCCCCCAAGTTCGGCAGCGGACAGGACTCGCATCCTGAGTGAGAAAACGAAACAGAGGAACGCGTGTGTAGCAAAGGGGAGAGGCGTCCTCCCTCGCGCATCGTATAGCAGCATGTTGGCATAGTTAGCGCTGATTGAAACGAGGAGCACGATCAACAAGAGGAACAAATAAAAAGAAAGAAAATACAACTGACGTGTCCTTTTTGGGGCTTAGTCTTTTTTCGCTCGTGTGCGCAAATGATACCTGGGGATTTGGGTCGTATGAAGAGTACTCGTGGCTCCAATTGACATACCACGTCACGTCTCTCGGCGCAACTCTCTCGCCCTGTTTTGCCACACTGTATGTGGTTGTGGTGGTTGTGGTGGTCGTGTTGGTCGGGGTGGTCACTGTTGCAGTTTTCGTGCAATGTGGATTGTATTTGTAAAGCGATAGTTTTATTATCGTTCCCACGGATGCAATAAAATGTGTGAATGATATTTTAGCGATGCTGAACTCTGCTGTGTCAATTTGTATGAAATTTGTCACACTTGGAACAACAGTGTGGATGATGATTAGTGCAGCAAGTGGCAGACAAACCCCTATGGGCCCCGACCGCGACCGCAGCGATCTGACTGTGGTGGAGGTGGCGGGGCCTGCGGCGCCTGGAGCAGATTATCTTCCCACGCCCCGGCCCCGGCCAAACGCCCCTCCCCGCCTTGCCCCGCCTTGCCCCACCTTGCCCCGCCCTGCCCCGCCCGAACCCCGCTTCACCACGACCCAGCAGCGCCGTGGGCCGCAGAGTGGCGTGCGCGGGCCTGAATCCTCCCCGGTCATGCATCACTGAGGCTGCGGAGCAGACTCAGGTGTCAAGAATGGTGCCGTTTACTGGATGAAAAACGGCCATTCAACTAGATGTTTTATTGCTGTGAAAAATCACTTCGCTTCGGCTTTTAAGCTTTTTTGTTCTGCGTCTGTGCTCCGTAACCGCTCCTAACAACACTGTAAAAAAATTTGTTGTACAATGACGAAAATACCATGGCTAATTTTTAGTACAGGGCTGTCGTCACGAATTTTCTCGTCACGGTGACGAGAAAACCTTAATCATGTGACGAAAAAACCCATGACGACACCCCTGTACTAAAAATTAGCCATGGTATTTTCGTCATCGTGACAAAGAATTTTTACAGTGAAGTGAAACCTTGTGAGGTGTAAATCTCCGATTTCGTCGAAACTTTGAAAATTTGAAGGTTATTTTTGTAGAAATCGGATGGTACTTAAATTTTTTTCTGAACCTCACAACACTGAGGCTGGTTTTGCGATACTTTTAACATAAAATCATGCGATGACTGCACACTAAATCTCACTTTTATTGTCCATAGAAAGACGCGTTTTTGTGCACATCTCAACCGGATACAGAATGGAATCTATCAAGTGAGGAATTTGCATATTGGATAATTATAGCCAGAAAAATGACTGTCCAGAAAAAATATGCAGATTCGACACTTGCCGGATTCCGGATTCAAATATGCATCTGGTTGAGATTTGCACAAAAAAGCGTCTTTCTGTGGACAATACAAGTCCTTTCAGATTTAGTGTGTGGTGTTTTGCGACTCCCACACTAAGCGGCATGATAACCCCCAAATATGTGGATAATGGTATCACAAAATGTGATTCTTCTATCACATATTTGGGGGTTATCATGCCTTTTAGCGTGTGAATCGCAAAACACCAGTTATCGCAAAAGTTCAGTTCAAAGCGAGCCGTCACTAAAACGGGCCCAAGGCCCGTTTTCCCACAGAATCAAGATTACACCATAAAAATCAGTCAAACGCCGCCGGCAGGCCAAGCAAGGCCCGCTTCCTCACGGAAAAAAAAAGTTAGCTGCCACAGCTGATACAGTCAGCCAATATGGCCTTGGCTAATATTCTCATGAGATATGGGTAAATGTTACCAGCTGCAGTAGCTAGTTAGTCTAGTGCCCGTCATAGCATAAGCCAATTAGCTCCCAGAGCTAATGTTCTCATAAGTACCAGAAAAGTGAGATTAGCTTCTACAGCTAACAAAGGTTGATAGGTATTGGACAGTTTGCAACGTTAGTGACAGAATCGACAATGACGGCGAAAAAAAGTTCACTGCCAGGGAAAAAGAGCGTTTGCAGCAAAGGCGAATCGTGTGTTAGCTCTTACAAGATATTGTTCGTGACCTTTCAGAGCGACTGAACTTGCTTCGGTCCACGCAAAACATTAGCTGCTAGGGCCAATTTTATTTCCTAAGGCCATACGAGATAATGAATTAGCCGAGAGAGTCAATTTTTGGCTGAGACAGCCAATTATTTTTTTTTCCGTGCTGCCGAACCGAGTTGCCGGTGGAGCGAAGCGGAGCTGGTAGCTTGGTTTGGCGGAAGAGCGGGCCTAGCTTGTGCGAGACCGCGCTGGCTCGCTCGCACCCATTGCCCACCCACTATTTGAACTGCTGACGTGGATGTTTTACAGGGTAATCACCTGCCTGCCCGACCGTTTCTCGCTAACCGTTTGATAAATGGTTGACCGGGATGCGGGCGGCATCGCACCTTTTAATCATGTCCTAATTTATAAGTCCACTAGGAGGTTCCGCCATTTTCATTTATCAGGGGTTCCATTATGCTATCCTCCCTTCCCCCTCCCCCATCTGCTCGCTTGCCAGCGTTGCCCGCGCCCCGCCCGCCCGCCTCACTGACGGCTTGGACTCCTTTGCTCTCAAATAATTATCGTTAACAGACCGCAATTTTCGCCTTAAAAAGTCCACAAAGCTTTGTGTAAAATTTCTAAACTAGAAACAAAACACAGGTAATTTGTTTTACATAGAAGAAGCAGCTCCTCACCTTACAAAGGGTGCTTTAAAATACGGAACGCATTTCTTTCGCACTAACTGGATTTCAGTCTTTAATTTGTACAATTTTAAACAATTGTATTCTTTTCATAAAATTTTCTGTTTATATGAACGTTCTTGTGCATTCGTGCATGCGAAATCATGTATTTTGAGCACTTATTTGCCCAAAAGAAACGTTGGTTTACGTTTTCAAAAATGTTTGCTCATGAAACCATGCAAATGCAGTTTAAGTGTTGTAAGACCAAAGTCTTACCAAGGCAGACTGGCAGAATATTACACATTTCTATCACTGTGCTAACCACCAAGTCGTAAGCTGTACGTCATAAGGTAAAAAGAAAAATCAAGAAAGGTAGTGGCGAAAGACGGCATAATCCACCAGCAGTAAACGCCTGCTAGTTAGGCAATGTCTTGTGGTGGCGATCAGCTGAGTTAAACGGGTAGCCTATCCTCCGACCGGCAGGGGTTTCGCTCCCACTTGACTTGCATGGCGGGCAGAAGGATCGAGAGATAGAGGAGGAGAGGGCACAGAGACAGGCGAACCAGCACGGCAGGCAGCATCCATGCAGAGAAGTACGCCTGGTCTCATGTGCAAAGGATTCAAACTACGTAGACATGTAGAAAGACAACGAGGACAAACAACCGGACAGAAAAGTAATATCGTTACGCTTTTCGGTTTACCAGACGAATTGCGCTTGCTCCACAACGGACGGGGGCAGTTCACTATTCTCAGAGCTGTACTCATTCATTTCTTAGTAAATACTTCCCTGTTTTAACGCAGCTGGCGAGTAAATTACTGACAAAACAAAAAAAGTGCCAGTTACGTAAAAAATGAATTATTTCATACCAGGCGGCAGACTCACGCCTCACGCCGCGCACCTTCTTCGTTATATTTTGCCGCATGCACGCGGGCGGGCGGCCGCGGCCGCGGGCTTGCCTATCGTTGCTGCTAGACGTGTCCATATCGCCCCGTGCGAGTAAGCAACCCACCCGCACCCATGCAGGCGGTAAAGTATTGCAACGAAAGTGCGCGGCGTGAGTCCTACCTGGTATTTGTAGTGGTATAATTAATATTATGGTATTATTTATGGTAGCCCAGCCGAAAATTCCGGTTACGGTTACGGCCAGAATTTACGATTACGGCCGTAATTTGCTACGGTTACGGTCAAAATTTACGATTACGGCCGTAATTTGCCCCGATTACGATTAAAATTTACGATTACGATCGTAACCGGAGTCCGTTTACGGTTTACACTTACGGTTACGAGTAAGCTTACGAATACGACCGTAACCGTAGCCCGGTTACGGTCAGCAGTTACGGTTACGAAACGATTACGACCGTAACCGGAAAATATCAAACTTTGAAACGTCGTAGCGCCTAAACTAAGCTTCGCAGGGAGAAACGGTTAAGGGTAACGCAAGGGAAACACAAGTCGATCCTATGTGTGGAGTTTGGAAAGAGTCGATTTTTCAACCCCCGGCTATCTTGAGAACTGTAAGAGATACGGCAACGAAAACACCACCATTGAGCTCTGCGTCTAAAGGTTTACATGGGCAACATGTCTCTGGTCTCATGGGGGCTTTGAGTTACTGCCAATACGTCATCACCGTAACCGGAACGTTCTCACCGTAACCGGGCTGACTAACCGTAATCGTATTCCGAAACAGTAAACGTAATCGTAACCGGAACTTTACTCGTAACCGTAACCGGAAATGGGTCCAATTTACGAGTGTAGCCGTAACCGTAGACGTAACCGTAGTCGTAACCGTAACCGGAATTTTCGGCTGGGAGTATTAAACAAAAAACGTTGTCAGTAGCTTATAAGGGTTTATAAGCAGCAGAAACACTGAAGAGGCGTCAAAATATGTGAAACAGGATGAGAGCATGCTAAAAACATTTCTGGGATTTCACAAAGTGAACTTTGCACTACAGCAAAAAAATTGCTGTAAATTTACAACGAAAATGTAATTAATTTTGTTAACAGCACATACTGTATTTTTACAGATCTCGGAAACAAAGTTTTAGACCGAAAGCAGTTACTTTCGTTTTGCTCCTGCAAAGAAAAAGTTGTACAAATACGAGTGTCCTGTTTTAGAACGACATGTGCTGCTAACAAAATTAACTTCTCTTTTCTTGTAAATGTACAGCAAAGTATTAGGCAGTGGTTTTTGTTGTGGGCCAATATGGGCTGAATATCACACGTTTCGAGACGACGCGTCCTAGCAACAATGTTCTATCGAAGGAGCGTCGTTTTCAAAATATCCTATCTACAAAGCGTCGTTTTCACAATGTTCTATCTGCTTAAGAAAATCATAGCAGATAGGACATTGTGAAAACGACCTTTTGTAGATTTTGGAAACGACGCTCCGTAGATAGAACATTGTTGTTAGGACGCGTCGGAGAGTGTTCGAATGAAAACAAAATTTCTGTTTTATAACAGGAGGGTCAATCCCGCAGTATGTCGTCAGGGAACAGTTATTTTTAGTTCTGAATAAATATTGCAGAATTCCTTAGGTCTTTCTTAACGCGGCCCCACAGTAGTGCTTGGCGTGGACATGTCGGTACCTCCTACGCTTCTCCTTCCGGGACTGCTATAACATAAACCACTTCAAAAGTACAAAATGAAATCATTTTAGAATTTCTAAAGGTGGCCCGTGAAGTGAACCTTTGTGAAATTCCAACGAATTTTTTGGCAGGGCGAATGAGGATGTAAAATGATTGTTGTGCGGATGTTGCTTTTGCAGGGGGCGTCGCCTCGGACCTGACTCATTACTCCCAACATGTCACGTCTCTTGATGCACTCGGAGCTCTGGAGAAAGCATTTATCTCTCTCTGTCATACCCATGAAGCAGAATGCACCCGGAAGCTTTTGCTTCCGAGAGAGTACGACAACATGAGACCGAGCGTGTGGCACATGTCACATTTGTTTTTCCACTGATTGCGTGAGCTGCAAACAGGATGTCAGGACCCACCTGCAGGGCACCGCAGCATGGACCAGGTCAAAGGTCCCATATCCCTTCATAGCCATTTATCCCGTTCAACATACATCCTCTCTCCCCTCCTCTTTTATTCGCGGTCTGGTAAACCCTACACCTGCTGCAGTGCTCCCTTACTGGAGCAGATTCGCTCCTGCCGTACCAACACTGGAAATGCAAGTGTGTAAATGTCGCTCACCTGCAGGTGAGCGACATTTCATTCGTACACTTAGGGGGGTAAACGTGTGAATTTTCTAGGAAAAATTCACACCTTTAGCCCCCTAAGTGTACGAATGGAATGTCGCTCACCTGCAGGTGAGCGACATTCACACACTTGCATTTCCAGTGAAGTAAACGTCAGAAAATTTCCCTTGGGGCTGGGAAAGGCCTGGGATGGGTAACCGCGCGCGAGTAGGGAGGGGAGGGGTGGAAAAACACTTTTGAGAGTAATCCTGCTATTAGTCAGTGCCATGGTGGTCATTCTTTCTGGAATTCGCCTCAGTTGAGTGAATTGCGACTTTGAACACCCCGCAGAAACTTCTACACTCAAATTCTGCATCTCTATGCACAGCAAATTGCATTGTTAAGTGTGTAGAGCAGTGACTATCTGACTCTCAGAATTATTGATCGATAAAAAATGAACTCCACGATGTGTTTTTATCTGTCAATAATTCCATCGACAGGTCCGAGGGAAGCAAAACAGATTGTTGGACGTGTGGTGGTAAGCAAGCTGCTACGCCGGCATCCTGGATTCCACGTCTTTGCCGATAGATTGCCGAAGGCCTAAAACTTGTCTGGAAGTACAGTTGGAGCTTCGCACTCCTCCTCATTCTGTCTTCTCGGGCGGTTAGATGATAGTTCTCGGTTACTCAGTCAAAAATGTGATTGCTCACATTGCTTCCTCTCTTTTTCATCTTTAACCCTGAATGGGGGCAGTATTTTCGTGCATTGCAAGATGAGTAGGTTAGTGTATGGCATTGGAGATTAATGATGTATGGAACAACTACACTTGTTTGCTTCTTTATACTCACCCCGCTACCCCTGTCTAGCTTTGCCTTAATGCTCATCCTCGTGCAGTTAACTAGTTGCCGTTTTTCCGACCCAACTATTAATTTCCTGCTCATGTTGAGAGAGAGAGAGAGAGAGAGACCGTGAATGAGAGGAATGTGCTTCGAGACTCACAGTCACTCTCCACTTATCAGCGCTCACTCAACCTTCATCATCGTCTCATAATATATTGTTTGGACGATGGGGGTACGGGCATGAGCGTTACAGTGGGTAGAACCACTAGCTCGCCTTGCTCCGCTCCCCGCTCCTGCGACCCCCACACGACCCCTATAAGGCCTCCCCTTTACCCCCTGTGCCAGTAAATCTGCCTGCCTCTGCTCTCGAGCCCAGCGGAACACTATCCCCTCCCAGTACCACCCCCCCCCCCTCATCCCTCCTCCGCCTCTGCGGTGGTCCGTGTCTCAAATCGAAGCTATCAGCGAGACCGACACCCACTCCCCTCCCAGCCTGACACACATGGGGGGTTTATTAATTCTCGCCCCACGGGCGTTTATCCCCCTGCCTCGTGCCGATTGTCTTGAGGCAGCGAGGCACTGCATGGGTTATTGTTCTCCTGAAGCACGGTTAAAAGGGTTTCTAATTTTTGATTTTTTTTGGTGACACTGCCGGGCACAAACTGCTCTTTAAACTCAACCCATAGAATAGGTGTGGCCGAATTCATCGGTTTTCATCGTTCAAGGTCAAAGTAAGTTATGTGTGTTGTGCGTGCAATCAATTATTCACGTGATTTAGTGCCAATTCGACAAACCCCAACGGCGCATGCTGACTCTCCAAATGTACTGCTCTCTAAACATTTCCCGTTGCTCAACGGGTCTTCGTCCCGTCCCTGTCCATGCAACGCTCGATCGTCTTTACCGAGGGAGCATTTCCGAACCTGTAAAGGCCTGAATTGGTGGATTTTCAAAACAGCCCACTCGCTTGCCCCCCCCCCCCCTTCCCCCCCGCGCACCCTGTTCTCGGCACCGAGCCTTTTCCGGAGATATAGTACGCCTGGGGCAGCTCTGGGCGGGGGCGGGGCTCGTCCGGGCGCGGGCGCTGCACGGCCTGCTTTCCATGTCAATAGACTCCTTTGACCGTCGCGGACTCCACCGAGTCCTCCAGCCTCTCCCTCCACTGCGTCCGCGTGGTCGCCGCATCCCCACGCATCGCCGACATCGCTCCCCACCCCGCCCCCTCTCCCGGGCAGCACCGGTTAAGCTTCGCGTTCGTGTTGCAGCTACCAGTCGGCGGACGGCAGTGCCCAGGAGGCCACGGGCACGGTGACCAACCCGGGCTGAAAACGACCCTTTGTAGATAGGACATTGTGAAAACGACGCTCCGTAGATAGAACATTGTTGTTAGGACGCGTCGGAGAGTGTTCGAATGAAAACAAAATTTCTGTTTTATAACAGGAGGGTCAATCCCGCAGTATGTCGTCAGGTAACAGTTATTTTTAGTTCTGAATAAATATTGCGGAATTCCTTAGGTCTTTCTTAACGCGGCCCCACAGTAGTGCTTGGCGTGGACATGTCGGTAC
>NW_026267143.1:458866-460372 GCF_000697945.3 Frankliniella occidentalis | reverse complement strand
CCGGGGCCCGCTTGAACACGGGAGCACCGGCCAAGCCCGCCCCGGCCAAGCCCGCCCCGGCCCGCCCACATCCACTCGGACGGCGTCCTGCGGCGCACAGCGAAGCTCGGCTCGAGGGCAGCCGAGCCGCCGCAGTGAGGGTCGACACCGTTCTGCTCCGTCCGACGCCGTCCTGCTCTATCCGACAGTTTCTGAATCCGTCGGAGTCCGTCCGACACTGTCCGACTCCGACCGACTCTGCCCTTGGGGCCGCGGGCTCCTGCTGGCTGCCACCATCACGCTGATGTAAGGTGGACTTCGATGTGATCCGCGGCCCCCGCTCCTCCAGAAAGCAATCAAACATGAAATAAACAACACGACGACCCAAAATAACTGCACTCTGGTGACGTCGTGTTCACCACTGCTTCTCTATTTCTAGTTATCCTACCTCCACGCCACCCCCTACGCTTTAGCAGCAGACGCTGTTTCAGCCCGTTCTACATCATCCCTTCCCGATAGCCAGGGAGCGAATAACACCAAATTTTATGCCACCAATCTCTATCCGGAAGTGGTTTAGTTAAACTTGTATTAAACTCAACGTCAGAAGAGCATCGATTACGGGGCACACTTCTTCACAGTCAAAACTGTTGCATTTGCCCGAGAGGGCAACAACATCATGAACTAAGCGGGAGTCTAGCGCAACTCGTACAAATTAGTCGAAATAAGCGTTTTGTACCACTAGAAAACAAGGAACGAATATACACAGACGGGAATCAGTGAGAGTAAAGTATTTTGGGAATCATGTGTACACATCAAAAGGGAGTTATTGCCCCCTCGATTTTGCTAGAACTTTCTTTGAAATAGACGCAGACCACCAGTCATAATAGTTCTGAAGTTAAACCTTATTTTCGACACGTTGGAATAAAAGGCACAAAGTTCAGAAGCTGGAGCCGAGTTCCACGCAGTTTAGCTGCTAAATCCGAGATCCACGCAGTTCAGCTGCTCTATCCGAGATCCAAGCAGTTCTTCGCTACAGGGATAGGAACTGCGTGAATTAGGTGGATCTCGGAACGACCGGTTGAACTGCGTGGATCACGGATATAGCAGCCGGGCCGAGCTGCGTGCCTTTTATCCTAAGGGGTCGATTTGGTAACAGATAGTTTTGATTCACGTACAATTTTGGCTCCTTATGATATGGGACAATCCAGAAAGTACGTCCGTCATTCGCCGTTTCGAACCTATTAAGTTCAAGGCTTCGCAAGCTCTCATAGCGCCTGATAGTAGGCAACATCTCGCCAGCAGTGCATGCGTGTAGTGCGGGGTGGCCTACCCTGCGGTTCGCAGGCGCCTAGCTTCCGCAATTCAAATGAATCACAGGAAAAAAAGGACGTACTTTCTGGACGAGCCCTATTGCATCCGCAAGTACATGTCAATGCGGACTTGATGCCTGTCAAGACCGTAATCTGTAATGGAAGCCTGCAGTTTCTGCTTTTCGCAGAGTATGGATTCCAATTCCAATAGATATAT
>NW_026267143.1:449992-451279 GCF_000697945.3 Frankliniella occidentalis | reverse complement strand
TTCACAGTCAAAACTGTTGCATTTGCCCGAGAGGGCAACAACATCATGAACTAAGCGGGAGTCTAGCGCAACTCGTACAAATTAGTCGAAATAAGTGTTTTAACACGTTGGGGCCGGCTTGACCACATTGTGGTCATAGCGAACTATCCCTACCGACGACGTGTCCACAATGTGGGCATTTTTTGTTCAATGTTCGAAGATTTTTAGAAAATCAGGGAATTGGGCTAGAGGGCAACTCTCTTCGGCTTTTGGTAGAAGAAACCTTCAAGAATTCCAGGCTTTTCCAGGTTACAGGTCAGACGCCTCCTTCAGCCCCTACCAAGGCAATGACCACAATGTGGACAGCCCGGCAGCAGGGACCGGCGAATTTGGGGGTCTGACGGTCGCATAGGGCATGAAAAGCGGCCGAAATGCCCACAATGTGGTCAGCCCGGCAGGAGGGGAATGCAGCAGTCCTCGCCATGTCCACAGTGTGGACAGGCCGGCACACGGGACAGTCAGGACCATGTCCACAATGTGACCAGCTCGGCAGCTGGGACCGACACTTCATGACCACAATGTGGTCAGAACGGCGGGAGGGAGCGGCATTTCATGACCACATTGTGGTCTGGCCGGCAGTAGGGACCGGCATTTCATGACCACACTGTGGTCAGACCGGCAGGAGGGACCGGCATTTCTTGACCACAATGTGGTCAGGCCGGCAGGAGGGACCGGCATTTCATGACCACAATGTGGTCAGACCGGCAGGAGGGACCGGCATTTCATGACCACAATGTGGTCAGACCGGGATGGGGGAACGGCATTTCATGACCACAATGTGGTCAGGCCGGCAGGAGGGACCCGGGTCGACTGACCCGACTACCTTATTTTGAGACGAGGAATCGAATGAGCATCTCCTAGGTTTTTATACTTTATCTCCTTACACTATGCCTTGAAAGTGTTTTCGACATCACCATTGGATAGCTTTTGAAAAGACCTTTCCAACGAGGGTAAGGTTGATAGGGTTCAGATGTCTGGAAACGTAACTAGCGAACTACGCTTCAGAACCCTATCAACCTTACCCTCGTTCGAAAGGTCTTTTCAAAATCTATCCAATGGTGATGTCGAAAACACTTTCAAGGCACACTGTACGGAGATAACGTCGAAAAACCTAGGAGGTGCTCATTCGATTTCTCGTCTCAAAATAAGGTAGTCGGGCTAGTCGACCCTAGTCCCTCCTGCCAGCCTGACCAATTGTGGCCATGAAATGCCGGTCCCTACTGCCGGTCTGACCACATTGTGGTCATG
>NW_026267143.1:448159-448867 GCF_000697945.3 Frankliniella occidentalis | reverse complement strand
TTCCAAATTAATTCCAAAAGTGGCTCCGGCAGTTGGGACCGACAGGGTCAGAGGGCCTCCGGCCCCAACGTGTTAAAACACTTATTTCGACTAATTTGTACCAGTTACATGTACCAGGTACATGTACCAGGTACATGTACCACTAGAAAACAAGGAACGAATATACACCCAGGGGTCGATTTGGTAACAGATAGGTTTGATTTCTCAAAAGGTCACGTACAATTTTGGCTCCTTATGATATGGGACCATCCAGAAAGTACGTCCGTCATTCGCCGTTTCGAACCTATTAAGTCCAAGGCTTCGCAAGCTCTCATAGCGCCTGATAGTAGGCAACATCTCGCCTGCAGTGCATGCGTGTTGTGCGGGGTGGCCTACCCTACGGTTCGCAGGCGCCTAGCTTCCGCAATTCAAATGAATCTCACGAAAAAAAGGACGTACTTTCTGGACGATCCCTATTGCATACGCAAGCACATGTCAATGGCTTGATGCCTGTCAAGACCGTAATCTGTAATGGAAGCCTGCAGTTTCTGCTTTTCGCAGAGTATATGGATTCCAATTCCAATAGATATATGCCCGGTGGTGTGGCTCTGTCTGTGAAATAGGAAAGCGCGGGGGTTGGGTTCAAATTTTCCACCTGGTTGACTGACCTCACCCGAGAGGCGTGGTCCCCTTCGTATTCGCCATACCCCTCTACCCCATCTCCCCCCC
>NW_026267143.1:440269-448084 GCF_000697945.3 Frankliniella occidentalis | reverse complement strand
CCCACACACACACACTACCACACAACCACACACACAGCACAGCTCATGAAACCAAACCCCCGCATAAATGTTCGCAAATCGGTTCATCTTGGAAGCTGTGTCTGCGGCAGCATATGCGCGCACGGTACAAAAAATGTCTCACTTTTTGAGGAAAAAGGGAAAATTTTGAAGAACTCCCATGTTTGAGAATGAGTCCTCCGATCTCGCCTCAAATTTTGAGGAATATTCTCAAAACATGAGGAAAAATCCTACACTCTTTGAGGAGACATCCTCGAAATCTGAGGAGTTTTTGTCAAACCAGGGGAGTTCCTCAAAGTTTTCCCTTTTCCCTCAAAATATTGGACATTGTTTTTACCGTGCGCCGACGAGACGTGGTCTGGCGTACATCTACCTAGTTTAGTATTACTATACTGCTGTACAAAGAAGTTCCGTCGGTCTATTCAAATTGTCAGTATCGATCTGAGAGTACAGGTGTTTTTTGCAACCCCTAAAGACGCCATGACCCCAAAGCCACGACAGCTTCACAAACAGGACCAAGACGAGGTCTAGGACACGCGCGCAGGACACTCCACCAATTTCCGGGCCCTTTCAATCTCTCGCTCTGCTCTCCTCCCGCTTAGGAACCTGTCCGGCTCCGGAGGCTCGCACGGCCGGGCAGCCGGTGGCCCTCGAGGGTGCCGGAATAGCCTCCCACCCTACCCCTCTTCCGGGGATGTGGTACGGTTAGGCAAATGCGACGGGACGGGGGAGGGGGGAGGGGCAGTCGGAGCAAACGTAAACTGATTACGTCTCTGTCATGAATAAGTGGCACGGCGCTGCCCTGCGCTGCGTCTCCTTGCCAGGCGGGGGGCCATCTCGCCTAACGTAACGTAACCAGACCTGATCTAATCCTATGCCGACCATCCTGACCTGTCCCACCCGCCTCGAAACTTGGATCACTGAACGAAAAGAAATGTACCAGACCTGTCACTGATTTATTTCTTAGTAGATACCTACGTTTTTACGTATAGCAGGATTGGTGACAAATTCTTACTCGTTGTGTATTTCTTTTTCAGTAACGTAGCTGATAACAGAAAAACAATTTCAGTAATTTGAAAAGGAACCATTGCGCGCATTGCCAATGAAACAAGCAGCAGGAATACACATTCACAATTCACAATGATGTAAATATATTGTAAAATTAAAACTAACTTACGACCGCTTTCACACGGGAAAAAAATGACTTTGTTTTGGGAATCAGTTCTGTTTGGTAGGCTGAATTCGATAGCTGGAATCGAGAATCCGATTCTCACAACCAAGAGTTGGTTGCCACGACCGGACACTTGTACGAATAGAACCAAGCTGGGGTTTGTTCTATTCGTACAAGTGTCCGGTCGTCCGGTCGGGGCAACCAACTCCTGGTTTTTGGTATCGGATTCTCGATTCCTCCTATCGAATTTAGCCTACCGTACATAATTGATCCTCACAACGAGGTCATTTTTTCCATGCAACAGCCTCCATCGTTCCAGTATTCGCTGTAGTTGTTTTTATGTAGCGTCAAAAAGTAACGCCAACAGGCAGGCAGGACACGCCCACGAGGAATAGAACGAATAGCAGCTTCGCACCTGGTGGGTAGGCCACTCATCTGACACTCGCTGCTGCTGTGCGGCTCGACGACCGGCGCGCCGTGTGCAAAGTCCAGTCATTGACGTCAGGGATCTATCATACCCTGCCCCACGGATAGGATAGAAGGAGACAAGGACAAAAGTACCGCATTCGCTTTGACACAAATTTCCCTGAGTGTACCAACGCTAGGGTTTACAGTGCAATTTTAACCTACCTGTTCATTTTCGAACTCAGCGTGTCTTTAAAGGGTGTACAACTGCCCTGAAATATTCAGATCACTAGATATATTTGCTCCCGAGCCATCATGCGGAACGACACACGTATAAAAATACACAGATTGAAACTTTTGGGCTCTGCGGAGTGATGAGCATTCCTATCGCTCAGGCACTAATACTAGTATTTATTAGTCTATTCCTTTTTTATAAACATTACTACCAAGTGCCTCAGAGATATTTGATATGATGCTCAGCAGCAACAGTTTTGTTTCATATGGCATGAAGGCAAAAGTTGACACATGTATTGAATGGCACTGGAATCCATCACCATCCCCACATGTGCCCCACTCCTCCGCGCACCACATACATTTAGGGGCACAAGTGCGCTCTTCATCACTCTCACTTCTCCCCCCACCCTCACACTCGTCGTATCCCATCCCTTTGTCCCTTCCCCAACGCTCCAGCCTCTGATGCCATCATGTTGGTGTCGTGTCTGGGCTGTTGCCGAAATAAATAAAATGGCCAAAGTGATGATCGAGAGGTTTGAAAAGAGATAAAGAGCCAGTTAGGGTCGGGGGTCAGAGCCCAAGCCACATATTCGCCCTCATCCCCCTTCCTCGTTCACTCTTTCCATCCTCTTTATGACTGACGCGGTCTGCCACCCAGCACAACCTCTTCCCCCCCCTCTCCCCAATTCCCCCATCTCCACGCTTCGCTCACCACGCCACTCTTTTTCATCCAGCAGCCTTTGATGCTCCATATGTCCGGCTGGCCCAGCCTTGTGCTGGGACCCCTCAGTGGTGGGAAGAGGGAGGGGCTGATGTTCTGCACCCTCCCGCATTCCTGAAAGGTTCCGTAAGAAAAGATCCATTAGATTTTTCAAGCAAAAGTCCGTTTAAAATCAACAGATTTATTAATTTATCAACCCCAAAAGCTCAAATGGAGGTGCTAGCAAAAATGATAATATTTTGTTTTTCTAAAAGTAATCACTAGAAATACGAGGCTCACGACCGTCGCTCTTGAGGGAGCAACACTTGATTTGGTCGTTCTATTTTAGTAATGATTTTCCCATGGGTTTGGACAATTCGACGTATGCCTGCAGAAGTGGCGTATCTGTGAAGTGGCGCGCAACACTGGCGGATCTGCGCCGGCACGGCCATCCCGGGCGTATCTGGGAAGGGACGGTCATCAAAGGCGGATCTGCTTCTCGGCTGTTCTGCACAGTCAACTTTGGAGGCCTATTGCTCATCGTATGCATGTCTTACAGTATTGACTGCAGTCTCATATTAATGTTTATATCCTCGTGATTGATTTTTGACATCACTCAATACTATACGACATACCTACGATGAGCAATAGGCCTCCAAAGTTGACTGTGCAGATCGGCCGGAAAGCAGATCCGCCTTTGATGACCGTCCCTTCCCAGATACGCCCGGGATGGCCGGGCCGGCGCAGATCCGCCAGTGTTGCGCGCCTCTTCACAGATACGCCACTTCTTCAGGCTTACGTCGAATTGCTCCCCAGCCGAAAATTCCGGTTACGGTTACGGCTACGGTTACGGTTACGGCTACGGTTACGGCTACGGTTACGACTTCGGTTACGACTACGGTTACGGCTACACTCGTAAATTGGACCCATTTCCGGTTACGGTTACGATTAAAGTTCCGGTTACGATTACGTTTACTGTTTCGGATACGATTACGGTTAGTCAGCCCGGTTACGGTGAGAACG
Organism: Frankliniella occidentalis; assembly: GCF_000697945.3. Taxonomy (NCBI): domain Eukaryota; kingdom Metazoa; phylum Arthropoda; class Insecta; order Thysanoptera; family Thripidae; genus Frankliniella; species Frankliniella occidentalis. The sequence goes on along the minus strand of NW_026267143.1, from coordinate 444,533 downwards.
TTCCTGTTATGACGTATTGGCAGTAACTCAAAGCCCCCATGAGACCAGAGACATGTCGCCCATGTAAAATTTTGACGCCGAGCGCAATGGTGGTGTTTTCTTTGATGTATCTCTAACAGTTCTCAAGTTAGCCAGGGGTTGAAAATTCGACTCTTTCCAAACTCCACACATAGGATCGACTTGTGTTTCCCTTGCGTTACCCTTAACCGTTTCTCCCTGCGAAGCTTAGTTTAGGCGCTACGACGTTGCAAAGTTTGATATTTTCCGGTAACGGTCGTAATCGTTTAACATTACACGTAACCGTAACTGCTGACCGTAACCGGGCTACGGTTACGGTCGTATTCGTAAGCTTACTCGTAACCGTAAGTGTAAACCGTAACCGGACTCCGGTTACGATCGTAATCGTAAATTTTAACCGTAATCGGAGCAAATTACGGCCGTAATCGTAAATTTTGACCGTAACCGTAGCAAATTACGGCCGTAATCGTAAATTCTGGCCGTAACCGTAACCGGAATTTTCGGCTGGGTCTGTTTGAATGACGCACGCACGTCACTTAAAAGTAGCAATGATCAAAAATCCTCACACGTATTGAGCGATCTTCCATTGCCATCACATACATGGATCGAAAACTAACATAAGCTCTAGTTGGGAATGGATAAATCCGTCTTCCTTTTTAGATGGGAAACTTCATCCAGCAATAACAGTAAAAACGATGGAATGTCAAACAGGCGAGTGGCTTTTACATGCTGCTACATAACTTTTTATTTGCCAAGACGACATTTCGGCCGTGGTCCAACACGTGCGCATCGCCGCGCAGCCTCTCGAGAAGCATCTCGCAGATAATAGCACGTTGTTTGAGCCGAGCAGCGGCGGCAGCGGGCGGGCGGCGCTGCCGCTCCAGCTGCAGCGATTACTTTGAAATTATACTGGTCGGAGCGTGCGGCGTACTGCTTGGATCTAAAGACGCGGAAAAGTCTTTTCAAACGATGAAGTTGAGTGCCAGGAACAGTCGTCATCACACCTTCCATCTACGATTGAAATATGCCGAATTTTCATGAGGGCCAGGTACTATTATTTTTTATATTTTGCTATGAGACCGCACTTGTATCCAATATTTTTGAGGGTAATGTGACTCTTAAAGTTATGGAGTCGGTGGGATTCAGCGTAAGCCTTTCGTTTATTCGTCGGCGCCTGCTCAGCTGAAAGGCTTTAAAGCGGATCAATAAGATGCCTCTCTCTCCTCTCCACTTCTCTCGTCCCCTCTGCTTCTTCCAATCCCCGTACTCCGAGCCCCTCTCCGTCTCTATCCCTGACCCGCTCTCCGTGGGGACAGCGGGAGTCATAGCGAATACGTTCTATTAGCGCCATTAATCAGTCGGCTCTGTACGCTGCCGACAGGGAGCCCAGGGGCGACACGGACACTCCTGACCACTGCTCCGAATATCTGAGAACTTCTTGTTCAACTCACATAACCCGCGCCCTACCTGATTAACTCTGTTTTAGGAAATAGTTTCACTCGGTTTCACTTCTAGTTACTGTTGGCTACACCCCTACGCCACGGTGTTGCTCATAACTTGTACAACTGTCCAGTGTTAACAACAGTGTGTCCTTATCAAAAATAGTTGTTACCAATAAGCATTGTCGCTGTACGTCCCATTTAATTTTATTATTTTTTTCTATTTTTTTTTTCTGGGGCTGGGGTCGGGGGAGGTATTGGTGCGCCAGGGCGGCCGGGACAGACGCGAACGCTTAAGCAGGTCGGCCCTCGGGTCAGCCGGCGGCGCGGAAGCAAGCGCTCGCCTCGGTCACTAAACACAAAACTGCTCCTGGGGTTTTCACTCCTTCTAAAAGAAAATTGAAAAATGGAACGCACACTTTTAAAATATACCTGTTTAAATGGCCCTCCGAATTCTCCAGTTCGGTCTCGCCTGCCTTCTAGCCCACATGCTGGAATCCATCTTGAATGACGCGCCGAAATGCTCGCCTCTGATTGGCTCCAGGAGCCTTGGGTCGTCCGTATATAAGAGGCAAGGTCGCACCGCGCTTCACGGCGGCGGCGGCTCAGCTCGAGGCAACATGATCAGAACAAGCGTAAGTAGCCAGTGTTCACACGAACGGAAAATGGGCATTTTTGATGTGTCGTTGAAAACACCGAGTTACAAAAAAACAACAAAAAACGCGTTAAGTCCAATAATTTATTGCGTAACTATTGGATGGATCCCAAAACGTAGGTTGGCATCGTCAAATTCACCAACAACCAGTGCAAAGGTTGATATTAGTTATTTCGTTTATATTCTGCTTGATAACTAAAATCCTCAAATACTTCCCGAAATTGTAACCAAAGTTAATCAACATGATTGAGAAACTCAGGTGTTAGACAGTCTCACACTGTGAGGCAAAATACCTCACACCAAACGTACCCATACCAAATGGTGTGATAATACCATTTGGTGTAAGGTAAGTTTGCCTCACACCGTTTGGTGTGAGGTATTTTGCCTCACACCGCTTGGTGTGAGACTGTCCGGAGTTTCCAGATTGCACTTTTTTTTGTGGTACCAAATAAACGCACGTGTGCACTTTGTGCACCAGTCATGGTAAAACAAGGTTTCATTTATTTTCAGAAAAAGCGGATGCTTGAGAAAATCTCTTCAGACTTTGAGAATATTTCATCAAAAACTGAGGGAAATACTCTTTAATACCCACATGTTATTTAGCAAACGTACCCAAAATTTTAGGATGCTTTTCTCAAATCATGGGAGCAACCCAAAATTTTTCCCCTTTTCCTCAAAAAGTCGTATATTGTGTCCATCATGGTCAGACAAAAAGACTGTCAGCAGTATTTAGTCATTGTGGTTGGTTTTGTGGTGGCTCTCAGCACTGCTTTGTAAGCAGTAGTAGTTGTCTACATGTGATTATCGAATTAATTTTCACATTGTAGGTGGCGCTCCTACTGTTGGCCCTCGTGGCAGCGGGCCCGGCGAGCGCACAGCTCGTGTACACCGGACCGTACAGTCCCGCCTACAGTGCCTACTACCCCACCCAGTACACGGCCACCACTCCCTACGTTGCCTACACGACGCCCTACGTCTACACGACGCCGTACGTGGTCAGCCCTTATGCATACCTTTACCGCTAAGGAGAGGAACGGGTGAAGAGGCAGTCAGTGATGTCACATTTGAGCGGTATACACCACGCAAGACCAACGCCAGCGCTCAAGTTCACTGGCAAAGAATACTGTTGGAAGGGAACTTAAAACCTTGAACCTCTCAAATTTGTTTTCTGCTCAGGAACCGATTCTTGCTATCCTTCGATGTTTTGTGTACTACAGACTTTTTCAACAATTAAAACTGGGCATAATAAAACTCTGCAGCGAAAACCTGTGGGGCTGTAATCTTAATACTTCCGCAAAGCAACTAACGTGGATTTGCCGTCGACAATGACTATGAAAGTGTGGGGGCCGGAAAGCACACCCACGTATTTGCATTGACTTCTCTTGAAGACAGCCCCGCCCCGCTCGTAGATGCACACGAGGAGCACACTTTTTCGCAAAACACAGCGAACCCTGTTACGCAAGATGTTGCCTTGCCTTCATTTTCCAAGTACCTAGCACCCCAACGGAGGCCATTGGGAAATCTCGTGGCTTAAAAGGCTTATTAGTGAGGTATTGTACGAAAAAGAAGGCGAGGAATATCGTGTTTCGTCCATCAGCACAGACTCGCCCAATTAGAGAGAGGGAGAGAGTGAGTGAGAAAGAGAGAGAGAGACACTCTTTCATGATCGGATCCAGAGAGACCGCGTATGATTGGCGGACGCTTTCTTTGTGTTCGTCAGGGAGCGGACTCACTCGTCTTCTTTTTCGTCAAACGCTCCATTCACCACTCGCTTCCTCGTGAAATCTGGGAGACCTATTCGACAGCAAAACACGTGAGCAGACCCGGTACGGGAGGGTTTGAGCGCACTGTACCGGCCGCGCGCGTGTGTGTGTGTGTGTGTGTGAGAGAGAGAGAGATAGGTAGGGAAGAGAGAGAGATGGAAGAAGGCGTAAATCTGAAATGGAGATTGTATCGCTGAGTGAGAAATTGTCGCGGCGTTCTGCAGGCGACGGCACCCAGCTGCGCTTACGGGCGAAAATCGAAATTATACGGAAACACGAGAAGAGTGATTAAGTTGACGCGTGCAAAAGGGAATATGAGTGAAATTGAAGGTTTTGGGAGAACGCGCGCTTGCATGTATGCGACAACCAAGGGCGCAGTGGTGGGAGGG
>NW_026267143.1:438854-440219 GCF_000697945.3 Frankliniella occidentalis | reverse complement strand
TTGACCTCGTATTCATGTGGGACATCCGTTTGGGGCATCGAACCCAAAATCACATAGCGAAGTTAGTGTTAGGTGACTTTTCATGCTGACTTCTGGTGCACCAAACGGCAGTGGCAGGCTAATAAAAAAAACACGTCATGCTGGTAAGTCAACTCACTACCTTTATTCCTTCACTGTAAATTGCTTACGACCTAAACATTTTAGAACGTTCCGACAAACGGTTCATTCTTTGTTTTACAAAGAAATTGATTCCTTTAGGCGGCGTGGCACAGCGGCTCGGCCGCACCACCCCCTCCCGACTCGAAAGACTGCGCGCCGAGACTTCGCGTCAACACTGCGCGCGCGTCGCCATGGACTAGAGGCCGAGGCCGGCACCCGAGACCGTGCACCTCGCCGTCGCGTCGGCAGACCCTCCCCCCTCCCCGCCTGTCCCTGGTCCCGTCCCTGGACCATGCGCGGCCAGGGGCGGGCGGCGCGCGGCACCGAGGCCTGGGGCAGCGAGGTGGGGTGAGGCGGGGTGGCGGGGGAACAGGGGCTCCCTGAAGAACACCTGAACGCCTCGGGACTCACCAGGATACAGCACGACGACAACACAGGTGAGGCGGTGATGCGACCCGCCGCCGTTGGCAGGGCGCCAGGGCGGCCGGGACAGACGCGAACGCTTAAGCAGGTCGGCCCTCGGGTCAGCCGGCGGCGCGGAAGCAAGGGCCTTGCCTCGGTCACTAAACACAAAATCGCTCCTGCAGTTTTCACTCCTTCTAAAAGAAAATTGAAAAATGGAACGCACACTTTTAAAATATACCTGTTTTTAGATGGAATGAGATTTGCAAAAAGAAAATTAAATGCTGTTTTCATTCTCTTTTTATTTTGGCGAAACGGTCCCTAAAGATATGACCACGGCCACTTCGCTGACGAATTGGTGCAGCAGTATGGCTGCGCTGGCGGCGCTGCAGGGTCCCCAAAGGCGGAAATTGAAAGAAGTATCCCCTCGCCGCCCCCGCTGGAACGGCGAGGTCTTGATCGAGTACCGCGAGTGCCCGAGAAAGGTCGGGCGGTGTCGCGCTGTCGTCAAAGCAAACGATTGGGGCCGAAAACTGTGATGGCTTGCGCGTGGCTCGGGGAAGGTCGCGTCGCGGGAGCCCCCAGCCTGCAGCGCGTCCGCCGCCCTTCTCCACGCCGCGCAGCTCCCTCGCGTCCCTCGCTCAAATTTAATAACGGTGCAGCGCGGTGACCCGCCGTAACCTACACAATACACGCGAATGAGCGCGCACAAATTGTCATTAATTTTGCAACTGCTCTGTTGTGGCGTGATGTTGGGGCGCCTGCAAAGCGGGCCTTGAACGGTGGCAGGCGACCTATTTCCCC
>NW_026267143.1:434594-438804 GCF_000697945.3 Frankliniella occidentalis | reverse complement strand
CGCCCCTTCTTTACGAAAAATGAAATATGACGCCAGATCGGCAATTGAAAAATTATACATGCCGTGATAGCATCGCAGTGACTCTCAGCCGGGGCGGGTAAAAGACTCTTCTATACGTATTACTAGTGTTATTGTGTTTCTTCTGGCTCTTGCATGAATTCGTCGAGCAACAGTGGTTCACAGGATATTGTTTGAAATGCTGGCGAGCGCTCCATGATAGTACATCGGGCCTGCGCGAAGCAGAGCACCAGCCCTTCCAGGCGGCGCTGTGCCATTCTCTGGCAGGTTCTCTGTTTGCCGCTTCTCTCCCGCAGTACGGCTGCATCCTGCCTCCCTTAGGAGACGTCATTACGCGGAATGCCAGCCGCCCCGACTACAATGCTGCCCGCCCCGTTATTTAACAGATAATATTTGCCCCACTTTTTCAAGCGCTTTGCCCCGTGCTTTCCTCGCATTATTTGGCGAAACGCCTAGCACGTCTTTACGGTACCGCCATTTCTGTCTCAGTTGCCCGGGGGGTGGGGGTGGGGGCAGAATACTGCCTCTTGTACACTGTTAAAAATAGTTGTAAAAAACATGCGTTTTCGCAATGATACAGCTGTTAATAAACAACAAATTTTTGACGCGTCCGTGCAACAATATATCCTATCTGTTTCGCTGCCCCGAAAGACAAGCCTATCTGGTTTTCGGTGAGCTCTGCAGCGCTGTCTACTTTCCATCATGGGTTCGCTAATATTAACAGTATAAAAAAAGTAAAAATTGCCATTTGTTCCTTCATCTTTAAGGAAAAGGTAGCAGTGGTTTTTTTTTTTTCGTCTTTAATATTGGGAAACTCACAATGAACAGCGCGCTGCAGAGACCGACGAAAAAACAGATAGACTAGTCTTTTGGGAGCGAAACAGAAAGGCTTGTCTTTCGGGGCAGCGAAATGGACAGGCTAGTCTTTCGGGTCAGCGTCGAAATGTTGTTTTCATTTGACCCCTCGCGAAACTTGTGCTATTTGGCTTATATTCACCAACAACAGAGACTACTTGTTATGACTTTGCTATAAATGTGCAAGAAAAGTGTAGTTAATCCTTGTTAGCAACACATTTGTTAGCATCACAACTTTTATCCAGGAGCAGAACAAAACTAAAGTGACTGTTTTCGGTCAGAATCTTTGTTTCCGAGACTTTTTGTCAATGTTGTTCTTCTACAACATGTGTTGTTTTTCTACAACATGTGTTGTTATTCTACAACATGTGTTGCTAAGAACCTTAACTGCACTATCACTGTTAATTCACAACATTTTGTTTTTTAACAGTGAAGCTACTGCAATATTTCGAGCAATTGCCCTAACGTTAACGCGCGGCCATGTTTCCTTTCGTTGCGATGCGATTTCCTCTTTGTACACTCAGAAAATGGTAACCTTGAAACAAGGCTTAATACGTTTCTTTAACGCTATTTTTACCTCAAAAAATACAACGAAAAATGTCTTTAACCTATCGCAAACTGCGTTGGAATAAACTAAAAATTTCCTTATTACCTTGAAAATAACGGAAATGCCTTAAACCAAGGTCAAAATTACCTTGTGTTTTTTTTAAAAGAGAATTCCTTGGTTTAAGGATACTATTTCCTGGGTGTGTCTGAGAGCGGTCTACTGGAGGAAAAGTAGAGGTGCAAACTCGCACCTTTAATGGTTGAGAAAGGTGTTAGTGATTTTACAAAAGCATCAAACTCGAAACTTCTTTACTCTTTACTGTTAGCACCTTGGTTTTTGAGTGTCATCCAACGACATCACAACTCTCTATTCAAGGATGTGGCTGCCATTATTATTTAACTTCCACTTTTGGGCCGTGAAGTGGAATCAAGGGGTACGTTGACTTGCCTTATTGACCTCGTATTCATGTGGGACATCCGTTTGGGGCATCGAACCCAAAATCACATAGCGAAGTTAGTGTTAGGTGACTTTTCATGCTGACTTCTGATGCACCAAACGGCAGTGGCAGGCAAAAAAAAACACGTCATGCTGGTCAAGTCAACTCACTACCTTTATTCCTTCACTGTATATTGCCTACGACCTAAACATTTTACAACGTTCCGGCAAACGGTCCTTTTTTTGTTTTGCAAAGATATTGATTGTATTGCAAAGCACTCCTTTGTCTGGTAAGGAATGTTCCTACGAACGATCGGTTTGCATTACGAACTACTTTGTTCGTAAGCCTACGAAAACTTAGTTCGTAACACAACGCTTCAAAATCCTCCGTAAGCTACGCAGGTTTTAGTTTGCATTCCGAACTCATTGTGCAAGTAGCAGGGCTGTCACGGCTCTTCCTCGTCCTCTGGCGCTACCTTACTGCAGATATGTTAGGAACGTCTCTCGGCGTCCTCCCGCGAGGCGCAACCGGATGTTTTATACGCCTCCGCTGGTATGAGAAATTTTGATGGTCGAAAAAGGGCGGCGCGCCTGGATGGGAGGAGGAAGTGACTGCTCCATCGCTCATGCCGAGCAGCCGAGACGAGCGGTGGAAGCGAGCTGAGCGAACGCCTGGCGGTCTGGAGAAGGGGGCGGCCAATTTCCCAATTTTCCAGCGACAATCTGTTCCCCTCCGCCCTGCGCACCCAGCCACGTCCCTCAGCTTGGTGCGGTGGAGGGTGGTGGCTGATGGTTAAGTGACCGTCAACACACAAACGGATTTCTCCCCCCTCCCGCAGTGAGCGATGTTGGCCATAAGCATTCTACCTTACGCTAATGGAGAAAATTGTTGCCCCATCGCAAACCACCTTGTTGCTCTTACTTTAATGTTCCTGAAAAATAATAGTTTTTGGTGGTCTTCGCAAAGCACATAATAATGATGAGGAACGCCTTATACGCCTCCTAGCTCTCAGTAATAGCCGCAGCCGCACCCATCACGAGCCTGCCACCCACCTCCTTCAACTCGCCTTGCCTCCCCGTCGAGTCAAGCTCCCTCGGAAGCGAAGCCTCGCGAAGTTTAGTTTGCGCTCGCAAACGCGCACACACGGGTGACCGGTCGTCACCGTCACTGCACGCAAGGCAAACACCTAGTCTGTGAATTAGGGGGGTTGTGTGTTTTTCGCAATCTCCGTTTTACCCCTACCCACTTTCCCTCTCTTCCACCCACACTCACTCACTCACACACACACACACACACACACTCACACACTCACTCACTCACTCACTCACTCACTCACTCACTCACTCACTCACTCACTCACTCACTCACTCACTCACTCACTCACTCACACTCACACTCCTCCCATTTTATAATGAGAATGGAAAGAATTATTTTTCACGATAATTATTCAATGATTAAATAAATGCTGTCTGGTGGAGGGCGAGGATTCACTACCACGCCTGTCCAAACAACGAACACCTTTATCGGAAAACAATAATACTAGAAATGCATGGGGCGGTGGACGAGGCCGTGCCTCCACCAATTGATTCGTTCTCCGACAGGCGCATCATATCATCGCTTCTTTTGGCGCCCTGCTGATAAAGCTGCGGTCCGTGAGCAAATGCGAGTATTGCGACGGGTGACTCCACCCTCCCCACCCCCCGCCCCGACCTCGAGCGCCTGTTTCCTGCGAAGCCGATCGCCGCACACAATCTCCACGATACCAGTCGCAGTGGCGCCCCTTGAGCCCCCCGAGCGCCCGCTGTCCGGCTGCGACGGGGACCCGACTCGGGCTTAGCGAGCGGCCGAGCGGCCTGAGCCCCACACTTGCTCAGCTATATGCCGCACCAGACTCTATCCTCTGATACTGAAGCCCTTCCTGCTGCCCCCGAGCGGGCCCCTACACTGGTGCGCCATCCCTCGCATCGCTCTCCCGAAACTCTCATGTGGCCGTCAACTGTCGCCCCCCCCCCTCCACCCCCGGCAACAACACGTCGGTGCCACGCGCGCCGTACCCCGGGTCCCGGGCGCCGTGTACAGATGAACACCCCGTGTACCCCTTCCCCCGCTCCCCGCTCCTCCCCGGCGTCCCAACCCTTTCCCCGCCGAGGCTGAGGACGCGTCGTCTTCTCGTACTCTCGTCGTCGACCTGCTTTGACCCCGCGGGGGGTGTCCTCCGCTCGGCGGCCTCGGGGGAGCGGGAAGCAGAGCGCCGTGGAAAAAGTTTGTAGCGTTTGATTCAATTTTCTGGAGGACAACGGAGCCTCGTTATAGCGCCGGTGGAGCCTTGCGCGCTGCGGCTGGGCGGGGCGAGG
>NW_026267143.1:433736-434544 GCF_000697945.3 Frankliniella occidentalis | reverse complement strand
TGGCGGGGCGGGCGGGCGCCCGGGCAGGGTAGTAATTAAAAAGGCCATTGTGGAGGGGAGACGTGTCGATCGGAGGCTGACGTGGGAGAGGGCCCCTCCGGGGGCTGCCGGCCGGGTAGCGGCCTGACGCTCGGCCGGAGGTTGCCGCCAAAGAGCCCCCTCCTCCCTCTCGGCGGATACCTGCACCGCAGTGTCGCTTGAAAGGCGTCTGCCCGCCGCGACAGAAAAAAAAAAACTGATTAGGATTAGGGAGATCGAAAGGGCACGGTGCCGCGAATATAACGTTGAATGTGCGTGTTCATCCGTGGGATGGTAAGGTCCTGGTGATCTCCTCGCAGAGTGTGGAGGTCACCGCCATATAAGGCGCTGGTCGTGGGGGGATGATGGTAAGCCTTCGTATCGTCTAAATCCTTGCTGCCTCGCCTCGCCCGCCCGGCAGCACTAACAACCCCCCGCAGGCCTGCCCCGGCCGAGGCCCCAGCCGAGGCCACGGCCCCGCCACATGATAGGGCGCCCCCTGCCCTACGCGCGCGCCCGGCCCCGGCCTCCCCGACCCCCAGCCGTGGCCTCCGCAGTGCGCGTGCCATTGGAGTCTGTGAGATCGCCCCTGCAAACAATCGCTTCAATCAAGACGACCCTTAACGCCCCTCCCGCGAATGCGAATGGGTTGGTCAGTATATGGCGTGTGCTAGCTCTGCGCTAGCGTGTGCTATCTTTGTGCCAGCGTGTGCTAGCGTGTGCTAGCGTGTGCTAGCTTTGTGCCAGCGTGTGCTAGCGTGTGCTAGCGTGTGCTAGCTTTGTGCCAGCG
>NW_026267143.1:433299-433686 GCF_000697945.3 Frankliniella occidentalis | reverse complement strand
CGTGTGCTAGCGTGTGCTAGCGTGTGCTAGCTTTGTGCCAGCGTGTGCTAGCGTGTGCTAGCGTGTGCTAGCTTTGTGCCAGCGTGTGCTAGCGTTTGCTAGCGTGTGCTATCTTTGTGCTAGCTGTGTGCTGGCGTGTGCGAGCTTTGTGCTAGCGTGCGTGTACCGCCGACGTCTCTGACCGGGTCGCCTTTGAAGTCCGAGGCAGGTTTCTGGTTGTGTCTGTGGTCCGCTGGTCCGCTCTGGTCCTCGTGGAAGGACCGCAATCACACTCGCCGCTCCCTGAAGCGTGCCGAGACCGTCCAGGAAAGGGGGCGGGCTGAAGGGGCGGTCGGGCGATCATCTTTTTTGCCCTGCGCACCCAGCCACGTCCCTCAGCTTGGTGCG
>NW_026267143.1:428574-432561 GCF_000697945.3 Frankliniella occidentalis | reverse complement strand
CCCCCCCAACTTCCGCACTGTGCTTGAAGTCTTGCTTTGTAGCTGCTTGCTTGAGCTGAGAAGAGAACGAATACTTCGCAGTTACAAAGCAATAGCTTCGCTGCTGATGGGCAAGTTTTGCTTCGTCTAGCTTCGAAGAGAATGTTTGGGTTTGACCTATTCTAGCCATCTCAGCTTTAAATCCCTTAGAGAAAACATGTCTAGTCTAGATTTAAGTTTTCTGACAGAAATTTCGTTGTCACTCTGGATTTGTGACTTTCTTTAAGGAAAATATTTGTTTCTCTCTGGAAAAAAATCTAGACTTTTCATTTCATTGATTACGTCTGGAAATATCTAGCAAATTTTATTTCCTTTAGGGATCTTCCCGTACTACATTTGCCAACTTTCCATGATGGAATTAAATACAGACTCAAGGTGCCCCCACAATGAACAGTAGTCATGAGCCGTGAGCCATAGGCCATCAGCCACGGGCCATCTTTGCTAGAACTTTGGCGCATGTTTTGTAACAACAATCTAATATTGAATAAGCCTATCGCAGATGCGAGTGCGTATGCCCCTGTGCGATGGTCCATGGTCACCCTGGCCCATGGCTCTTGGGCAGTTTCAGGAAAGATTTTCCGAAACTCGTTGCTCATGGCCCATGGCTCCCGTTCATCGTGGGGGCACCTATCGATAACTTTAAAAAAAGGGTGACAGAGGTTATCCGATTGTAGTTCCGAGAAGAGTGTATTGTTGCCATCATATTATCGTGAAAAGGGAAAAGCTGAGTTTTTGCACTCTTCCTAACGAATTGTCGGATTGCAAAAATAACTCCATATTCGTTGTTTTTTGCGAAATTTCACGTAGACATGTTATTCTAAGCGAAATGCGGCACTTGGTGCCAGTTGTCCTTCAGACTCCACACGTATTCCATAAAGCAATGTGGGATTTTATTTTCTAAGGAAATTAAAAGTATGGAAAGTGAAAGTATGGCCAGTGAAAATCCAGATGGAAAAGTGTTTCAATTCCTCGCGGGGAATAAGTAAAATCCTGAATAGAAAATTTCCATAATTAAAACTAAATTCCTAGTTATTTTCCCTTAGGGAAATGACCTCAACCATGCAAGAGAGCGCCAGCCAAAAGGATCTCCGAAACGGTAAAAAGCGAGTCTGTCACCGATTGCACTGTCTACGACGTCAGTTAGGGGGAGGAATGGGAGGAAGCAGTGGGAGGCCAATTTGTATCGTACGTGATAGCATTTGAGTGACAAATCCCCACCAAAGGAGATTTCTCGTCTTCGTTGCGAGGATGGAACCCGGCGGCGGGCAAGTCCAAAGCGAGGACCAGCAGAGGGGATGGGGATTGGGGGCTGTGCCGGCGCTGCTGCCGGGCGCCGCGGGGCGGAAAGAAAACGCATCAAACGGACGGACTCGACGGCGCCGAGTAAACTCTTCTTGTTTGATTCGACGCCAAACGGTCGAAATAAAAGTCATCGGCTTTTCATTTGAACAGTGACTGTGTCCTTATAGCCCTCTGGCCCTGGCCCGGTGGCCCTGGCCCGGTGGCCCGGTGCCGCCGTGCCGACGCTGCGCTGGGCCCGGTGGGGACGGGATGCGCGGTGACAATGACGCGTTGGCGCTTTCATAAATATTTCATGCATGAAGAGGAGTATTTTTCGGCGTTTAATAAAGGCCCCTCCGAGCCCCGCGGCTCCCGCCTGTGATATATGACGACGCGCTGCGCGAGAAACAATTTCTCCTCCTTCAACGCAAAGTACTTTTTAGTCGCACGCGCGGGGCGTGGGTCCGATATGCCAGCATCTCTCTCTCTCTCTCTCTCTCTCTCTCTCTCTCTCCCTCTCTCTCTCTATCGCTCACTCTCGCTCTCTCTCTTCCCTTTTACCCTTCGGCTATCACTCCATCCCCTTCTCCATTCCTTACTCCTCCCCCATCCGTTCCTAACATCCGTTCCTAACAGAGCGATGAAGCCTATACGTCGCTCTATTCGGGAAAGGAAGGTCGCTCTACGTTTTTCAGTGACGCCAGTGCAAATGTGTTTTTACTTTCAAAGTTCCGCTTATCCTATTATTGCTACAGGGTTGGTGATCCGCGCCGTGGTTTTTTTCTGCTTATACTGTGCCGGATTCACGAGTGCGGGCGGGCTTGCCTATCGTCGCTCGCTATGGCGCCTTACGGCGCCGTGCGAGTATGCAACCCGTCCGCACGCATGAATCCGGTACAGTATAAGCAGAAAAAACCACGGCGCGGATCACCAACCCTGTATAATTTATGTTGTTGTTGCATAGTGGTATATACTAATGTAGCCCTCGGATCGTCTTCGCTGCTCGCGCCCCCGCGGTCCTCGCAGCCTCGTGCAGCCGTACCCGCCAGGCATTGTTAGGCTGGGGCGGGGCGGAGTAGTGCAGGACGGGGCCGACGGGGCCGACGGGGCCGACGGGGCCGACGGGCAGGGTGGAGCGGGGTGGGGCGTGTCGGAGCGTGGCGATGCCCGTGGCGCGGGGGTTGACGGGGGCGGGCTACACGGCTCTGCCGCCTGGCGTTGTCCGATGCCACTCTCGGTGATGGAAAAGAGTGAAGGGAGGGAGGAGGCCTGGCTGAGCCCTGCTCGCCGCTGCTCGCCGCTGCTCGCGTCACGCCCCCGCCGCACGGCCACGCTCGCGGCACAGTCCCACCAGGGCCAATAATGAAGCCGTAACGAGCGGGTAATGGCGCCGCAACCCTCCGTCCCTCTCTCCCTCCCGCTGGGTCAGGACGCTACTCACTCCCCCACTCCATAACATCCCCCTCACATCGCACTCAGACACAGACACGCTTCAACACAGAATTTTTAAAAATTAATAACAAACTATTCGCTGTGAGATAAAAACAATAGAAAATCAACGGACATAAGCGGTACTTTTCCTGGCATGTGCGTACCAAAAGTTAAGTTTTACGAGTTGTGTGTGGGAGTCACCTACTTTCTTGCAAATTTGTCAGCGCCGCAGGCCTCGCTATATGTGCACCAGGCGCGTCGCAGCGGAACAGTGTTTCGTGATGTCGCGAAGCCTGTTACGTGAGACGTGGACTGACGTAGTGAATGATTCGACTTACAACCCATGATTGTTCGTTTTTTGACTTACTCACATGACTTTGACATCCACAGTGTGGACCCAACAGACACGTGCGTTAATTTACGTCAAAATCATTGGGAGCTAAATCTGTGGGCGTGTTTCTATCAACTTTTGTTTGACGTACTTCTTGTGGACGTGTCGGCCCCGACCCGACGCAAGGACGCATATGAACCCGTTTTCAATAACAATGGAGATTTCTTCATGAAACTTGCGGCGTACTTTCGTTAGTGGGAGTATGTATTGTCATCCAATTGGAGAATAACTTATCAAACGACTAATATTCTGCTCAATGAAATCAAGGTACGTGAAATGTCTCATTCGTCTCCGCCCGACCCCACAGTGTTGGCTGCTTCGTACACCTTATTAAATGTTTGGGCACGAACTCGAGGTTTTGGGTGGCACGTCTGTCTACTGTATTGCCCTTCGCCGCCCTTGACGCCCTGAGTCCTCCCGTGAACCACCCCAACTCGGAGCTCGGTAATGCCATGCTGACGTGGGACGCCGTGCCGCGGCGTATCAGTGCACGCGTGTTGCTGGCCCGTGGGGCTGTGAGTGAGGCGCACCCCGTAGGCCCTGTAGGGCCTGTAGGGCCTGGGCTGGGCCGAGGTTGAATATGAGACAGGGCCTGACTGCTGATTAACCGTCGCTTCCCACCACCCTATGGCCGTCCACTGGACAAACACATTGATCCCAGGCAGCAGGCAGGGTGCCAGTCTCCGTCTCTCTCTCACTCACATCCGCACACACACACACACACACACACGCACCCTCCCGCACACGCGCACAAGAGAGTGAATCCTGCGAAGCGGACTTCCTCTCCACGGCCCCGTCACTGCTCCATTCTAGAGTGAAGACTTAATCCAAAGAGTATCCCTCCC
>NW_026267143.1:425323-428229 GCF_000697945.3 Frankliniella occidentalis | reverse complement strand
CGCAGGGCTGGTCGGCGTGGTCGGCGCGATAGGACACTTGAGACACTTCGCGGCCGCGGCAGCTCGTTTGCGGCACTTTTTGCTAGGTGTGATGGACAGCCAGAAAGATGGATTCTCGGCTCCAGAGTAAAATTCACTTAGTTGAATAAATAGTATTTTGCACTTGATTCAAGAACAGTTTAGTGCAAAGAAATACACAGCATTTAAAAAGTATCTGCTGCAAGGAAGCTCATTCCAGTAAAATCTGCGTGGTATAAAATACATAGTGCTCAAGCCGATTGTCAGTGCCTGTAATCTCATCTCAATGAGGTCTCTGTCTACAAAAAAATATAGTGAGCATCTGGCGTGCACATGCAAATGGTCAATACTTCGTTGCACACTTTTAAGTGTTTGACTGGACATTCTAATACTAAAAACTGTTCAACAGCAAACTTGATGACTTAGAAGTCTTCAACCTTGTTCTTTATGCTTGGCCATGAAACTTGGAATATTTTACACTGATAATCTAAGCGTGTAACTGCTTAACACTTGTAAGTGTGCGGCTGCAAGTTGAATACTTGCAAGTGTTCAACTCCATAGTTGTACACGTGAAAGTGTTTAACTCAGTATGTGTGCACTTCTAAGTGCGCAACTCTTCTGCTGAGCGCTTCCTACACTGCGAGCGTCCAATCTTAGGAGGTGTTCAGCAGAGAAGTTGCAAGTGCACAGCTATGAAGTTGCACACTTGCAAGTATTCAAATTGCAGGTGCAAACTTAGTCCATCAGTATAAAGTGTTCAGATTTCCATTCTGTGTTAGTGTAGAGAAACTGGTTTTATTTTCTATGTTCTATGTGCGTGTGCTATGAATCAAGTGCACACTCCCCTGCGCAACTCGTGCAGTACCCGCCCGGCCGGCACTCGTGTTCCGGGTCTAGATTCCCAACCCTCGGCGAAACATGATTCACATGTGGGACATCCGCCCATTGGGACAGGTGCGTTGCAACAAGAGATGTGCGCCGTGCGAGAGGGAGGAGACAGAGAAGAGATGACGGAGGAGGGGGGAGGAGCGGCAAGTGGCTCAGAAAGGGCGGCATCGGTGGGGCCAAATGGATAATGGAACCAGGTGGAATACACAAGGTTCTTGCACCCCATTCCCTCATGGATGCTGGTTTACTAGAGAGCGATCACTGTAAGTCATTTTACAAAGAGCTGCTCTTTGTAACGTACAAAGGATTTGGAAACTTTGTAATACAAACAAATCATTTGTGTCACGAAGGGTTTGGCTTTGTAATACGAAGTATACCCATCTGCTCACAAACTGGTGCTCTTTTTAATACGAGGAAAATCCGATTGGAATATGGTGGTTCCAGATCCTTTGTACGTTTCGAACCCAATTCTTCGTAATATGAAGACCACTCTTTGCAAGGAACTAAGAGTGGTTGTAATCGCGTGATAAAATGGATCCTGACGCATGGGAACCACGTTTGCATGTCGTGAGCATCGCGTGCCCACCCGGCAGCAGTTAAGAGTACCCTCTACAACCAAGAAAAGCTTGGAAACCGTCCGCAGAAATTTCGTCCGTTTTCTGGAAAATCATTCGGCAAAGTACAGGTGCTCGGGCGCCTGTGAACCTCAGGGTAGGCGATCCCGCTGTACACGCATGCATTGCACGCAATATGTTGCCTACCTGCCAGGCGCTATGAGAGCTTTCACAGGCTGAACTTGGTCATTTTGTGCACTCTCAGACCTCAACAGATGATATCGTATTTTTTTCGGCTGAGAGGTAGCGAAGACTATTACTCCGGCTGATCGGAAACAGCTTTTCTATATGTCTGTCAGTCTATCTGTCCGCGTACAATAACAAAAAAAATAAAAAATGAAGCGACCTGAACCGAATTACCGAAAAAATACAAGCTTGCGTGCAAAGTCGAAGAGAATAGTCGCAAATCGGATATGGTTGACTAACCCTCCTCCCCCCCACTTGCTCATTCTCGCTTCTTCCGGTAACCAAGAATTTTCTTAGTGCTGTTACTTGTGTTTCTAAGGCTGAGGTATCGTTTAATGAAAAAATGCTGAAAATCAGTTTGGTGATTGAAAACCAGCGAGCAATAGTGTGCCGCCGGGCCGTGCCGAAGCGACTGAGTGGAAAAGACCGCTCAGCTTCGACTCCAGGGCGCCCTTCTCTCATGGAGCTACGTCATCCACCGCACCGCGCCCCTTCTGTCCCTTTTGGGGCCTACACCCTTCCCAGCGATTTCTGCCCCCCCCTCCCCTTTACACGCACCCTACCCCTCCTCCAGCCACACTCGCCGCCCGTCTCTTGAAATCGGATCCGGCACAGCAGCACTCAGGTTAAAGGGGTCGCTGCTGTGGCCGGGGCGGCCTGTAAGTCGTGCTGCAGCTGGAGGGAGCAGAAGCGGGGCCGCGCGCAGCGGGCAGGAGCAGGGGCGGGAGCGAGGCGCGAAGCAACAGAAACTGGGGTGGGGGCGGGCGCGGCGAGGAGCGGGAAGCGGAGGCTGTTGGCCGTTGGGGTCCCCGTGGTAAATAAACACCTTCTACCGCACGCTCATATATATACACCCGAGGCCAGGGCCGAGCCAGCCGGGACTTCATCCGAGTGAGGAGTGAGGAGCGGGAGGAGGAAAGTGGTGGAAGGGGGGGGGGCGTAGTGAGGGAGCATGGTAGGAGGGGAGTCGGCAGCCTTATGGCCCACGCGGGTAGGGCCAGCGTGTTGCCGGAAAAGCGCTCGCTGCTCTGCATACCTCATTTAAGGTCAAAAGCCAAGACAAAAACAAAAAACTTTGTCCGTTGCCGTTGCACTTAGATTTTGTTTCTCGCTGATTCGGTTCCAAGAATATGTGTGCATACCAGCCATTTCTGGCGTTTCCGCGCTGCCGACGGTAGTTGTAGGCTTTGGAAATAGCAG
>NW_026267143.1:411492-415840 GCF_000697945.3 Frankliniella occidentalis | reverse complement strand
AGGATCCTTAATAAATTCAATTCAATTCAATTCTCTTTCTCTCTCTCTCTCTCCCCCCCCTCTCCCTCTCACACACACACTGCCTCACTCGCTCTCTCTCTCTGTCCCTCTGTCCCTCCCTTCCTCCTTCCCTTTCAATCTCTCTGCACCCCCTCATCTCACTTCCAGTTAGATCGAATGCTTCGTTCTCCTAGCAGAGCAGCCCTTCTGATGTCCTCTTATATGAAGATCTATACCCTTCCTCCCTCCCCTCCCCGTCTCCTCCTAATCTCCAATCCTGTCTTACCTCGGCTTCGTCTCTTTAGCCCTCCTCTCCATTCCCTGCCGAGTCTATTGACCTTGTAATGCCATTTCAACAAGAACCGGGGTGGTTATGCGATAAGCAACATCTTTTTACAGTCCCAATACAGGAATAAGCTCGTCTGAGCTTTTGGCTTACAGGCAGGGAGGAGCGAGTAGCTTAGGAGCAAATTTTTGTTCTTTTTCGAGATCTAGAATAATAATGAGCGGAATGAGCATACAGGATTGCGATTGTAGGTGAGAAATATGGACACTAAAAAGATTTTTGTGTCCAAAGGTCCAAAGACACCAAATTTCAGCGTTTAAGAACGCCTTGCTAAAAAAAGTTCAGAAACACAAAAATTTCGCTTTCTATCAGGGTACACCAAAATTTGATGTGTTATGACGCCACTCAGTTTACAGTGATGCTCATAAATTTTTGGCAAACGCGCTCGCACTGTAAAATGCTCACGAACTAAATGCTTTGCAATGTTACGCACTATTTTCTATTTTATATTGCAAAGAAATTCTTTGTAAGGCTGGGAAGGTTATTACAAACAATCGGTTTGCATTGCAAAAAATGTGTTCGTAAGCTTACTAAGAATTAGTTTGGAATACAATGCTTCACAATCCTTCACTGTAAAATGCTCGCAAACTATATTCTTTGCAACGTTGCAAAGAATTTGCGAGCTTTCTTTTGCAAAGAATTAGTTCGTATTGCAAAGAAGTTCTTTGCAAGGTGTCAGAATCCTTGCAACCAATGTGTTTGCAATGCTTGAAAATTCTTTGCAAGCTGCAAAGGAAACAGTTTACAATACGAACCTATTCTTTGCAAGCATTTTGCAGTGTGTTTGTAAGCTACGAAGGCTTTGATTTGCATTACGAACATGTTCGTAAGCAGTTTAGTAGTATAGTACGCTCCAGTAAAGCTCCCGTCTCGGGGCCGCTTTTCCAGAAAGTACTGCGTTCTTCTCCATTCCGGAACTAAAGCCTGCTCCTTGTGCCGGCGTAGTCGATAGCGTCACACGATAGTCGATATCAGCAGAGGCGTTATCGGCGGCGCACAGCATCCATCATACACGACCTCCAGCTGGCAGCGCCGGAGGCGGCTCGAGCGGGCGGCAAGGGGCGGCAAGCGCTGCCCCCATCCGGCCACCTCCATTCCTTTTGTCCAAGTCACTTGCAGCTAGTTTGTTTTCGCTCTCCATCTCGATGAAACGACCCAATGGTCCGATGGTCTCTCGCCTCGCACAGAACTGAACATTTCTTCCCGCTGACCTTCAAACCGAATACGGGCAAAACGGAACCATTGTCCAAGTGCTCCCTCGTAAAACGATCAGAATAAAAATCAGTCTAGGGTTGGTTAGGGATAATGTAAAATCATTATTCTAAACTCCCAAACGAACCCACGGTTACGGAAATTTAGTCGCCTTTGTATGTGGTATCGAATTTTGTTGGTGCGTCATTTTTCGTGATATCTTTGTGCACGATGGCCCTTTGGTTTTAGGACTGTACATAATTTTTTGCTTGTGGGGTGCGCACGTGGAGAGGACTTACTCAGAGAGCAAGCTGTTCATTGTTGGGTTGTTACCCAGACGTGGTCCGAAAATGCAACAGGTGTAGTTGAACCATGACGCTTTAAAAAGGAGGAGGGGACTAGGGGGGAGAGGGGTAATACCCAGCCGAATCAGCATGTGGGTGAAAGAGCGGCGTGCGTCCGGGATACGTCGCTGCCTCGGCTTTTGCGCCGCGCGAAAACGCGGTAAAGGTAAAAACGGAAGGGGGGGGGGAGTGGGTAGACAGTGAACAGCCAAAGCGTATGCAGCATACAGCGGGCCGCTAAAAGCTTAACTCTGCACTGAGGGACGCACGGCCCGGCTGGCTCTGGCGTGTATAGCCGATCGCAAAACTTCCCCGGGACTCAAGCGGCGGCAGCAGCGGCGGCAGCAGCTTCCCGCGTAGCAAGAGACGAAGGAGAAAAGCCGGGGAACATCTTCGAAAGCGAAACATCATTTCGGGAACGGTGTGGTGGCGTACGCCGCGGCCGAGACCCGCTTTGCGTTGGGCCGTGCGTGTCTGCCTAAAGTGGTGCCTGCCGCGCTCCGCCACGCCCATGCCTCTGTCACTCAAGCGGTTACAGCAGGCCGTTGGCTTCGAGCCCGCCGGCTACAAGCCTCGAGGGTTGTATATTTCTGCCACATCACAGACGCACACACTCACACACACACACACACAGTGTGCCTTGGATTTATTATATTTTACCAAGTGCGAGTCCTTCATGTCACGAACAAAATTATAATTTATCTCTGCTGTTATTGACTTTGTGCTGCGTTTCAGTGTTTTGCCCCGGTATTGCCCACTATTTGTGTCCGGACAGGGCAGCTAACCGTTGCTGAGCCAGCCTGCGACCAAGCTACCCCAGGCCCCAGGCCCCCCGTCACTCAGCCGGTCCCGTGACCCGCTGGGGGCCCGGAGAGATTAGGGGCTGGTGCGGGGTTGGCCTGAACGTCCAGCGCAGGGTGGAGGTAGGAAAAGTTAAGAGGCTACTGTTATTGAGGGGCCCTCATTAATACCCAACTCGTACACTTGCCCGCGCCCACACTGTAAAAAGCTCACGAACTAAATACTTTGCAACGTTGCGAACAATTTTCGTTTTTTGTATTGCAAAGAAATATTGTTCATATTGAAAAGCGATTGTTTGTAAGGCTAGACAGGGTCTTGCGAACAATCGGTTTGCATTACGAACTATTTGTTCGTAAGCGTACGAACAATTAGTTTGTTATACAACGCTTCAAAATCCTTCGTAAGCTACGAACGTTTTGGTTTGCATTACGAACCTTTTATTGTTCGTAAGCAATTTACAGTGCAAATCGCTTCAACTCGTGAAATCGCCTTCTCGTTGTACACCTATTTTAGGAGTGGTCAATAACCCCTCGCTTGTAGCACTGCCGATTAAGTGTTAAACCAACATGTGGGTTGTTTAAGATGCGAGGTCAGATGGCTTGCTTATATCACGACATACCCTTACTCCACTTGCGCCCACAGGGTACGTGCACGAGATGACGCAATGAATTTGAAATGTAAAGTCACGGTGTTTGAATAGCAGTGGGACCAAGCGCTTGACACTGTTGAAAATTACAACAGTTGATGACTACAGAATGGTCTAAGAATGTTTAAAACAGTGTGATCTTGTAGGATTGGTTGTACCTTATACTGGAGGAAAAGTAGTACTTCTGGAGCATAATAGTCTAGTCAAGTCTTCGTCCCTCAAATACCAGTTGAACAGATTTTGACCGTAAAATGAAAATACAGGAAGATCTGTATGGATTCTATTTCTATATACAGAGTTTAAAACGGTGGACCATAATACACCTTGATTTTCTGACCCAAACGTTCCAAGCATTTTTTCATGATCAGTAAGCCCAATTAATTATTTACATTCTTTGGACAGATGTATGTAGTCTGAAGACGCATGTCACGTTTTTGTTGCTTTGCCAGCAGGCTGCAGATGCTTATTGTCAAGCATCTCAGTACGGAGAGGGTGGGGGGGGGGGGGGGGGGGGGGGGGGATACGGCGGGAGCTGTTCAGTTAGATTAATGATCCCATGGGAGCACGAAAAACTGCCGGCTCCTTTTCATGGCAAAAGGAAGCAAGGCCAGCCGCCGGCCACCATGGGCGAACTTGTCGCTCGCTTTTAATTATTATTAATAACGAATGTGTGTGGAGAGTATAGAGGGCCGCGGTGGCGGCGGTCCTTTTCAATACCCTACCGCCGCCTTCACGGTTGATATGGTGTGCCTGTATAACAAGACGGGGTGGCAAACTTTTCAAATTAAATGGGGCCGAATCGTTAGCCCAGCCCAGTAGGGCCGCTGCCGACTCTCTACCAACCCCTCTCTCTCTCCCTGCTCTCGTGCCTGGGACGAGGAAAACCTAAACTGCTCACCGCTTCATGTCTCTTTCACACTTCAGCCGCCAACGACGAGTTGCCATCCATCAGCGAGGAACGCGAAATTGAACAACCCGCCGTCGACGTGAACTTCGTTTTGTTAAACCACGGAAGGGAGT
>NW_026267143.1:399129-400137 GCF_000697945.3 Frankliniella occidentalis | reverse complement strand
TTCTCGCTGATTCGGTTCCAAGAATATGTGTGCATACCAGCCATTTCTGGCGTTTCCGCGCTGCCGACGGTAGTTGTAGGCTTTGGAAATAGCAGTGTGCCAAAGTTATTTTTGCACACCGTAGCGCTCCCCCCTCTCCTGTACTGTGTCTCCCTCTCTCCCTCCCTCTCTTCCCCTCTCCTCCCCCCCCCCTCTCACAGTGATACGATAACAATAATAGCATTCCCTATGCTCTGCATGTGTCGTGGTCCAGGCGCGCTCCTCGCGCTGCAGATCTGCAGAGCAAACCCAGCTACAGATTATTCTTTCACAACATAGAATCCGCTCCCAGAGCTACTCTCACAAACCATGGCCAAGTTTCGTGCTTGCAAAGAAACACACAACGGCATGCTGTCTGTTGTGACGACATGTAAAACAAGAGTGCATTACTTTTGACAACAGCCTAAGCAGGCCTGAGCTATATATAATTTATTAGCTTTGGAGAGGCAAGACACAATTTTCAATTATCCACCTAATTTATTTACGGTTCAGTTTCCATCGTAAATCTGGGAACACAATATGCGTCCTCCAATTAAAGAATTCCTTTTCTGGGTAGCAGTTGTAAAAGTCACTTCGTACTGGAGTTGTCTTCCTCGCTCCTCTCCACTATCTATCACTTTTTCGGGACGAATACATATCACCCTTTTTTTCTCATCCCGCTTTGGTACGTAACAACGATAGACTCGACCGCTGCAGAGCCTTGCAGCGGGCAGAGGCAACTTAAAAAGGGACAAAAAAACGTGTTCGACAATGATTACGGGGGCGTTGGGCTAGAGGACTGGGGCGGGGGGGGGAGAGCTTTCACAGGCTGAACTTGGTCATTTTGTGCACTCTCAGACCTCAACAGATGATATCGTATTTTTTTCGGCTGAGAGGTAGCGAAGACTATTACTCCGGCTGATCGGAAACAGCTTTTCTATATGTCTGTCAGTCTATCTGTCCGCGTACAATAACAAAAAAAATAAAAAA
>NW_026267143.1:397726-398944 GCF_000697945.3 Frankliniella occidentalis | reverse complement strand
GAGAGAGAGAGAGAGAGAGAGAGAGAGAGAGAGAGAGAGACTGCGCGGCCGGGCCGAGGGCCGACCGACAGACCTTTCTCTGAGCAAGTATGCAAATGACAGACTACCAAAAGTGATTATGCCAACAACTTGACTCCGCGAACGCACTCCTACGCAGAGCCGCGTGCTATTCTTCGAACCAGTAGAAAGTCCTCCTCTGCAAACTAAAGGAACGTAGCCTAAAATGCTCGAAAGAATTCGTCCAACCAAACACTAGAAAAAGTGTATCTCATGTAAAGTTCATCTGTAGGTCAGGGAAAAAATAAAAAAGTTTTCTTTTTAAAAAAAGGCAGTTTATTAGTCCTTTTTAGCAAACAAAATGTGTCTGTTCACTGCGCCCCCAATACGGTGAGTATAACCGGTGAGTGAACATTTTGTCGAGCCTTGCCCTTGCTCAGGATCCATCCACAATAACAATTTGCCGTTTGTTTTTCAGAAGATGCAAAGTTTGCTGGAGATAACGGGACATCACATAACGCCGAATGCTATCACCAGTGAGGCGATCTCAGCACACATTAAATCCAACAAAGTTGAGCTTCAGGGCCGTGTCGACCAGGATTTTTTTTAAAGGACCCCCTCCGCTTTTTTGGTCGCTGGCCAGCCGTCGCCCATGTCCGTCGCCCAGAGTTTTATCTCCAGTGGATCACCGCGCCACCCAACGAGGCTCCGCAACCATAACATTATATTATTTCCTTGATTATTTTTTTACTGTTTTTTAGAGGGGGGGGAGAGTGAGGAGATTGGGTGGGGAAAAGGTTTTTTTCCTGCCCGCCGTTTGCCCCCTGAATATGTATGTGTGAGGAGTGAGGAAATGTGTTTTCCTCTTAAATTTTCTACCGTCAGCTGCTCGGCAAAATTTCATAGAAGTCGAGTTAATGTGCTCTAGAACCTTCGACACCTCCCTCCCTCCCTCACCTTAATCATCCCGACCCGACACCCCGTCCCGCCACCCCCTTCCTGCCCTTTGCATCGTCACGGCTTTAGACTGTTTTGTTTGCCGGGCGGGCGGCGCTACTCGAGCCAAAAATTCTCCGAACGTCGCCGGCCTTGTTTTTGTTCGGGCCTTTTAATCACCGGGTCCCGGGCAGCAGCGGCGGCAGTAGAGGAGGCAGCGGCCGGCGACGGAGCAATCAGACCGCTCGACTACCCCCTCCCCTCCCTGTTTCCACTTAATACCCC
>NW_026267143.1:394878-397676 GCF_000697945.3 Frankliniella occidentalis | reverse complement strand
GGTCTCCTGGTGACTTGCTTTAAACCTTATTACTGGAGGCAAAGGAAAAACTTGCCACCTTTGAGGGGCTGCTTTCCAATAAAAGTCTTGATGGTTTTGTAAAGGGTGTGAAAAATGTTGCAAAAATGTCGGAAAGGGCATCAAAGTTTCTTTAAAAGAGGTGGGAAAGTTGTACCTTTGTTTCCATCCGCTGTTGTATGATTTATTAAACAGA
Organism: Frankliniella occidentalis; assembly: GCF_000697945.3. Classification (NCBI taxonomy): domain Eukaryota; kingdom Metazoa; phylum Arthropoda; class Insecta; order Thysanoptera; family Thripidae; genus Frankliniella; species Frankliniella occidentalis. The sequence continues at coordinate 397,462 of NW_026267143.1, read as the reverse complement.
AAAGACACAGAAGGGAAAGATTTTTTTTGTTAGGTTCAACAAAAACAACAAGAAATCACTAGTGTGTGCACTTGTTCTCTGCCTCTCCAGCCGGTCGATCGCACTTCCTGCTGCTCCTTTGTGCGAGGCGAGCAGAGGCGAGGTGCTGCCACGACTGCTTTAATTAGCAGCGAGGTGCAGCGACAGGGCAGTGGGTCCCTCTCGTGCTCTTCAGGGAGTGGAGGAGGATGACAAACAGCGGCAGGGACCCAGGGGGGATAAGTAGTGGCTCAATCTCGTTTCCTCTCGGACTCCTTGAGCAGCAGCCTATGGCTCGCTTTTGGCTATTTCCCGCGTCCCATTTGCCCCGCCACTCGCTGCCACACCGCGCTAGGCCGCTACGCCCCCCAACGCCCCGCTACGCCCCACCACGCCCGAGGCAGGGGAGGTAAGCTGAGTTTTCCGCACCACCTGTTGTTGCTGTGCTGGTTCCTGCCCTGTGTCCTGCGGGCTTCCCTTCTACCTCACCATCGCGCCGGGTTTTCGTCGCGGCTTCTCTTTCTTCTGTGCTCCCTTTACTCCCCAGCTTCCTGTCCCTCCAACCACGTGACTCCCTACACACGCTGCACTTGAGCAGGTGCAGAGGGGCCTAGTTACACGCAAAAAAAATATGGCACCCAAGCTATTTTTTAGCACTGGTGCAAAAAATTCGTTCGTCAGCATAGACCCAGCTATTTTTTTTAGCCTCAGTGCTAAACTTTTAGTTGTACAGCAAACTGAAGCAATGAACTAGCTGTATCGCCAATACTATTTAGCAGTACAGCTAAATATGTTGTCCTAGCTAAATTTTAATGAGGGGTGCCAAATTTGCCTGCTAAATCGATTAGCACCTAACTGATTTTTATTTTTTTCCGTGTAGAGCACGTTTGTCAAAATGATGAACTGTTAAAAAACCTCTTTCAAAATGGACTAGAAACATACGCCTCCTGTTAATATTCTACAGAAATTCACTGATGGAAGAGGGCATTTTAAATTTTTGTATGATGATATGAGACATGCAATGACGAGGAACGCACTCGAGGCTAAGAATGCAAGAAAAACATATTTTGCTTTAAGATCTACTTTATCACTACGAACACAACGAACATAGCAAGTACCAAAAATTGCTTAGCTAGAATTCTTTGACGGTTCACATGTGTATTTTTCTCCACCTTGGTAGTCTACCGCTCAGAAAGTTCTGCTGCGCCTGTAGAGCGCCCTTGAGGGCCTCTGCCTCCCCCCGACCCTTCTCCATCCACTTCTTCCTCTCCTGACCCGAGTTGTACCAAGCAGCTGGATTGAAATCAATCATATTCCTGAAGGCAGTGCAATCAGCCTGCCCGCCTCTCGCATATTGATGCGGGGTGCCCGCGCCGGGTCTCAGCCGGGCTGCACGAGTTGGCGATGAAGAAACAAAACTTCCCCGGGAACTTGCCCGCCTGCTGCTCGTGAGTTGAGCAGGATGACGTGCATGCACGTGTGTGTGCACACGGTGCACACACGCCTGAGGTCACTCTTTTACCTGAGCGCCTTCACCTCACCCGGGTTGACTTATCGTGTCATATCCGGGTTTGTTGGGATATTCTAGCACAAGCAGCAGCTAAAGCTTAGCAGGCTGCGGAGACCGTCTCACCACCCTGAAATATTTCCCGGTTATTAAAATGTTTGCTGCCTAGGTAGCAAAATGGAGCAAACTGCATTTGAACCGCATTATATGTCCCACTTGAAACGGGCATTTTAGGCGCATGTTGGTCGAAAAAAACGCTTTCTGTCTGTTAGCACGTCTGTCTGTTAGCATGTCTGTCTGACTTCACGATATCTCAAGAATGAATTAAGGTGGTAGTTACGTCAAATTTTCAGGGTTATTTTGGATCTTTCAAACGCTGGACGGTGTTTTCGACGGAAATAAGCGAAAATATTTCAAGCTTTCTTATTAAGTCTTTCTTATTAATGAATATCAAATCAAAAAAATAAAAATAAAATAGCAGCAGCAGCAGAACTACCCCCTCCCTCCTCCCATTCCGGTTCAAACCACTAATTGTGAATCAGACTACCACCTCGTTTGGGATGTAGGTACCACCCCACCACTCTAAAATTTATAATGAGACAAATGGTCCAAGTGATTTCGGTTTAAACGAGACTGGCGGGTCATAGGCCCACATCTTGTATTATACTCTTAACATCTTAAGGTAACCGCGCAGCAGGCCAAGGTAAATTATTATACTGAATCTATCCGTCACCGTGTACGGGTACGGGTGATTCGTGAGATATCGCCAAATAGTTTGTTACGCGAGACGTGGTCAGGCGTACATTTATACCTTTTTACTTTTTAGCGATAGAACTATTTTGTGAAAGAAAACACCCGCGCCATCTGAACACTTTACTTAAAGAACTATATTCATTCCCAGATTGAAAATGTCCATAATTACAGGCAAAAACATTTTACTAGATACATTTAAACGCGGGCAATATCAATTTTTTTCTCTGAATGAATCAATTACGCTTTCTTCTCTCTCTCTCTCTCTCTCTCTCTCTCTCTCTCTCTCTCTCTCTCTCTCTCTCTCTC
>NW_026267143.1:392606-394828 GCF_000697945.3 Frankliniella occidentalis | reverse complement strand
CTGGCTTATTAAAACATAAGATGCCACCATTTTCGACCACGTCATTCTGATTGTAAATATGGGATGATGTAAGAATTACCTAAAGCGAGTTCTTCTCCAAAGTCTGAATTTACACAAGATGCGTGAGACATCTCCGCCCACAAAAAATAATTAAAATAAATAATCAATAACATATTACTCTACAACCAAAACCCTAGTGCTAGCATCAATCTCAAACGGTGTGGTGAACTAGACTCTTAATATACTCCAAACCTAGTAGTTCTTTTCTGTTTTCTCTTTATTAGGCTTCGCGAGCGCTAGAAAAGCGCGAAGCCTATAGACGAGATCGCGGTGTTTTTTCCTTTTGGCCTTGCTTCCCATTAATCAGGACTGTGGGGCGATGGGCAGTTATCTGCACCAATTGGTCAGCAGACTCGGGGTGACTTTTATTCATTATTGCAACATGACAAGAATTCCATAGCGTACGTCCCCTTACTAGTCAGTCACCCTCACTAGTTTCACTCTCTCTCTCCCTCTCTCTCTCTCTCTCTCTCTCTCTCTCTCTCTCTCTCCCTCTCTTTTTCGCTCGCACCCTCCCACCCACGCTATTCGCCTTTCGCGGGGAGATAAAAGCAGGGCAGAGAGAAGGTGCTGAGTTTCCGGCAGTGAGTGGAAGAGAGAGCTAGGGCAAGGGACAAAACAAAGGAGGCAGGTGGTAAGAAAGAGAGAGAAAGAAAAAGGAAAAGAATGTCCTAATTAGCGCGTTATGGCCGGCTGATGATGCTACCCCCAGTGGGTCCCCCACACCCTCCTCCTTCTTTTCCCCTTTTGCTTTCCCCTGGCGCCTTGCAGCCATGTTTGTTGGCGCGTCGTTCACTTTTAAGTCCAAAGTTCAAAGTGCCCGTCGTGTGTATCCAATAAATAATCTCTCGAGCTAAGAGGGGAAAATGCGCCGTGCTGCTCATCCCGCGACACTGTTACGGCGCCCGGCCAATCTCATACCCCCCTAGTAGGGAAGTCGTTCTAGGGGAGGAATCGGTCCCTTCCGTACATCGTCCCGCATCAGAATGGCCCAGCAACCCCTTTAATATGCACATGGAATGGGTTTATGCCCTTGAAAGAAAATAAAATAAAATTTAAAGGATGTTTTCCAGGGCACGTGACCCGTTCCTTCGTACGACTACCGCGGCGGGGTTTTCTCTTCCATAACCCCTGTGGACTCCAGGGTAGGTCACCCGCTCCTCACGGCTGTGCTGCGGCACGGTGTGTGGTGTGTTCGTCCGTAGCCCCTGCGAACTCCAGGGTAGGCCAACCGCTTCTCACGGCTGTGCTGCAGCACGGGGTGTGGGCGCCCGCGTATCCCCTGCGAACTCCAGGGTAGGCCAACCGCTTCTCACGGCTGTGCTGCAGCACGGTGTGGGCGCCCGCGTAGCCCCTGCGAACTCCACGGTAGGCCAACCGCTTCTCACGGCTGTGCTGCAGCACGGTGTGTGGTCGCCTGTCGGCCCTGTGAACTCTAGGGTAGTTCACCCACCCCTCTCGACTGTCCTGCTGCACGATGGCCGTTCGCGCAGCCTCTGGCGCCAGGCCCCAGGCCAGCCCGCTCCGGGGCACGTATTGTCGCCATCGATACAGACGCCATTCCCCGCGCAGACCGGTCACGTCCGGTGCGTCCCACGGTCCTTACTCATCCTGTTCTCGCAGGAATGTCTCAGTGGTGGTACCTGGCGTCGGCCCTGGCGTGCACGTGCGCATGAAACGTGGGTTTCATTCTTGCAGATTTTCGGCTTCACATTTTATTTTCTGAGAACAGACGTCGTGCAAAACCGTGTTCGGTAATAGTCGAAAAAATTGGGCAGAGAACTCTGCTGATTGAGGATCATTCGAAGAAAAGTTTTGCGGATCGCCCGCGCTTGCTTATTGCAACACTGTGTTCTAATCATTTACTTTGCAATTTAAAAAGGGATGCTTTGCAATTGGAAAGGGATGCTATTACAGTGTGTGTCGTTGCCTCGCAATTGCAGGCCATCACTTTGTAATTGCAAAGTAAATGCTCCGTGGTTAAAGGATCAAAATACTTTGCGGTGCTGCTAAGCATTGCGTTGTGAGAATTTAACAGTATATGTTCGCCCCTTTTTGAGTGTAGCGAGTAGACCACCGGCTGGGCCAGAAAACGGCCTCCAATTGGATCGGGGACTCTCAAGATGCAGTGGGGGCAGCAGCAGTGGCGCCGGGGGGTAAAA
>NW_026267143.1:376336-392205 GCF_000697945.3 Frankliniella occidentalis | reverse complement strand
AAGTTGCTGATAGGATGGTGAGCTAGGATGGTGGATTCTATTCATTATGGTTGTCGGGCAAGGTGTGGATTAAGTAGAGAGTTGTCAGACAGCCTCCCTCCCCTTGGTGTTCTCCCCTACCCCCACCCCCACGCAGCAATGCGCCGTTCTCGCCGCTAGTATTAATCCAATCCGTGCCGACTGCAGAGAAACAAGTTTTTACCCCCAAAGTTTCACCTCGGCGCGGCACACCAGCCTCAGTCCCTTATTTTACTATCTGAATGCCGCCCCTACTTATTCGGATCCCGTCGGATCCTCTTTTGTTAATAATTTTACTGTTACTACCTGGACTGACTTTTTCTACCCCGGTGGCCCCGTTTTAGTCGAGGCCGTGTGAGTTACTCTCTACAAGATTGACCTTATTTTCTCAGCATCTGTAGCGGGTGGAATTTCTGTCGTACCTCTACCCTTGTCACCGTGCTAGCTCCGTGCTAGAAGGCCATATTAGCTTCCTGAGGACAACAATGTTGGTATTTCTCCCTTGCCCTCTCGACAGGCTAGGGAAAAAAAGCCATCAGAAACAATGTGAAGGGGAGGTTACGTTTCTCACTGTGACTTAATTCATGGATAGTAACAAGCTGCATCCCCCCTCCCCCCTCTTCTCTCTCTCTCTCTTTCCCCGAGCTACTCCCCCTTTTCCATTCTCCGCATTCCAGTTTGCCGCTCAGCTCGATCGCCGCTTCTCTGGAATTTCTATCTATCTATCTATCTATATATCTATCTATCTATCTATCTATCTGTCTGTCTGTCTGTCTGTCTATCTGTCTGTCTACCCTATCCTACCTAATTTTACTCCTCGTGCACCCTTCCGCCGCAGCCTTTACTTTCCTTCTTTCACACCCTGCTGTCCTGCCCCCCACGTACTCCCCTCGAAGCTGGTGAGGTCATCATGACCGAAATGACGGAGCAGGACTGAACTTGGCTTGGCTCCGCGAATGATACAGCACCTTTCCTCTCGCCCTGCGTCCACGGAACGTGAAAATGCCCCCTGCCATCACCGCTCGCCGTCACACCTTTGCTCTTTCTTTTTCCCTTCTCTTTCTCTCCTGTCCCCTTTCCTTTCTCGGTCCTCCTCACGTGCCTAATATATTTTGCATTTACCCGTTTTCTTTTCCCCCGGCATGCGGTGGAGGGATAAAAAAAGAAAAGAAATGGGGATGGACTGGGATAGATGGACAGACAGGAGGGGCGAGAATTGAGGGCTGCTGGAGGGGTATGATCTACTACAGCCCCACAGCCCTCTTGTCGATCTGTCGACCACACTTGGCACCACCAGAACACTGCGTCCTGCTGGTAACAGGGGGACGGAGCTGCACGAGGGTATCCACGCAGGTGTGACCAAACCATGACGCAGTGCTCCACCAAGGTCAACTTGGTCGAGATCGTACTTGACAGCTCTCCCTACCTTGCTCCCTTTTCCATTTTCACTCTCCAGCCCCTTTCTCTCCGCTAAACTAACTTCCCTTTCTCTACTCTGAAATAATTTGACGCTACATTTGAGAAATTTGAGAAATTCATTCTAAACCCCTGCCCCAGGGCGTCATTCCGTTTCCGAAAACGGTCTCCTCGCCCCGTGGGTGAGCCACGTTGACACTCATAAACATTTTTTTCCTTTTGGCCGCAATCCTCTTCGTTCATTATCTGAAGGGGTGGAAGGATATGCAAAGTCTCTAAATGGGATGAAAGTTCTTGCCGACCAAATCGTATGCTGCGAGCTGTTTTCGCTGTGTGTGTCGCTTTTGGAGAGCTTCATGGAGCTCGGGTTCCCTCTATCATAGCAGCTTCTCCCACCCGCGCGCATTGGTGTGTGCACGCTGCCTACTGCCCCGGTTGATAGGCGGGGGCCGCAACCACCGCAACCCGTCGGTGACTAGTGAGCCGAGTTTTGCGGGAAGCGCTCGGCGCGAGAACTTCTCTACCGTGATGTCCGGAGGAGGCGTGGCGTGGCGGGGGATGGGGGGAAGGGAGGGTGAGGGGCAGGGGCCGTCGAGCCCCCCGCGCGAACCTCACTGCGAACTTTCAGGCCCGGCTGGCTCGCGGGCCGCAAGCCCGGAGCTGGAGCGGCTTATACATCTTCACGTTGCTGGCGCTGGCTGTTGCAGCGCACTTATACCGACCATGCAAAGTTTTAAAGTTACGCTTTTTTCATCATGGAATACGAAACCTCTTTGTCCTGAATGGGAAATTGTGGGTATGGGTGTGTGTACTTTTATGTCTCTTAATTGCAGCACCGATCACCGATTGCTTTCAATCTTCGTGGTAGAGAAAGCGTGCCTAAACAGGAAAAGTGGCATAAAAACTCTTGGTTCGGTCCGTCCGTTATGACTTTTCACTGATATTCGTTTTTTTGTTGTTTTTTTTCAAGACCCGGTGTGTTATCCAGCGGGTTGCCGTAGGAATTTAGTACAGAAATACCACCACCAAACTTATTCAAAAAAGAATTTTTTCATTGTCTTTTTTTGGTGCTAGGGACGTGCGCTCTCCTGCCGTTTCCATTCACCTGCTGAAAGCCTGAGCGTGTGCACCGGGGCACTCTTCCTTCCTTCAGCCCCCCGCCCTGCTGCCGCTGTTCCCGCCCCACTGGCGTGGCTGTCCTTTTTTTTTTTGTCCTCTTTTCTCTTTCGCTTTTAAAACACCACAAGCAACACCCGCTGCCGCCACACGGAAGCTCGCGGGGATGAAAAATGCATTGCTTTCAACGGCGGTAGTGGCGGTATCAGTGAAACGCGCCTCCATTTTTCGCGCGCTGACCGTTTAAAGCTGCTTTGTTGTTGTTGTTGCCTCGCATCCACCGGGCCGTGCTTGTACTACTGGAGCGCTAGGACGTCTTCTGTGAAGCTGGGCTATGTATGACCATGACCATGTCAAGGTCCTCGCGCGAAGCATAATGTTTCGAACAGTAGAATGAAAATAAAAGGAAAATTGAAAAATTCACAATAGCTGATCATTTCTCTATGGAGCAGACCATTACACCAACAACGCGGCAACGCCCGAGAGTCAAATATCTTATTTGAAATACACCGTACAGTATTAAGAGGGTTTGTTAGCAAAATCACTCATCTTTACACGAATCCTTTCAAAAATTATTTATCTGTGGGCTAATTTTTTCTTAAACTTTCCGCAAAGAAGATCAAATTACTTCTTCAGTATGGAGATTTGCGTCATTATTGCAAAATTGTGGGCAAGGTAATTTATATTCTGTCGAACGTCGACTGTCTAGGCGAAACATTTTCACATTAATTAATAACTGCCCACCCCTTTAATGTGGTTAAGTGTTTGTCTAACAGTGTGGCGTGCCGTTTTCCGCAGTCCAGTGCCAGCCGCTCACCTCTCTATTTTGTCCCCAGATGACGGGCCCACCCGGCGGCTGATGTAGCTGCGGACCCCCGCCCAAGCTCCGCCCAAGCTCCGCCCAAGCTCCGCCTCGCCCGCTCTCTCAGGTACGTGTGACGCCCACCCCGCCACGCCTCGCCAAGCCGTGGCGAGAGGGCCAGAACGTGCTGAGCTGTTCGATTTATGGCATTTAAACGTATAGGGTCTGCTGTGTGCGAGCGCCTGGAAGGCGCCTGGGAGGTCCCTCCCTCCCGCAGGCTGTATTCAAATCACGTCGTCCCTCCTGCCCGCCCCTCCAGTCGGTCGAGGTAGATCCCTTCTCTATACTCTATCTCTCTCGCTCTTGCTCTCCTCCCCTTCTCTCCCTCACACTCTCCTCGGTGTATCTGAAAGCTAAGAGGAAGGGGTGTTCCTCTTGTGCCCCCATCGCGCACACCTATAGCTCAAGGGAGAGAGAAAGGGGGGAGGGGGGGGCAACCAGCCGCATGGCAACTTAGATTGAATTACTCCTGTAAGTAGCCAACAATGTGGCGTAGTCTAATCCCTTTCAATACTAGGAAGAGGACCCTGTTGTGCTTCTTTGGTGGCGGCTGCAGAGAGCTGTCGTGTGCTCCCCTATCGAGCCCCTTTTCTATGACAAATTCCACAGTTTCTGTTTATACTTGCCTAAAAAAAGATGCCTGGGGGCAGTGACTAGCATAATAATTTGAACACCCTGAAGATACCCATAATGCTTCAAGAACTAAATACAAAAATCGAGACTGTATTTTTCTTGCAAAACCCATTTAAAAAATGTATGCTTCCCTTTAGCAGACTGTACCCCTGGACGCGTGTGTCGCACGTGTTTGTTTATTTACGTGTGGGGATGGGAACGATACCACTGGAAGAGGGTAGAAGGGGGGGGGGGGCAAAGAGGAGATAGCGACTCGCACTGCCCGCTTCTGCTCGGTGAATGTGCTCATGGCGTTGTGGAAACATTCCCTCGCCTGTGCTGGGTGGGGAGGCTGGCGCCACACTCGCTGCAGCCGGAGAGCCCTGGTAGGCGAGGCGCGGCGGGCCCCGTCTGGCCGTGAGGCTCGGCCCTGGGTCTGGCTCTGGGTCCGAGCGGGTCCACAGTGGTCACCACGAAGGCCAGCCGCCCGAACACCTGGGTCCTCCGGGAGAGGGGACTAGATCGTGCTGCTGGGCTGAAAGACGCCGCACGTATGGACTCTGGAGTGCGGTGGTGGGAACTACTGCTGGGGGTGGTGAGAGAGCAAAAATGTGAGGAATGTGAGAAAATTGAAAAGAGAGGGGGTCTGTGGAGGGGGAGGGGGGTGAAAGGGAGTGGAGTGTGAAAAGGTCTGCTTCGCCAGACGTACCGCTGAGCTAATTACGACCTTTAGGAGTTTCACAGTGACTCAACGAGAGTCAACAGAAAAATGTGGGATTTCGCGATAAGGTAGTTGTACATTAAATTGCCAAAATGCTTTGACATTTCCCAACAACCTCCGTAACAGATTCTTTGACAAGTCAATTTTTGAGCTGGAGGGCGCAAAATCAATACAGTTCTTGCTTTTCATAATACAAAATTACCATAAAAATTTCACGCAGAGCGACTGAATTTATTTCGGATCAGATTTTTGTATTCCTGCCCTTAACCAAAGCACACAGGTTTTAGAACAATCGCGTAGGAAGGCACGAAGAGGTTGGATCTTCCTTACCAAAAAGCAATTATTTTGGTGTCCGTAACTGCACTCGTCTCGGAGTTATGTCAGTTTGAGTAGGGACGTGAATTTGATCTGAAATTGAGACATATGAACCGCACTGGGGTGAAGCGATGGTATTTTATAGTAGGAAACGACAAACCTTTTCTCCAAAAAAATTAAAACCCATACATTTTCGCGAGGGAGCGTGTGTAAGTCTAATTGACCCAAATTAGGGGACGACCGAAATAGGTTCAGTCGCTCTACCTAGCTCAAACCGTTCGCGATTTATCGTGATGACAGACAAACGGACAAACACACTGACAGACACGAAACTTTTTGATTATCATTGGAGCAATAGGCTTTCGCTAATCGCTCAGCCAATCAACAGGATGCTTCTTAAATTTTCGTCGTGGAATCATGTTTTCCCAACGCCGTGCCACGCCAGGACCAGGGAGCGACAAAGAACAAGAAAGCGGCCTGCCGCGCCCTGTGCCCCGCCGCCTTGTCGCCCTGCCCTGCCCCGACCGCGGCCCGGCCTGCTTGCTTGCTGCGGTAACCCAATTTTCCGTGAGAGACAACCTCCCTCTGGCCTTGCCCGTCCTCGCCCCCAGCCCCTATCCAAATCACGACTCCTTGCCACTCGCACCCCTCCTTTTCTCCCTACCCTCCTTCCTCCTTTCGATTCCCCACCGTCTGCTCTGTCAAACGGCTCCCTCCTCAGATCCGCCCCCCTCATGACTGTGCCCCCCCTCCCTCCCCAAACCCAATGCTGCGACAGCCCTCCCCCTGCTCCTCCCTATTTAACACATACCTCTTCACTTTTCAACCCTTTCCTGGCTCCTTTATTTCTGTACTACGCTTTTTTGGGGACGGGAAAAAGCTACTGTTAACTGAACGTAGCTCATACCTCGCAGTGCCTGCAAGATGTTGTATTTAAATGTTTTACCTCTCACTTGAAAACATTTTGGCCGGTCGCCGGTCGTACGACCGAAACGTTTCGGTTCTCATCTTCCTTTTTTGTCTTTAGACTGAAAAATTAAAGGTGCTACCTAGCGCTTTCTTAGGGCGCTACACTGATAAACCAAGCAATGTGCAACTGCAAGTGCCAAGTAATTAGCTTGCATACTTACAACTGTCAAAAACAGAATGTGTTCTAAGACGTATCGGTATAACTTTAAATGTCGACGTTACGTTTCTGAAAATTCTTTCAATTTCTGTCTGAGCACCCTGTAGACCTTACGAGATCTGCAACTTCTCTTACCTACTTTTTTACCCGACCGCAAATACGATTAAATGAAGCGCACGCGCACAACTCCTCGAACAGCGAACAGCAGTCAACATGCAACGTACGTGTGAGCATCGTGTGCAATCCCTGGACCGCAAAACCAATAATAGTGATCTAGTTTACCGCTCAGCAGCCTCACAAATGGTGCCTGGTCCTGGTGCGGCTGCGACACCACATTGTGTTTCAAGTGGTGTTTGCTTATTTACCATCGGCAGGGCCAGTGTGTGGCACGTGTGATTTGATTTGATTTACGGTACAATGTACTATGGTTAGAATAATGGATTGAGTTAAGTACGTTCAGAATATGGAGGACGCACAATGAAGTACACTGGAAACGCAACTGTGTGAATGTCGCACACTTGCAGGTATGTGAAGATCCATTCGTACACTTGGGGGTAATCGTGTGAATTTTGTAGGAGGCTGCACATGGAAAGCGAGCAGCCACACATGGAAAATCTACTCCGGCCATGTAAAAGCGTTCCTGGAATCCCATGCAGAGCATGGGAGTTTTGGACTAGGTTCTTCCTTAACCCTGAGTTCAAGTTGGAAACAGCAAGAATTGATAACGTTTTTTGACCTCTTATACGACTAAAAATCGAAGATGTCCAATCCTCTTGGCCCTCGCAGATGGTTTCTATACTTCCCTCCCTTCAGACTTCTCTCCCCACTACTTTCCCAGACTGTGTGGTCATCTTTTTGCAAAATCAGGAAAGTTTCTGGGGCGAATGCCTCCTTAATCCAATTACACACACCACAAAGACATGAAATAAGTTGAGCATGAATTATTACAGCGTGATACTGTCTGAATGGAATAGTTTCCACCCACTGCTCCTCCTAAAATGTGAAAATCTTATGGCACTATCACACTTAATAAATTTAAACCTTTTATTTACGCGAATTTAAATATTTTTACGCTTTTCTGCGTCAATTTGAACTTCTTTATGCATCCATTTGTACGTCCCTTGTACAGATTTGCACACAAAACGAAACAAAGGTTTACATGGTTCACACAAGTCCTCTGTCAACTCAAATGTGTACATAGTACACATTAAAGAAAGTGTACATGGCATGTATGCTTTAATTAATGTGTACATGCCTATGTACACATTTATAAATGTGTACATGCCCATGTGCACATTTATAAATGTGTACATAGGCATGTACACATTAAAAGATGTGTACATGGCCTAACGGTTGTATGTACACTTTAAAAGATGTGTACATGGGCATGTACACATTTATAAATGTGTACATAGGCATGTACACATTAAAAGATGTGTACATGGGCATGTACACATTAATAAATGTGTACATGGGCATGTACACATTTATAAATGTGTACATAGGCATGTACACATTAATTAAAGAATACATGCCATGTACACTTTCTTTAATGTGTACTATGTACACATTTGAGTTGACAGAGTCTGGAACACCTGGAAAGTCCTGAAAAAAATGGTCCCTTAAAGTCCTGGAATTTGGCTAGATTGTCCTATCGAATTTCTAGAACCACGTAAAAAATTGACGGTAAATTGTATACATTAAAGTATGAATTTTCAAATTCAAATAAGAATATGTCGATATGGCCTCATTTAAAAAAATACAGTTTTATAGTTAGAAGTCTCGCGATTCTCTAATATTTATTTGTAAAGTCATGGAAATACTAAAAATTTGAAAAGTCCTGGAAATGTTAAGTTACAAGTGTTGAGTAGTTGAACACTTAGTTTATCAGTGTATGCGTAGCCTGGATACGGTCAGCACTTACAGTTACGAGTAACGTTAACGGTTACGACCGTAACCGGAGAACATCCAATTTTTAATCGTGGTAGCGCTGAAAGTAGGCTTCGCATTGAGAAATGGTTACGGGTAACGTAAGGGGGCCACAAATCGAACAAATATGTGTGGAAATAGTAAAAGGAATTTCAACCCTTGGGTATCTAGAGACCGGTTTGAGATAGGGCAACGAACACGCTACCATTGTGATCAGCGTCAAAAGTTTACTTGCGTCACCCATGGGATTCTGAACGCCTGCTCAGAAACTATCCACACAGTGACCAACCGCCAACAGGGCGGGCTCTACGTTTTTGGGTACTGCATTTTTGTGTCAAGCAATGCCACTTAGCAGGGATGTTCCTTATGGACACTACAGTAAGACGTCTTGGGAGAAGACGTCAAGTAGAAACCGATCAACATTCTCATGGCCAAAAAAACCCGACGTCCCTTAGACTTTTTATGTCCATTTGGTGTCCAATTTATGTCAACATTTCTCACTGCGTGCAGATGAGCGAAATGGTTCGCTATGTTATTACATGCGAAAATTCTCTTCCTTTAACCACGTTTTCATATGTGTATCAAATATTTGTTTGTACTTTTTGTTTTTGTATGAACGAGACTGTTACTGACAAAACGCTTGCTCTATGATCTAGGTTTAAATACGTCGTTTACATGTATGCGCATTTTTAGCAGGATCATAGAAGCTTAGCTGCCCCTCCTCTTTTTGGTGTAGGCAACCCGCGTGACCGTGATGTAGTATGTAGTGGACGCATCATTCCTCATCTGGCTACTCTCGCCAGCCCGCCGACCTCCAGCCTCACACGCAAGCCGCTCGCCAGAAAAAGAGGTCGTGGGCCCTCGGCTGCAAAAAGGGAGAAATGCTGATAACGTACCTGTCTTCCTGGTGATTATTGGCCACACTGAACAATTTTCATAATTTACTACAGTTCTGAAAAAAATACTCGGTAACTTTCTCTTTCCCTCTCTTTCCCGAAGACCGGATTCTATTACATGGAGTCAAATAGTGACGTTCATTATTTGCACGTGTCACGTGTCATCCAAAACTAAAATGTCAGCTCATCGATACAAAATACATGCAGTGCGAGTGGGGTGGCTCGTGGCTGTCTGCTGTTTGCTCACTAATAATTGGGCTGTGAAGAGGAAGAAAGGGATAAGTGCAAATTAAGCACTTTTCAGGAAATAAAAGAAATGTTATGATACAGATGGAATGCACTTCCAAAAAGAATATTACTGGCACTTTGAAACCTCTCACTATCACGTTCCTGCATGGAGTTTCTGGACTTGTCCCTTTTCTCCAACGCTACATCAGGAGACAGGTCGACTTAACTCTTTTCACATGGTCAGTATTTGGTGTTATGTCATTGGAAAATTTGCAAAAGGGGTTAAGTCGACATGACTGTTCATACATGAGATCCAAAAGGAGATAAGTCGAATCATTTTTGTTCTGTTGTAAAAATATGCTTGGTTTGACAAAACGTCAATAATCGTGCAAAAGGGGATAACAGTTAACTTTCACAAAGCTTGGTATCAAAAAGAGTCAAGTGCACTTAACTCTTTTTGCTCTGTTGAAATTTGGATGACTTCTGGAATAAGTCGACTTATCACTTTTTGGTACCTGAAACTATTGTGCAAAAGGAGGTAAGTAAGACTTAGCTCCTTTTGCAATCCCCTGTATTTCTCATCCTATGGGAGATATCTCTCCAAACTCTGTGGTGGACAGATGCAGAGAGTGCCCTACTACAGAGTTGAATAATTGCAAATATTCAACTTTCAGTCGCAACGTCGCACCCTTTAAGGATTTAGGCTGCGTTAATCAGTTGAACACTTGGGTTTTTCTGTTCCCGCCGAATCCAACATCGGATGTTCAGATTTCAAAACGGCTTCTCATATCAATGGGCCTCTGTAAACGCACCGAGGGGTCCTCTACTCTCCAAGTGGGTGTGCAAGGAGTTGCGTGGGTATTGGCGAGTATTAGAGAGTATTAGGCAAGTATTTGTCGATTTTTTCGAGGGTTTTCGCAAGTTGTCGCGAGTATCGCTTTCCTCGTCTACAACGAGTGGGCGAGTGGGGGACCCCTCGAAACGCACTGAAGTCATAGGCACCCACCAAAAAGGACGTTGATTCCTACTTTGTTTTTCCAGTGAACTCATCTGGCCTCGTTGGACATGGGACCCCTATTGGTACTCCCCGTGTGAGTGTGCCGGTGTATGTGTGTGTGTGTGAGAGAGAGGGAGAGTGAGGGAGAGAGAGAGAGAGAGAGAGAGAGAGAGAAAGAGAGACAGAGAGAGAGAGAGGGGGTGGGGGTGGGGAGGAGTGCCCGTGTGTGTGAACGCGCTCTCGGTAGTATCCCCTGTCTGTTACAAGGCGAGCACGACCGACCGACCAGTTGTTTGGACCGTCGCCAGAGATCGGCTCCGCTTCCCTCCCCGTTGACTCACCCTAATCGGATAGGCTGGTCGGACGCCGAACGTAGTACATAAAATGAGAAGTGATTGGATTCGGTTCAGTTTGAATATGGATGCTGGTTTCCCAGCGAGAACGGCGTCTAGCTCCAGCAGCGTCCCTTTTTATATCTCTCTCGCTTTACCACGGCGCAGCTTACTCCACCGGAAACAACAAATATTTTCCTTCCAGGATATCCCACTTTCTTTGCACGGAAAACTCCTCCCCTTTTTACCGTCTGACAGAGCGTACCCGGATAAAAAATATACTGTATCGATAAGTCAGATTTCTTAAGAAAAAGTGCATACAAAGGTTGGGGTCCATGAACTGCAAAAGGGAAAGCTATGCTTAATTTCAAATCCTCGCGTCGCAGGAGACAGGGGACGTATATTTATGGATAATTCTCTTCGCTTGATGCAAATAAACGTGCAAGTATTGTGACAACCCCTTCCTCCTCTTTTCACTCTGGCTGGTCCCCCCTCCCGGTGGTTCGCCCTCTCCCTCCTCTGGCCTCTTCCTGCCCATAAACTGCAGCCCTATTTGTCCGGTAGCGTCGATATTGCTTTCAGTTTATTGCCAGAAAGCGGGCCCACTGTCCGTTACACGTCCGTTTTAAGTCCGTTATACGTCCGCTGCGTCCGCTGCATGGTGGCCACCCCATTGTTATTAATGCTGCAAATGGGTGAGTCCAGCTTTGCCCGTTTTGCATTAGAAAAGAACAGCAGAGTGAAATTATCACACAGTAGGAGTGACCGTGACCCCGTGACCTCCTCGTTCTCGGCACCACTATACAGTGCAGGCCAAGGGGGGTGAATACTAAACACGCCTGCTCACTCTTACCACGGCGCCTATGGCCCCGTGCGAGTATGCAACCAGCCCTTACTTCAGTACAATATCTAGGAATTAAGCGCGGCTTAGAACACACTCACCTTCCTGTATACAGGCTGTTTAACTGGTGTAGAATATCATCGAGGATGTTGTTTTTGAAAGCAGTTTAAAAAGTCCCAGTCCGATCCGCCTCGCTCCCTACGTACGCCGCAGCTTTAGGGCCGTAGGTCGCATCCAAGCAGTCACTAATTTTTTGCCTCACAAATCCCAGGTGGCCCATTCGCTTTCCCCCCGCCCCTCTCTTCCATACGACGCGCTGGCCACGACCGTGGTCCTCCTAGCCATAATTTACGAAATGTTTCCGGCGCTCGCGCTTGGTGCCACTGCCGCTGCTCATGTAGGACGCGAATGCAACAAGGTGCTCTCCGGGAGAGGATGGAGAGTCAGGAGTCTGACGTAAAAAATGCTTATGTTATGAAAGGGCTGTCGAAAGGAAAAGTTTGAAAAGTAAACACACTTTTTTAGTCCTCATTTTCTCTTTTACTACACTGTTATTTTTAAAAAACGGGAAATTAATAGACATGATCAGCTATCTACGTTTTATGTTTGCCTGTGGCACTAGCGAGACGCTAAAATCTTGAAATTGTATTTTAAAGGACACTTGTGAATTAGCAGAATGACGGAAAATCCTAGCAATGACCCACGCCGTTAATTATTCTCTTACATCCAAAGAGCAAATCTTCTAGTCTCGTGGGCCTCCACGAAAGCTTATGGGAACATGTTTGGATTCGAACCAACCGAACACAAAATTTGTTCGCTCGATACCGAACATGGAGTGTTCGAGCACGAACAGTTCGAAAAATAACGTCTAGAGTGTCTGTTGTCAGACAATGTCCGTTGCGCATTCCGCAAACTCTAGTGTAAAGAAAACGCAGAGGCGGAAATGAAATGCCGATGACCAAAATGTATTTTATCGTGTGTCTGGCGCCAAACTGATTTGAAGTAACTTCGAAAAGAGAACTTTTAGGAAAACTGTTTCGAGCACTGTTCGTTCAGATGTGAACAAAAAGTGTCCGGTTGGTTTTTCCAGCGACGGAGCACCGTGCGTGCTTTGCAATAAAGACAAGCGCTTTGTAAAGGTATTAAAACCTTTCGAGTCCTACCTTTGTTTTTCCAGTGTAATTAATTTGTTATCGTGATTTTTGTGTAGTGGGTAGGCCTACAGGCTGCCGAGGAGGTGGGATTCAAAGTGCAAGGTTCTGTTTTGCTGCCCAACACCTGCAGCGTGCCCGAGGGGAAGGGAAACGGGAAGCAACTAAGACCCCCTTGCTTTGTGGAGCCCAAGGTCAGGGCACCTTAGTCGAGTCCTCGCTATTGACCCATACGACGCACCGGTACACGCAGCCTCATTTAATTCTGCGCTTAATTGCTAACACAATAGGTGGTCTGAACAGAAACCTGTTGCATTTTCAAAGTGTTTGTCGGTGGTTGAACAAATATGTCGCTATAGCAAAAATATTAATAGAGAAAACAAAAGTCATTGATGAAACGATCGACCGTTCTTTGTTTTTGAGAGACTTCGTTGATTTACAGGTCGGTCCACAGACCCATTCCTTGATTTTTCTTATATACACTCTATACCGCTAGCAGGCGAGCGGGCGGGCTTGCCTACCGTCGCTCGCCACGAGGCCTTATGGCCCCGTGTGAATATGCAACCTTCCCTATAAATGATATGCACCACCCGATTTTTTTTGTACAACCTTGCTACAGCTGTTCTAACGGTTTTTTTCATTGTATCCGATCGAATCTTTCATATGTAGTCTTGTTTTCCTACAACCTTGGCTCGGAAGTTAATGTTTATATAACAACTTATGTATGAGTATCAACAACATATTATTCTTTTCAGTGTAGTGGTTTTGCAAAGGGTATATTGCGTTAATTGCTCGTTAATCTCCAGGGACTAACGACGAGGGCGAAAGCCGTCACAAGTTACTACTCGCTGCTACTGTGGCGTATAGCGGTTTGAGGCATTCGCAAGTGCATCTGGCACTCACAACTTTCTCCTGCGCCTGCGACAAATCGCAAATCACTCTCCCCCTCCCCCTTTCCTCTCTCCCCATCTCTCTCTTTCTCCTCCTCCCACTCTGCACAACAGTTCCGCTACTTTGAGTGATTCATTCCCTTTGCACAAGAGGACAGACGGCCGCAGCAATCACTCATCAGTGTTCTGCGGACGCGATTCATCTCTCTGATCGTAGCAATTTGGCAGGCGAAAAAAAAAACACTTCACATTGATGATACTTAGCTATCCTTACTATTCCACTACATACTCGTCACGATCGTAACTCCCGCTCCGTCAGCGTGACACTGATGAAAATGTCGACGCTCCTTCGCTGCTTTTACTTTGCGGACAGAGGACCCGCCGACTCCGCGAATCCATTCACGCCTTTGTGTGATTGGTGGCACACATGTCTCTCTACACGTGGCTTCGACACACACACCGGCTGAGAATCGCTCCCGGGCGGCCTTTTGTTCGGTTTCTTGGACGGCGCGACGCGGCGCCAACCAACACCACGCCACACTGCGCCGCTTCAATCCCCGTGTACGGCGCCACGCCTTTCTGGAGCTCTCCGCACCCCCATCCTTTTCCCTTCTTTTCCAGCCCCTTGTCGCCATTTTTCAGCTAGCACCCCCTGCCCCTCTTTTACCTCCCTGTTGTGCCGTGAATGTCGACAAAGCGAAGCAGCCCGAGTGCCCGCCGGGGATACCTTATACCTGCACCCTCCTCCCCACCCCGCGCGCCCCTGGTGGGAGCGGCTCCCTGTGGGAGGCTCCCCGGAGGTTCCCATTAGAAAGAGACTAGAACACGTGCCTGCCCTGAAAGATGAACAACGCATGCGTCGCAAACTATGCAAAAAAAAAAAAAAACGCTTTGTGTACCTTGAAAATCGGCGACTAGGAAGGGCCCCATTCTCCACAACGTGTTTTGGTTGATAACCTGTAGCATTAATATCCTATGGTGTCGTACACGCGTACAGTGCGTAAGCATCGGTTTGGAAAAACAATTTTTGAATAATAACGCAAGGACAGATAGTTTTGAAACGATCGTTTCGATATCGTTAGATGACATTTGATCTGTGATCCTCTTATAACTGCGCATGATCTTGGTATCATTTTAACATTGAGTTCTTAGAAAACCCAGGAATTCATATTATTTTTGACAAAACATTTCATTCAGTTTAATTTTTTACACGCTTAACCTTTATGCATTTTACTGTGCATACCCATGCAGAATCTTGTACAGCCATAAGTATCCACAAATAGTATGCATAATTATGTACAAAACGTGCATAATTATGCATAAAATTGTGCATAATATTATGAGTTTTTAGGGCAGTTATTTCTTGTTAATTTACAGAATATTTTGTGACAAAAAAAATTCCATGCCAAAAGCACATATGTTTTTCGACGTCATCTTTGGACGTTTTTGGCGCTATCGCTCTACGCATGCTGCTGGAGTCCGGTCGCGGACGGGTCGGCCCAGCCAGGGAAGGGCGGCTGGCGAGGCCATGCGGCCGCATGGCGCTGACAGCATCCTCCTCTTGACCTGCTCCCCGCTTGGAAGGGATGGGGTGAGCGAGAGCGAGACGGTGGCAGCGGGTGGGGAAGGAGAGAGGGGGGGGGGCACTACGTGGAGAATGAACCCATTCACTCGGAATTGAAATGAACATCAAAACTGTAGGAAAACATCAAAGATGATGGCGGGCCACCCAGAAGACTCCGCGCGTTGGGACGCGAGCTTTGTGTTGAAAAATAGTCATTTGAAGGGGAATGTTGCTTTGCTTCGTTTCATTTGGGATTTCGCGCGGCGGCCTTGGGCAGTCTGTATTCACGGGGCGTCGCTCTGTTGTGCGGTCACCTTTCTGAGTTTTTTTCATGGTGTGGTCGAAGAATTATTTAAGAATTAGTGACCGAGTTTCAAGGGAACTTCAACTCCCGTGTAGAGTGTGCACTACATTGCCAATATTGCCAGATTGCTACTTAGATATTTTGATTTTGGGTCAGGAATAGCCTACAACTAGGCAAAACGCACAACTTATTGCCCTCAGAATGTAGGCAAAAAGCATGACTGTTAGGGCCGTTTGCCGAAGATTATCGTAGATTGCGGTCGAATCAGGAACCTTCGGCGAAGAGGCCTCATGGTTTATCAAGTCACGGTAGTCGTACACCAGAGATTGTCGGGGAGGTGGCCCCCTCGACGAGTTTACAGGTTGAAATATCCCCGCGCCGCCGTGCCTCTCGACCGCCTTGACTACTTCCCACCGCTGTTTACCCCATAAAAGTCACGCCATGCGGCTCCTTTTGCACCACCGTGTATGCAAAAGAAAGGTTTCGCCCGCCGGGCGTTGTGCGTGCAAAACAGCAATCCCGAGCCTTGTGCTGTGCAGCCCCCACCCCCC
>NW_026267143.1:375706-376076 GCF_000697945.3 Frankliniella occidentalis | reverse complement strand
CTTCCGCTTTTCGACGTTAACACGCTACACGCCGCTGATGGGTTGGGCTGGGACCCACTGCTCCTTTAGGGTCCTGCTATTCACACGTACTTTGCAGAGGGTAGTTGCTGAGGAGGTTACGGAGGTGCCTACCGCCGTTATGCAGAGAATGTTTATTCGTGTCCGTTCCGTGTAAGTCTTTTTGAAACAGGCAAAAACAAAATCCACTGTCGTGAGCCTTAATTGATTTGCTCACTGGGATCAAGACGTCACCGTCGTTGGAAAGAAATTCAAGTATCCGGATGGTTTTGTGACATGTATCTAATACACCCGCTCGGACAGGTGCAAAATCGGTGGTCGAGGGCGGCGCAGGAGTTGTAGTGGAAAGAGG
>NW_026267143.1:370625-371076 GCF_000697945.3 Frankliniella occidentalis | reverse complement strand
CTCTCTCTCGTTTTCATTCATCTTAAAAATGCTCGCTGCTTACCACTGTGCCTCCTAAAGGGGAACGCTTGCTGAAAGGACGGCTGAGTTAAATTGAACAACCGTGGCCGTGGGGCGGCCGAGGCCAGCCCGTCATTGATGGGAACTCCAATTGGATCACTTTGTGATTTCTGCTGGCCACGCCTGCTGCTGCTGCACATCTCGTTTTCAGCTCGTCTCCCACACTAATTGAATTTTTAGGGGAGACAGGGAGAGAAGGGGAAGAAAACGAGAGGAATGGAGGGAGGGAGAGGCGGGGGGGATAAATCCTTGTGCTGATTTCCCTTCTGTGTCCCTCTCAGCCAGGGTGCTGGTGCCTACCGCCGCTATGCAGAGAATGTTTATTCGTGTCCGTTCCGTGTAAGTCTTTTTGAAACAGGCAAAAACAAAATCCACTGTCGTGAGCCTTAAT
>NW_026267143.1:364294-365510 GCF_000697945.3 Frankliniella occidentalis | reverse complement strand
CATTTCGCTGCAAATTGCTAACAGTGTGAATGCATACAAGCGTGTCTCGGCTGGTGAGCGCCTGTGGGGTAGGCCGCAGTGCGACATGCGTGTTGGGCGGCCGGCCTACCCGGCGATCCGCAGGCGGCATAGGTGACAAGCTAGGCGCTCTGTTGTTTGTGATCGGGGGGGGAGATATGGAGAGGGAGGAGGTTGGCTGTGGAAAGAGAAGGAAGGGACAGCTCCCAGCTGGAGCAACCTCGAGCGTGGAGTTCGAGGAAAGCATTTCACCGCTGCTATGAGTCCGTGTGGGAAGGCATTACAGCGTGTGCTATGTACGGTCAGCGCGCCCGAAACTTTTCCTGCCGGGGGATATTCGGCTGGCAGCAGTGGTGAAGATAGCATGAGGAAGGGTAGGGGTAGCTGGGCTACCCTCGGGGGCTGCCTTGGGCTCGGCCTTGGGGCAGCGCACCTAGAGCTTTTGCAGGAGGCTGGAACACACTAACTGTGGTAGTGTAATTTTACGTACACGTGAGTACTGATTAGTGCGAACGGTTTTAGGTACCAAATACGTGTATAATGTTAATGTATAAATAAATCGAAACGTATATCGTTAATACAAAACTGTTTCTGTATGGATAAATCGACACCTTGGAATAAAAGGCACGCAGCTCAGTCGCTGGATCCGAGATCCACACAGTTCAACCGCTTGATCCGAAATCCACGCAGTTCTTCGCTACAGGGATAGGAACTGCGTGGATCTCGGATCAAGCGGCTGAACTGCGTGGATCTTGGATCCAGCCGTTGAACTGCGTGCCATTTATATTCAAGGTGTCGAAATACATGACTACGCTCGCTTTCGGACATAAATCGATGCCTTCATGCAAGAAAGCGCTCACCGCGCGTCTGTTGCTCCAACCTGCTTGTCCGATGGGAGCAAGGCAGTGGCATGCTACAAAAGGTTTAATCTTGGGGAAGCACCTGTAAGCATCTCTCAGTGGCTTTTCGGCCGCGATAGACGCACTTGAACTTTTGAAGCGCTGAGGAAAATCGATGGCTCAAGATATTCCGATTTACAGTAAACTGCGCAGGCGATGCAAAATTTATTCCCCACCCTTTTGCTGATTTCGGATCCTCACTTTAGAGCGAGACGGTGGCAGCGGGTGGGGAAGGAGAGAGGGGGGGGGGCACTACGTGGAGAATGAACCCATTCACTCGGAATTGAAATGAACATCAA
>NW_026267143.1:362629-363828 GCF_000697945.3 Frankliniella occidentalis | reverse complement strand
GAGGAAAATCGATGGCTCAAGATATTCCGATTTACAGTAAACTGCGCAGGCGATGCAAAATTTATTCCCCACCCTTTTGCTGATTTCGGATCCTCACTTTAAAGTAATGGCCGAAAACCTACTCGATCCGTTTACAGCAGCGTCTCCGAGATCCAATTCTTTTCTTAGCACGCCCCCGCGGGCGGCGGAGAAGCCGTTTGCAGCAGGCATCGCGTGACCCAGCCTAGGATGGTATTGTTTGTTTAAATCACTTCATACAGCATTTACGATGAAGCAAACCCCATTTAGTGTGTGTAACCCAGGCGGAGTGTCACTCCTGCGCTTAGTTGACAGACCGGATCGTGCAACAGCCAGTGCCCGAAGTTGTCGACGCCACATAAACTAGGGTTATTATACAGTCTGTTTATGCTCTGACCTTTACTAAACCATGCATCCCGAAGCGCTGCCGGCTGCCGTATCTATTGACTCTTTGCTATGGCTTCGAAACCCCATCACGCAGTGGTAAAACAAGTGTGAATAATTTAAACGCCGACGTGTTTAAGTTGTGACTTTAAACGTTACAAGGCGTTTAGCTACAAGGCGTTTAGCTACAAGGCGTTTAGCTACAAGGCGTTTAGCTACAAGGCGTTTAGCTACAAGGCGTTTAGCTACAAGGCGTTCAGCACTTGCGTGGTGTGCACGTTTTCAACGTTTTGTAAACGTTTAGATTCTGCACACATGGACACACACAAATCTATAGGAACCACATGGCGTGCAGCAGCTATACTTTTCGGAAGTGCTTGAGAAAAGGCACACTTGAACTTAAACACCAATACCAATTGGCGTTTAACATTAAACACTTTTTGTTACCAGTGCGCAGCCGACTCTGCAGCTCTATCGTGCCGATTCTTAAGACCTTCCTAGACCCTACAAATATATTCCAAGTATCGGAGTACTTATAACACAGCATTGCTTTGTATCACCTTAATTCAATATCGATTCGTGCTTTTGCCTCCCAATTCAGCTTCCGCAAGTACAAACTGTCGTATGTCGCATCCCACGTCTTATTTGCGTCCCTGTCGCTGAGTGTGTAGGCGGCACTATGGCGTGCGAGCCTGCTGCGCTTGTTCTACTCTGGCTTAGAAGGCCGGTCATTAGGCCCAGCTAGAGAGAGAGAGAGAGAGAGAGAGAGAGAGAGAGAGAGAGAGAGAGAGAGAGAG
>NW_026267143.1:361443-362109 GCF_000697945.3 Frankliniella occidentalis | reverse complement strand
GTTTAAAACTTGAAATCTATTAAGGGGGCTTTTATCTCACGAAAAATACATTTTTGGTTTTTGGAGACAATATCAGAGTGCCATGAACTTGATTATAAAGAGGTCGCAGGTGTGTACTTCTATTTTATAGGATATCTTCTTTCAAAAATAACGCGCAAGATTTCTCCGGAGGAAGGGGTGATAACAAACTGGTTATGTAAAATTTTGGGAGATAAAAGCCCTCTTATAATTTACGAGGGTGTATTTACCGGGGTAAGCTCATATGGACGACTTAATCGCCACCCTAACGACTGGTTTACAACTTTTGCTTGTGCATAAATAATACCCGACTATCAAAGAAATGCATCAGGGAACTTCTGACGTAGTGAGCACACGCAAATCTTCGCCATTTCGCTGCAAATTGCTAACAGTGTGAATGCATACTAGCGTGTCTCGGCTGGTGAGCGCCTGTGGGGTAGGCCGCAGTGCGACATGCGTGTTGAGCGGCCTGCCTACCCGGCGATCCGCAGGCGGCATAGGTGACAAGCTAGGCGCTCTGTTGTTTGTGATCAACGTGTAAAACGCTCCCCCGCTTCCGCTTTTCGACGTTAACACGCTACACGCCGCTGATGGGTTGGGCTGGGACCCACTGCTCCTTTAGGGTCCTGCTATTCACACGTACTTTGC
>NW_026267143.1:355117-356403 GCF_000697945.3 Frankliniella occidentalis | reverse complement strand
GGAGCGCAACACATCGGACTTTGTCGTTAGAAGGCATCGATTTGTACCTTGATCTTCAGGGAACACGCAGCAGTGTTCACTTTTTTCCTACTGCTAATATTGGCAAACTCACAATAAAAAGAAGACAGTGATGCAGAAAGCGCCGAAAAACAGATAGGCTAGTCTTTCGGGGCAGCGAAACAGATAGGCTAGTCTTTTGGGGCATTGAAACAGATAGGCTAGTCTTTCGGGGCAGCGAAACAGATAGGCTAGTCTTTTGGGGCAGCGAAACAGATAGGCTGGTCTTTCGGGGCAGCGAAACAGATAGGATATTGTTGCACGGACGCGTCGATACGCGGTTAGTCTTCGTTTCATTTGGTTTAAAATAAGAAGCTCGCCAGACCATCATATACATTTAATCCATGAATTAAAAATCTCGTTCAGTACGTTTTTATACTCTTCATCTCACTCTTATTCTTTTATTTCCTCTTTACGTCTTCTTGAAACGCCTTCTTACTGCTGTTTTATTACTGCAGTTCGTGCTGTTGTCAAAAACTTGCCACGCATGGGCTTGATTAACTTATTTGCCAACATGTACTGACGTTTAAACACAAATACTGTGATAGTGTCTTGTAGGATATGGATATACACCAGTCTGCCAATGAATGCTCGAGTGTTTGCTCGGACAATATTTACGTCATTTTCTTACAACGTGGTAAATCTTAACAAACACTATTTGTTGGTAGATCCATTTGATAAAATAGGCTGCTTTTAGCGTACGCTACCCCCACCAACGTTACATTATTTGTTCATCGAAAGAGGAGAAGGAGGGAGGGAGGGGGGGGGAGGCCGACAGAGATGTGAAACAGAGTGGAGCACAAAAACGACAACGAGAGGGTGGTTCGGTTCGAGGAGCACGTTGCGGCCGCCCCGGCCGCTCTCCACGCGCACGCCAGGAAACAACTCTCTCTTTCGAAACAAGGTCGCGTGGTAACGGGGGAGGAAACAAGGAAACACTTTGTCTGTTGGTCGGCGCTGGCGGCGCACGTGCCGCTGGGCTGGACACACCGGCCTGGCCGGGGGCGCCAGCGGCGCCAGCCTTGTGGCTAGCCAGCCAGTGCAGCAGCCGCTCACTCCGGCCTCCGCGGTGAGCCGCAGTGTGAACCTGGGAGGGGAAGGCTCGTTTAGCCAGACGTGGCAGTGGCAGGTACGCTGCGAAGTGTGTGTACCAGAGGGAGAAAGAGAGAGAGAGAGAGAGAGAGAGAGAGAGAGGTTTAAAACTTGAAATCTATTAAGGGGGCTTTTAT
>NW_026267143.1:352263-354958 GCF_000697945.3 Frankliniella occidentalis | reverse complement strand
GGAGAGAGAGAGAGAGAGAGAGAGAGAGAGAGAGAGAGAGAGAGGAGCGGGCAGGGGCAAGCCGCACTTGGGGCACATGGCACGCGGTTTCGTCGACGTGGTGCGGCTAAGGGAGGCTGTTTGGCGAGCCGCGGTGCGAGATGAAAGATGGGGCGGGAGAAGGAGGTGGAGGAGGAGAAGGCCCTCGCCGAGAGGGATGGGGAAGGGGAGGAGGGGGGCTCACGTTCGTTTCATACGTGTGCGTGGAACGTATTAGTTGTGCAATCTGCCATCGGGACCATGACGAAGCAACAAGGTGAGAGGAGCAGCCCGTATCACTCACAGCGTGTCAAGTAGAGAAGGGACTCGGGTTGCAGGGTGACACAGACAGAGACCTGTGCCACATTTCCGCGTCGTTAAATTAACCACGTCCCATCCAACAAGTAAAATGAAACCGACTGTTGGTGACGTCTGACATTGGCGTCCTGGGCTCGGTGAGTGGAGGAAAGACCGATATTACGTTACCCTGCCAACTGCAAGCATTTTCTCAAATTTCGGATAAATTTAAAATAATCCTTGTAATGTTGTAATTCTGGTCCCCTACAGCCTAACAGAGAGGACCCCTCGCTTGTCCGTGACCCCACTCGCCCGCGGGACCCACGGGCCGCCACTCTTGAAGATTATTTTGCTCGCCCACCGTCCGTTTATGTCCTCACCGGCCCGCGGGGCAGCCGGGCGGGGCGATGTGACGGTAACTAAATTTAACGCGCCCATCATCCTGGCGCTGCCCCGCTGCCCGCACAGGTGGTGCCGAGGTGGTGCCCCACCCGCTCCTCCCTCCTGCTCGCCCGGCCAGTCCACCGCGGCGGACTTTCTCGACCCCGCCTCCTGTCTTCCTCTCCTCCGGCACTTTCAATCCCCCCGCCGCACCAGACAGCGCAGCCCAAATGTGTTATTTAAGGCGGTTGGAATTTTAAACACATCAAGGCGGGGAGGCGGGGGCTATGTAAGATCGGCGAGTGCAGCGCGCGGTCCCCGAGCGTGGGCCGGACGCCCCGTGCCGCCGCATGGGCCGCGCTTATGCGTGACTTATGCAGGCGTCCGTCAGGGCGCGGCCCCCGCCCCCGCCCCGGCCCCGCCCCGGCCCCGGCACCATCAATTATTTGGCTCGCGACAGGAAGCAAGCCGGGCATTACAAATTCTCGGCAGGTCTTTTGTGCGCTGGCCAGAGCACCCCTTCTCTCTCTCTCTCTCTCTCCTCTCTCTCTCTCCCCCTCTCTGTGTTCCAGCCACGCGCGACGCACTACCTGGATCTGGTAGGGTGTCTGCGTCGCCGGCCCCGGGCAAAATGGGACGCCGCCGGCAGCGTAAGTGAAAATGGAATGAGGAGGAGGGGGCGATACGAGGAAGCGGCGCCCATTAGAGGTGGACACGCGTTTTTAGGGGGAAACGACATTGTTAGCCCGCCCTTCTGCTTTGAAAAAGCTATCCAGCGGGCTTATGCAAACGACCTCGTGTCTGTCTGTCTGTGTGTCTGTGTGTCTGTCTGTCTGTGTGTCTGTGTGTCTGTGTGTCTGTCTGTTCCACGAGAAGGAGATGTGCTAGAGACTTCAAATTTTCACTGGATCTCAAGGTTCACTCCCACAAAACAAAACGCGTACGGCAAATCCTGCCAGCCACCCCTAAGGGGCTGAAAGGGGGTATCGAAGAAAACAGGAAAGGCCAAAAAAATTGGAAAAAATATTTTTTTTATGATCTCCGAAGGGGTAACTAGTGAAAATAGATCCCTTAGAACAAAAATTTCGTCCGTTTTGCTCTATCTCTAACCGTTTCCGCGCTAGAGGGTCTTTTTAGACGAAAATAAGCTAAAAATTGCCATAGTGAACAATAAGATGTAGAAAAAGGCCTAAAAACCGCAAAATGGAAAGTAAACTCTCCCCCCACCCCCTAAAAACGTTTTCTAAGCAGAAGGGTGGGTTGTAGTCGCGGTGCTTCACCCTTACATCCCTCTCTCGAGTGTTTGGGGAAAACTCAAAGATGACGGGTTTAAGCGGGTCGAAGGCCCGCTACATCAGTCTTTGCATCATGTTCTTCAGCAAATCGCGTGACAGAAATGGTCGGGCCGCAGGCCCGACCATCGCCGCCGGCAGGCCAAGCAGGCCCGGCCCCTGCCGAACGGAGTTGCCGGCGGAGCGAAGCGGAGCTGGCAACTTCGTTTGGCGGAAGGGCGGGCCTGCTTGTTTTTAATTCCTCTCCTTTGTGTGTTTGGTTAATGTTGCGTGTTGCAGAACAAACCGTGGGCAGGTAAACGCTTGAAGCAGAGCAGGTGAGAGAGAAAGCCTCCGCGTGGGTGATCGCTTAGGAGCCAAGAGCCAATAATAATGTTTGAAACACAAAAAAATCCTCTGACATCTTAACAATAACCAAGTTAATTTTTTGATAACATTCAGTATGTGGTGTGATGACATACGTAAACAAGAGGCCTGTTTTCCAAGTTTTGTAGAAGCAAACGACTGTGATTGAAGGAGGTAAACTTTCAGAATAAGCTGGGTCAGAACATTAGCACGTTAGAGCAAGTTCATGTTTTTATGTGTGCGAAAATAAAGCTTCTCGCAAAAAAGACGAAACAACGAGCGAAACAGCGTGACCCCTTTTGTTCGTCGTCCCGTGTTTCTAGTTTCCCGGTTGTCGACTGGTGTCGCCCGCTTCGCGCTCC
>NW_026267143.1:347656-351968 GCF_000697945.3 Frankliniella occidentalis | reverse complement strand
CCCCGCCCACCATGCCACACCACACCCTGAAGTGCAGTTCAACTTTCGGACCGAGATGGGCCGCTGCTCGGCTCGCCTGCCGCTTGAGAGGTTACCAAAGTGGGGCCGATAAAATTATCCGGAACGAGAAGGAAATGACCCTCGAGTTGGAGGAAAAGCGAAAGCGTTTGTTCCGTCACGGGACACGCGGTTTGAGGTTGAGGGGGAAATGTCGTGGGCGTAGAAAAGAAACAATTGCGTTTCATACGAAGTTTGAGAATAAACCACCAGTATACTTTATAAAGAATGACGAGCTTGGCACATAGTTAAAAACTCTGGCGTCGAGCTTAATTTATTTTTGAACCAGCCGCCTTTATGAATACATTTTATTATTCCCCGCACAAAGACTACCGTTGTACAGTTTGCAACAGAAATGTCTGTTTTACTCTTCCAGCGTGCGTACGTATGCGCGCAAAACTCCTTTACTGTCGTGCAGGGTCGTCGCGTTGCCCGAACCGAGCGCCGCACAGTCCACACACAAACGGCACATCACGCTAACGTCGAGGTATTGTATCTTCACTTTTCCTGAGCCAGGCTGCTGGTGTAGTGCAAACTCAGATTACGACCTTTTCCGTCACACCCTCTTGCGAACAGCGCGCACCTGTGACTTAGCGAACAGCAACGATCCAAATAAACGCGAGGACGGCGGCCAGTGGCTGGCAGCAAAAGGACAGACTACCCCGGTCCTGGGAATAATAAATCATTCTCACTAAAAACTTTATGGTTTTGAAACTACATATCACAGTTCGCGTATGTTTGCGGGTTGTCGATATGTTCCACTGAATGGATGCCGTATGCTGACAAACAGACTTTAACTTGTGTTTGCTTGTTCACACTTTCCGTGCAGCTCGTCCACCCACGTTGCCCCTGCTTTTACTGAGTTTCGATTGCCGACTAAGTTTGCCGAACCTCAGGGTCGGCTCTATGCGTGCCCAGTCGTAGGGTCTCGCACGAGAAAACGTAATTATTATTGTACAGCATGCAAAAGTTTCAATGCTATTTTTCTTTGTAACGATTTGTTTACCGCCTTCTGCGGGGCGTCCGCTCTTGTGCTCTGGCCCGTGTTCATGTGTGTCCGTGTGTGTTGGTGTGTGCGCTTGTGTATGATCCGTGTGCTCTGGGAGGCGTGGCCAAGGGGTGATGTCCCGGGGCGTAATCCGGACTTGATGTTGACATTACGTGGCGAACCCTCGCACAGAGAGAAGTTTGTCGGCCGCTGTTCCTCCACACCATGCCGCCGGGTCACGCCGTTAGGCCGCACCGGAAGTCGCGTTGCTGCTTTCCCTCTGTTTATTTCAAAGCTTTTTGTTTGCGCCCGGAGGCAGCCGGTGGCAGCTGGTGGCAGCACGTCGGACGGAGGCGGCTACGAGATGTCTCTGCCCTTATTGTCGCCACGCTGACGTTCACACCTCGGCGAGCCCGCGGGCCCCGGGCCCCGGGCCCCGGGTCGGGTCGCGAGAGTATTATTCTGCATAAAGTTCGAGTTGTGTTGTTAATAAGGCTGCCAGGTAGTGGAGGGGCGTGTGCCAAGGTCTGGCGGGACACCAAAGGTCATGGAGCGCGCAACAACGAAACACACAATGCTCTGTGGACGACCACAAAAGTGAAATATGCACAGAGAGTGTCATATCCTTTGGCGGTGGAGCCCGCGAGGCCGGGTGAGAAAACAAATGTTGTGAAATTTAACAGCACTTATTTCAGCCTATCCACACAAAACCACACCCTGAAGCATTGGACTTGAATTTACTTGATAACTTATTGTTTTAATGAGTATCAAGTTTGTTGAAGTAGTCTTGGGTTTGTAAACCTTTACATTATTTTTGTTAACGACTTAGGCAGAACGTTAAAAAGACGTAAATTGCCCTTTAAGTGTTATCCAGAAGTTTTTTCATGTGTTTTAAATTGACACAAACTAGGATTAAGATGGAACAAAATCATAGTGATGAGAATGTTCTCGTAAAACTGCATAAAAAGAAATCTTGAGGTACTCAAGCGTGCTGCTCTCGTATTATGGCCCTTTTTCGCATCGCTGAACATGGAAACTCACCCCCCCCCCCCTCCTTTTCCTCCCCTGTTATTTTGTTGCAGCCTTCTCCCTTGATGCGAAGTGAACCAGCGGCGAGGAGGGAAGAGAAAAGCCTGTTGAGCTGTCAGTGCGAGAGAGACGGCTGTTAAAACAGAGTAATTTATCTCTCTCACACCCGTACACTCAACAGGCGACCGTCTCCTTTGCACAATCCCAGCTGATGACGCGTCCCCACCTTCCGTCTGTGTTTGTGCATGTAGGTACTTGTGTGTGTTTGTTTACGAGTGTGGGAGGTGGAGGGGGTGGTGTGCTCTTTCACGGTACACGTTCCACTGTGTGAATATTCAATCTCCTGGAAGCCCCCGACGAACAAGAGCACCGCGGCAGCAGCACCAGGCTGCGGGGCTTAGCGCCCTTCCTCCACCCTCGCAGCACACCCCCTGACCGACGACCATACCTTCCTCCGGGCACAATTCTTCTGTTTATGTTTGTAGGTGAATTCTTGGGTTTTTCTAAACTAATCTGCTTCTAGCAAAGAAGGGCGGGGTATGGGGGGGGGGGGGCTGAACTACGATCACATCGCTTTTCTGCTAAACCCTTGATTGAGGTTTTGTGTTGAAAATGATTGCAGATTTATCAGCATACAATATACACTGTTAAGTTTTCAGAGTAAACTCCTCCAGCTCTCCCCGCCTCCTCATCGAACTTGTTGATGAACGGCGTGTTGCTCTGCGGAAGCTCATATAGGAAGACGCCCCACACGACTCTGTGATGCTGTGTCTTGCACGTGTGTCATTGCCAACACACCTCACGTCTTCTCTCTCTCTCTCTCTCTCTCTCTCTCTCTCTCTCTCTCTCTCTCTGTGTATCTCTCCCCACCCCAGCTCTTCTTGCTGTTCAATCTAGACCGGGGCAAGACGTCGTACGAGGAGTGCCCTGCAGTGAATAGAAAACAACAACAAAACTCGATATTCTTTGATTCACTTGCCTCAAATGGCCACTCGAGACAATCATCTGTTGGTCGGCCTTAGCGTGATCTGGGAGGGCTGCTGCGTGTCCCTCCCACTCACGTCCTGCTCCCAGTAGCGCTACCTCGCTCCAAGTTAATTGTACTGAACCTCTTGGCAGCAGCGGCACTCCCTCGGTAGCACATTGTTTACCTCAACGTCCCCCGGCGAGCCCCTTCTCTCTCTCTCTCTCTCTCTCTCTCTCTCTCTCTCTCTCTCTCTCTCTTTCTCTCGTTCCCTCCCTTCCCCTCTCCCTTCATCAATCGCACACTCTGGCCCAATCTCCTTCATAGATTCCCCCTTTTCCTAGACTCTCCAGAAAAAGCCGAGGAAAAGGCCTCTAAAATAATGTATTGACTTTACTTGGATGCCCGTATTTGACATATTTGTTTTAGACTGCTACTTAAAATTTCAGCAACTCACATAAAGAACGCACCTCGCACCTCTCTCTTCGCTGTCGTATGCACCGTTTTCTTCTTCGGACTCTCCCTAACCGGTCCTAAGTGACTGCGAAGAAGTTAAGTTGCCGTCCGTTCTGTTGGGACCTTGACTCTCCTTGTTGTTAGCGGCTCAACTCAAGAAGGCCAAGACGCTGGACGCTCGCTGCCTTTTCTCTGCCCCCCCCCCCTCCCTTCCCCAAACACACGCCATGGTCGCTTTTTGGCAGCCTTAGGTCCATCTCTGTCACCCATTGGGGCAGGCGGTGTAGCGCATGCTAAGGGCGGTTGTTAGAGTCACTGACCCATAATAGAGCCGTTAAGCGGAAGAAGGGGATAGCTCAACTTGTCTAAATGACCTCTTGTTTGTAACTACAAGCCATGCTTGTAACATGATGGTCATGGCCACTAGCACCAATGGCCAAAAACGGCCATGATCATTTGGCCATGGCTCTTTGGTCTTTGGCCCAAGGCCAGTGACCATGCATGCCCATGGTCGGTCATGGCAAACGCGTGGCCATGGCTATCCTCATGGGAATTTTAGCCTGGGGTCACAGCCTTTGTAGCAATAAACATTCAGACAACGTTCTGAGAACGTTCTTTTGGTTCTCTGAAGGTTCTCCAAACGTTCTAAGAACGATATGTGCTACGTAGGGCCCCGTGCGTTAACATTATGCACGGGGTAGCTGAGCGAAGTGCATTAAATTTACAGAAGACATAAAAAATATAGAACAAAACTATACCGAATGAGGGTCCGCCTAGTAGGTAGGCAACCGGTCGTCTGCTCCTTGAACGTGAGAGAT
>NW_026267143.1:338320-344931 GCF_000697945.3 Frankliniella occidentalis | reverse complement strand
GGGGGGGAGGCTACAATTTATGCGTTCCTGCAGTTCACCTACAGAACATGTCTGCTACTGTCCCTTCCTATCCCCACTGCCCTCCCCCTACTTAATTTACCCTTTTTTTTAATGCCATATGAAGCATGATGCTCCCATTTCATTCCATTCCAATTATTTTTGAAGGTGAAATTCTATTGGATTGCCTCTGGCTGAAGTGAAATGAAATACCCTAATATTTAATTTAATTTCTAAATACATTTAAACTTCTCTCCTACGACAAGTATAACTTGTCGCTCTTTCATTCATTTTTATCAGATCTCTCTGAGGCATTTGAAAGATCACGAGTCGCTGAAGTATATTTAATTGAAAGTTCTATAATGTATCGTATCATGGAGTTTAATTTCAATGCTCCCACCATTTTATTGAATATCATTTAACATAATGTAACTCCAGACAAAGCTAATCAATTTAAGAAAATGGTATACCTTGTTCTGATTTTGATGGGCCTATCCTACCTGAGTTTGCGAAATTGGCTATAATATTGTTCGGTCTCTTGCAAGTCCATGGCCATTTGTATGATAATCGTTTTGACAAGTCCTATTGAAAGTTTAGGTGACTTCCGATCATTCTACAAGTACACACCATTACATTTTGTTAAAATAACAAAATTCAAAATTAGGATTTTTTTAGAAGTTAAAAATTAAAAGTGTAATACAAGATTTGGATTCCTCTTTCAAAATTAAAAAGGCAATGTCCTATGCTCAAAGCCGATCAGAGTCGAAATAGCAAAGTTATTGGTCCCCAAACTGACAAAAGTGCCAAAAACGACCAAAATCTCAATTTGATGGGGAATATCTCTCCCATTTTGATTCCAATCGTCTTGGAGCATAAAACATTTTCGTTTTCTTTTCTCAAGATGAACCCGTAACATAGGTTACCTTTTCACATTTTTCCCAAACTAGTAGCCCCCCTCCCCCTTCTTACGTACTTACGTACGTAAACCATTCGAAATATCACTTTCGTTTCTTCTCACCGGACACTCGCGAAACTTCGTTGGTCGAGTTCCGCAACTCTAAAACTTAAAATATCACACTCTGTCTGACAATCTGACATTTTGATCACTTGTCAGAGAGTAAGAAAGTCTCGAAGTGGCGCAGACACCGTTCGGGCATGCGGGGAGCAGGGGTGGCTCTCACTCAGGTTAGCCAACGTAACAACAAAAAGCCGCTGCTTTTCAAATTCAAAAGTTAAATATTTAAACTCAAACCTTTACGAACGAAAAGCTCCCACTTGTTTTTCCTTGAATTATAGATGTTTAATCAAACTCACATTCCGTCCATGGACAAGCCGTTTTCCAGAAAAAGAGGAACGTAAACACAGACAGACAGACAGACTCACGACGGAGACATCGCCTGACCCCTCATCGACTTGGACTGAGCTTCGCTCAGCGACAAGGAAGGGAGATCGGACAACGTTAATAGGAACCGATAGGACCTGTTGATAATCATTGTGATAGCAATTATGAAATTTATTCTGGCAACATTATCGTGACAATTTGTCCATGAGGCCTGAGCGGCAGCTCTTCTTCCAGTGCCGACCACTGCACAGCACGCTCTGAGTTCACTATGAGAAATAAACCGGTCAGGTGCGCCTGGACCATGCACGCGTTTGATACCGACAATAACCCAAATAAAATCCCCTTTCAAGTGATAATACGACTTGATGTAATTGCAAAATCCAACCCAAATCACTATTTTGATCGCACGATTACTCACAATAGACTCGGACCGTGCTCCGCCCTAGCGGCCCGACCTGGAAGGAGCGCTACCGCTCAGGCCTCAATGACAATTTGTGTCGTTACAGTTATTCATACTCTAACTGCAGCTAGAGTGAACATGTTCACAAGAGTGTCGTATCAGTATTGTATTTTAACGAGAACTTCCCAAAAATAAATTATTGCTGAAACTTTTGTCATTGTAACATTGTTCTTTCATCATGTGTACTTGACAAGATTGTGTGTCATCAATGATTTTCTCGTGAAATGACGAGAATTTCTTACAGTGTGTGTGCAGCCTCAGCGGCCGCCGTGTCGTAGGTGTAAAACCTGTGCCCAAGTTCCTCATTGCGCACATAAACACTACGCACGCGTTCTGCACAGGATCTATTTTACCAAGGGGATCCCGCTCAACCTCCTCCGCTTTCCTTTCTCCTCAAAAGTCACTCGCTAATTCCTTCCGAAGGTGTCTCTCCAAACTGCCTTATGGGCGATAAAAGTTTATTAAAAGGGAGATGAGTCGAAGGGGGAAGGCTGGACCAAGAAAAGGTCTTAGGCGCTCAGGTCCCACGCTCCGGCTCGAGGCACGGCCGGCTCCTATCGAAGGTGATTAGATGGGTTTCATCGTCATCGTACACTGGTAAAACAATATATGCACACCAGCGTGTGCACGTTATGATTTGCAATATGCGCACACCACGCAAGTGTGCAACTTGAGTTAAACACCATGTAATGTTTAAAATCATAGCTTGCACACGTTGGTATGCAAATTGTGCTCACTTGTTTTGCCGGTTGTAGGTTTTCTTTAAAATGCTGTAAACGTATTGTCACCTATAAGCCGAAGCCATGTGCCCCCGACAGGGTTGCACTTCGGGGTGGTTCCACAAAAAATTTGCAAAGTGAAGGCATTTACATTTCTGACCGAACTGAGGGGTGTTACGTTATGGTGAGCACATGGCTGAAGACGCTTGCATACGCGCACACCTCGAAGGAATAATAAGACAACGTAACGCTTCTTCCGTGTCCAAAACTTCTGTTACTTAGGTACCGGGTGTGACTGTGAATACGCAGCAGTGGTGCGGGATTGCATACTCAATATGGACGCAGGGGCCATGGGCCCTTACGGGTGTAAAGAGTAGGTAAACCCGAAAACTGTTGCGTATTCACAGTTACACCTAGAACATACGGCAACCCAACAAAATTGGTCGTTGGTACTTTTTTTACTACATTTCCGTGAAAGTCATGTGATGCGTTTACGAACTGCCACTAAACCATCGTGTCGAGGTAATGGGCCCCTATCAGCATGCAGCCTGTCATTGATTTTACAGAATGACTGACAGTCGTAAACGGTCGCCCGACACGCCAATGAGTGGGAGTTCGAAGACAGAGAGGTGAGGGATTGGGGGGGGGGGGGGGGGGGGACGGAGCGGATAGAGAAGTATAGGAGGTCCTTTTTTTCCTATCCGGGACCAATTCAATCCGTGTGTTGTCTCTCTCTCTCTCCCTCTCTCTCTCTCTCTCTCTCTCTCTCTCTCTCTCTCTCTCTCTCCCTCTCTCCCTCTCTCTCTCTCTTCTCTCTCTCTCTCTCTTTCTCTCTCTCTCCCCCTCACTCCCTCTCTCTCTCCCTCTCTCTCTGTCCCCTCGTCTCATCCTGCGGGCTTAGTCCTCCAGTCCACAGCCGCGCCCCACTTACTCCCCTGCTCCCCTTCTCTCCCAACTCTGTCCCCCTCATCCCCTGTCTGACCACGCTCTTTGCTTTTCCTCTGACTTCTTTAGCGCCTCGAATGGGGAAGGTGGGGAGGGGTAAAGAGTAGGAGGGATTGGAGGAATGGCAGAGGAAGAAGCGGCAGGCCACAGAGATTAGCTCAATCCCTTCAAACGAAGCACTCAGTCAAAAAAGAGGATATCGAGTTTGGAAAGCAGCCCACGATGAGCTGTTTGGTTAGCGGCGTGGCTGCTACGGCTTTGGGTGCTGTTTGTTCGCGCGCAACAGTTACACAGGGGTGCTCTCAAAAGGGTAGTCGAAAAAGTCAAAAATCTCTCTGATTCCACTTCTCCTTGGCTTTAGAAATAAAAATAGAGACATCGACGTGTAAATTAGCGATCCTGAAGAAAAATTAATAAAAAATGATTCATTTCCACAGCTGCACCTTTATTCCCAAAACAATTACCGACCGACTGACCCGACTATTACCTGAGTGGGTACCCCCTCGGGAAGCGCGCCGCATCTTTGGTGCACTTCCGTAACTCTGTAAAAGCCATTCAGAAATTCCTTAGCATCCCTGAAACGGAGTTGATTGATTGAGACTCTTTGTTTCCAGTGTATGCAGGCACGTCAGGACGGGTACCAACATCATTTTTATTATTATTATTTAGCCCTCGCCGTATATAAATGTTGCGCGTTTACTCGACACACAGTTGGTGCGGGTACACCTGTCCACCGGGGAGGTGTAGCTTCCCCGCCCGCTCCTTCACCTGACACGGGAACTCCATTAGGCTCTATACGCATTCCGAGGGGCGGCGCGTCGGCACCGCGGGAAAGTATTGGTTGAGTATGCACTGCATGGCCCAGGCCGAGGGGGTGAGGGACTATCACTGATACCGCACGACGCGCCTGAAGGCTTCTCACGCAGCGAGGGAAAGGGAGGGGGCTTGAACAGAGAGGGGCGGGAAAAAAGTTTTCGTCCCGTCGCGTATAAAGAAGGAGTTTGAGCGCGCGGTGGGGACGACGCTTGGCGTTGGTGGCGGCCTGTGTCGGTGGGGCTTTGTCAGCAACCGTTTTATATAAGGTGGTGAAGGGAAAAAAGCCCCTTCCCCCTTGTAGCCCTCTCTTGTATTAGCGGATGGTGGATGTGGATGGAGTGGGGTACGAGAGGTAAAGACGGGGTCTGGAATGAGTTTGTTGAATCTAGTATATACCGTAGCTTCTTGGGGCTTCGCGGAAATGTTGTATCGAGCTTTTCCCAGAGCTTTTAACGGAAACAACTATCGACCCATAGAAACTAGATACGCCACGGTTTAACTAATCTAATCATGCAGGTACGGGAAGTTAGGGCTCCGATCCCGTGGCTCATACTTTCCAGAATGTGCTTGGCGTGTCGCTAGAAACAGGATTCACTATGTTGGTCGACCGTGCTTCATAGATTAAAAGCGGCCCGACTTTGTCACAACAATGCAAATGAAAAAGGGCTACAAAGTGTGTCTTCCGAAGCCTTGTGCGTGCCGAGGGGCTGAGGTCCTCTGATGGTTCTCGTGCGGTGACGATGTGGAGACACCACGCGACTCCACCGCGGGGCGTGCCGGAGAGCGGAGCAAGTCGTGCCGAGTAGGGGCGGAACAGACAATGCTGGGGATGAGCGGCCACTCCCGGGGGTCAAGGGGCCGGACCGCTGCAAAAGACGGTGCCGAACAAACAGCCACGCGCCACGCGCCTGGGGGTCCGACTCCATCCCTGACTCACCAGCTTTCACATTGCTAATTAGAAGAAGTCACAACATTCTTAAATGTGAGTTCAAAAACATCGCTCTGTGTTGAGACACGTAAACACACGGGAAAAAAAGTTAGGGTCAGACAACAGAACTTAGTTTGGACAGGAAGACGCCAGCCAGGCGGCTGAAGCAATGCTCCGTCGCGCCTTGCTTGCTGACTTTGGCAAGTTAATGTGGGAGAACCACTTCACGTAGCGGAAAAGCTCGATCACATATGAGGAGGTGGCACTATAACGAAGGTCCATTGCACGTAGAGTCTCGACCTGACATCTGGATCACTCGCAATGACAACTTCTTTCAAAGCGGAGCTGAGCGAAATTCGGCCAAGGCGCGTCGCGCGTCGGGTGTCGGGTCGCGCCCGGCTCGATTTGGCTTTGGAAGAGTAGTGTAGTGTGTGTGCGCGCGCGCGCGCGCGTGTGTGTGTGTGTGTGTTTGTGTGTAGGACCGGACAGAGCTCGCACTTGGTCTGTGCGTGCGTGTTAGAGTAAACTCAGCAAGTAAGGGCTGTCGGTGCTCACGGTTTAAAAGCCGGTGCTCGTACTTGTAGCTGAACTCGGAGCCTGGAGTTGAGAGAACTCGCCCACACCTGACTGGTACCTAGGGTGATTGGGTGGTCGGGGTTGAAGGGGGATAGTGTTGCGAAACCCAAGCTGCTGAGTGGGGGTGAAAGGGACTGTGGTTAAGTGGGGAGTGCCAGGCATATCCACAAAATATGGAGTGAGGATGGGGTGGGCGGGGCCGGCACCTTAAATTAGTACAGAACTACTGTGCCGTCGTGTATCTGGTTCTTCCCCTCCACTGGTATTGCCACACTGTTGCGCAGAGAGCGCCCGCCTCGCTCCGCCTCGCCTCGAACCACCCCTCCGCAGAGTCGGTCTAACGGCGTGTAACTATACCACGCTCACAGCTGCGGTTCGCCTGCAAACTTTATGGGCGCAATAGCTTACCGTACACAAGAAGGCCCAACAGCTTTATAAAATGTGGAATAGATTCGTGCGCATATGCCCCACCCCGTGGGTGGGTGTCGATCGATCTTCCCTCTGTTTTAAAATATTGTGCTAAGCGCCACTCCGTCGCCCACGTGACGCTGCACTGCGGCACTCAATGTAATGGAATATACATTCCGTTTATAGTATACTGTAACACGTGACTTTTACGTTGAGGTGAAAATGTGACCGATGCGTACGTTTGTAAAGAATGCACATTCGTTTCTTGCACTGTTACAAAAAACCACAGTAATAGGTACAGGAAACTATTGGTCATACACTTGCCTAACACGTCTGTGGTCAAACCGTACCTCCTACAGAGGAAGTACAGGATGCACCGTACCAAACCCGTACATCATACAGAATAGGTACAGGAGCACC
>NW_026267143.1:333588-337245 GCF_000697945.3 Frankliniella occidentalis | reverse complement strand
GGGTAGGGGAGGGTTGACTATTCCGACCCAATCGTTCGCATATCGTGCGCGAGTTATGGGTCCACTGGGATGTAGTGTGTAACCCTCTCCCTCTAGCCGCTTCCTGCCTCCCATAGCTCCCAACCCTTTGGGCCGCTGTGACACTTCCTGTCGTTTTGTTTCTGACAAAGAATAAAATAGCCGTACACTTCAATAAGTGTCACATCATCTTTATAGTACCATTATTAGTAGTCTGCCTGCATTTAAGGGAATATGAAAGTGTGCCGTGCGTTTCCACACATTGACTTACCAATTTTAGCTGTTCGTTATTCATGAAGGTTTATCTCTTTGTGCATCAGCTTCGTTCGTACTTGGCCTGTAAATCTAGACACAGAGAGTCGACTCTGATTCCATACGAGATACAAGTTTGTAAATCATTTCGCAGTCATCACTTGCTTGTCGGAGGCAGCCGGTGCAGCCGTCAGCCGCCAGATTCACACCCGTTCCGCTGTGACCGCGCGCGCAGTCGCTCGGGGCGCTGGCAACTTTGGGCGACAGCGCCCCCACCCGCCCCGCGCCCACTGGTGCGATAGACACCCCAGCTCATCGGGCTACCCACAGCAGTGGCTGTAACACCCACCACGCCGAAAACTTTAATCAAGCCCATAACTCGGGCTCGCCGCGCCGCGCCGCGCCGTCCGCCCCCACCCTGCCTCGCATCGCCCGAGTTCCAGACAGCAACTGGGTGTGGTGGTCGTGGGTG
Source organism: Frankliniella occidentalis (assembly GCF_000697945.3). Lineage (NCBI taxonomy): Eukaryota > Metazoa > Arthropoda > Insecta > Thysanoptera > Thripidae > Frankliniella > Frankliniella occidentalis. The sequence goes on along the minus strand of NW_026267143.1, from coordinate 336,503 downwards.
CCACCAGGGACCTTCCCTCAGGTGAAAGCGCTGTTACTTTGCATAGAAGGTTGGTGTTCTACAGCCGTACTTTGTAGACAGTCCCTACGACTGTCTTTACCAGAAGGCAAAGTCTCCCTCCCCCTCCCTCTTCCTATATGTACCACAAGGCAGGCCGCAAGGCGGCGGCGGTGGGTGTTTGGCAGAGACCACGCCCCACCACGCTGCGAGCTGCACGAAAAACCGAGGTGCTTTGTGGCCTGGTCGGGAGGACTGTCTCTTTCTTGTATTCTGGCAGCACTCTAACGGGTTTGCAGCGGCGTGCGCGAACACGTTGCACTGTTAAAATCCTGCAAAGCAACACTTTGCAGAACTGCGAAGTATTTATATCCTTTGTAACTACGAAGCATTTACTTTGCAATTGCAAAGCATCACTTTGTAATTGCAAAGTAAATGCTTCGTAGTTACAAAGGATCTAAAATCTAAATACTTCGCAGTTCAACAGTGTGCATACTCGCTCGGCGGAACTGTAAGGACACAAAGGAGAGTGCCGGGAAGGCAAAGCTATCGCTCACAGGGCTACGTTGTTTTTGTCCAAAATAATAGTACAGTTTCACTGTAAGAAATTCTTGTAAGGGTTAAAGGAATATTTCAATGGCGTGTGTTAAAAAATTACAACTTCTAACTATAAAATTACATCAACGACAATTGCAATTTGTGGCGACTCGGAATTCTTTGACAAGCACGAATAGGCTGTAGTTAACTAACATCATATTTTTAAATCGTAAATAATACAAGATATTCACTACAAGTAAAGGAGTGACCAAATACGATGCAAATAGAGCGATATTGTGAAGCCAATTTGACGACTCTTGGGAGAGCGATATTAATTACATCGCTCGTTTGGAGTAACTTTCCGCGACATTTTTGGTTACGAATAAGACTCATTTTGAGTCATTTTCACAAACGTCGCTCGTTTAGAGTCGTTTCTGCGACATTTTCTGTTACGAAGAAGACTCATGTTGAGTCATTTCGCAAAAATCGCTCTAACAGAGCGATGAAGAATATACGTCGCTCTATTCGGGAAAGAAAGGTCACTCTACGTTTTACAGTGTTGTTGTAAATTTACGAAGATATTTTTCGCAGTGATTAAATTCGGACGAGTTGCACAACTTGCGAATGACCCCCTGATGTAGATGTATGTACATGCAGTGCGCACTCCACCACATACGACGCTGTGTTGTAGAAAGTTGTCGCAAATATCTTTTCAATTTCGCCGAAACGAATTCCCGCTGCTAAGGGCTCCGTGCCGCGCCCGGAGGGCCGTCAGGCCGGGCCCGTCGTCGCATCGGTACCCTTGGGGCTGACGTCCCCGTGCGTGCGCGCCGGGTCGCGCGGCGGGCGGCACGAGTGAGCCATTCCCCTGCTTGCTTTGATATTCCCGATGGTCCCCCCGGCTGCTGGTGCGCCCTACCCCGCCCTGCCCAGCCCTGCCGCGCCCCGCCCCGCCTCGCAACGCCCTTGCCCGTGTGCGGCGCGCCCACTCGCTCTCCACCAACAAAACGGTCGCGCAGTGGTGGCCACTGGCGGTGGACCTTGTACAGCCCTCCACGCGAGCGAATCGCGGGGCTCCTACTCGGGGCAGGTAACGTCCGCGCACCGAATCGCAGCCACCCCGCGGCCCCAGCGGAGCAGAACTTTCCAACTTGAGCGTACTGGGCAACGGGCAGAGCACAAGGCAGTTGCATAAACCATCGCAAGAGCCTTTAGGGACCTCTTGTTTGAAGCTTGCGTTTTGCGGTTTCATTTCCAACTGCCGACTTGCTCACGGGAAAAAAGACTTTGTTGTGGGGATCAATTATTCTGTTTGGTAGGCTAAATTCGATAGCTGGAATCGATATTCCGACACCCAGAACCAGGAGTTTAGTTGTTATGACTGGACACTTGTACGAATAGAACAAACTCCAGCTAGGTTCTAATCGCACGAGAGTCGAGGAGTGACAAACAACTTCCAGCTATCGAATGTAGCCTACCAAACAGGACTTATCTCCACGACAAGGTCCTTTTTTCGTGCGGTATTGAGTTTAGAATAGGCAGAGAGTGTGGAACTGTACAAAAATGTGTAAAGTACACTTCATTGTGTCGAGAAAATACTAGACAGTACAAATGATGTTGCACCTTCCGACCCAACGTTGAAAAATACACGCATTTTCGACAGTGTCTTCGTTTCGGTTCCGGTATCTGAATGTTTTACCTTGCGCACATATACTGTGTCCAGCTCCACACCTCCCGAGAGTTGGCGTGAGTTTCACCAGATCCCGAAGCGAGCCTCATTGGTCCTCACCGCAGGGCGCAGGGGTACACAACCCCCCGGGTGTGGTCGACTCGAGACTCGAGCCACGGCCGCACTTGGCGGGACGCCTTGCGGCGCCTTGCGGGGCGCGCTGTCTGCCGCTTCTGTAGCTGCTTCTCGTCGGGGACGGGGAGGGCGGCGAGTTGTACACGATATACACCTCTGGCCCCATCCTGGCCCTGCGCAGCTCTGCGGTCCGGAGGGCTCTCCATCACGGCGGACGCGAGCGGGGAGGGGGGCTACTTATCTCAGCGAGCGACAAGTGCGGTACAGTGTAGTGCTGCGACAAGGCGTGCTCGAGGTCAGAACATCGGCTGACGACGGCCAAAACTTTGGCTCCAAGATGTGAGGGCGCGGCGCGAACTGAAAACTATAGCCAAAAGTAACGCAGGGAGATGTGTGCTGAGCGGCCTGGGCCCGGGGGGGCTCGGAGGTGACACCGTCTCACCAGCACTACCCACCCGGCCACGGCTGATCGTATCCCAGTAATCGCATTGAGCAACCCGTAATCTGTTTGGCGATTTACACCCACCCCAAGCGCGCTCTCTCTCTCTCTCTCTCTCTCTCTCTCTCTCTCTCTCTC
>NW_026267143.1:328056-332738 GCF_000697945.3 Frankliniella occidentalis | reverse complement strand
CACGGCCAGAGTACAACAGGCTACACCGTTTGTTGTTTAGACGCATTATTTACGTCTTCACTCTTTTTTCACATGGGTTTGCGTTAAGAATTTTCTGCGACAAATTTCAAAGCGTTTGTTTGTGTATATACCATACGTTTTTTTTTAACATCAGGACGCGAAGTCTAATTGGATGTTCTTTTGTTCTGACAGGTGAGGAACGAGATGTGATGGCGAAGTGACGTTACTCCAAGACCACACCTCATGGTTTGTTTCCACCACGCTGCGCATGGACCAACTTGGCCCGCGGGCTGGATTCTTTCTGCTACCCTCCCGGTGTTCTCAGGGGTGCACCTTAAGACACCCTTCACATTGTAGACCTTGAGCTATAGCCCCCCTTCGTAAGCCGACAAATACCTGGGACTATTAAGCTCAATGAATGATGCATCCTTTTCAAATCAGAGGGTTGGGCCAAAAAGTTTAGAACGAATCTGACGGTGCGTTAATTGAAGCCATTAATCCGTTAATTAACGTTACGATGAATCCTCATACCCTCAGCGTTTCTATCTTTCGTTCTTCCCTTTCGCCCTCTCACGCTCCGCTTACGTTCAGGCAAACGGGATAGGGTGAAGACGAGAGTGTGGCCAGGGAGAGAGGTACCTTGCAGACAGCGATGGGGAAAAGAGGACGATACCATTATAAAGCTACTGCTGCCGTCAGCCGAAGGAGTAGGAAGCCGTCGCCTTGACGGTTCCTGACAGATCTCTCTACTCTTAGTCTATCTTTGTCCCGCCTGCAGGGGGCGTCGAGTCCGTCCCCAGGGGACCGCCACCCCCGGGACTCCTTGCTCACACGTGTCGGCACTCCGGGCTCCTCTATGATTAATTACATCAGAAGGAGCCTGCTCACCTCTCGCACTGTAAAGCCTCGCCACCGGCAACCCTTACTCGCTCTCTTACCCTCGGCGTAGCACCGTCACGCTCTGGAGCAGGGCTGCTGTGTAACCAGCAAGCCCTACACACATCAAAGTGTATGAATGCCCAGACGAGGGAGGGTATTAATCATACCCTTGCAGGCTTACAGGGGAGTTTTGCGACAGTTCATACCCCGTTGGCTGAGCGATCAGCCTTTAATTATTGCAGTGATCAAAAAGTTTCACGTTGCGTAGAGGAGAGCCTGCAGGGTGTAGAGATGTACGCGTTGGACCCGCGCGAAAAGTCGGAGAAATCACAATCTTAACGGCAGCCGAGTGGGCCGAGCATCGCCTCAGCAGCTCTCACTCGGCCCCTTGGATGTCAGCACCGTAGGCCCAGCAGGCGGCCCTGGGGAGATCTGCCAGAGCGTTGAAGCGTAAAAGTGTTTCGTGAGATATCGCAAAGCCTGCTACGCGAGACGTGGTCAGGAACATCCACCGCCCACTTGGATTGAAATTGGAAATTAGCCGTTCGAAGCGGTATATAACAAAGTTTTCGTAACATCACGATTTAAAAGTGTCAATTGATCAGGATGTTAAAATGTTAGTTTCAAAAATTCTTGTGCACAAGCTCGTTCTTTCAGGGCCACAACCGAGTTACAAACTGTTCGTCATTTTACGAATGTATTCGTTACTTTAAAATAACGTAGGGGTTCTGTAGAAAAAATAACGGGTCAGTTTTCGTCAAATTACGGAATAATTTCCAACGTGGCAAATACATTATTTTTCTTCATTTTCCCGAAATACCTCCTGTCCGACTACAGCAAGAGCACCCTCAGGTTATTACAGTATTCTTTTTTGAGTTCATCGCGAAATTCTACCTCGAACTGGTGTACGTCGCCATGCGACACGGCGTATGGGTATTCATACATGACTGAGTCTCACACACTGAAGCACAATGCCATCCATGGGCAGGACAGGGACCGAACAGCGGCGGGGGCGCCAGCGGGGTTAGTGTGTGGTGGTGGGCGTTCTCACTGGGGATCACTCTGCCGGACCCAGTCCCCGCCCCTAGCCCTGAACGACCCCCACCCCCTATCCTTGCCCCCCCTCTTTAACCCCTCCCACATTTCCTCCCGCCGAGGGAACCCAATTTCTCCCCTACAGTCTCCGCTCTCCCATTCCCACGCGCCCTCCCTCCCCTCCAGGCCAAATAAGGTCCGTCGCTCTCCCAGCCCTCGGCCCGTCCCCATCAGACTGCAAAACGTCTCCTTCGCACGGCCCGGCCAGCTCACCCCCGCGGCCTCGACAAGCACCCCTCCAGGGACACGCCGCTGCGGCCACAGGGGGGAGGGGCGGCACGGAGACGGGCTCAGGTATGAGACGAGAGCAGGCAGCCTTGCAGGACTGCCAGCGGTGCTGTGAGACGACTGTATATCCGCTGTCAGCTGTTGTGCTGCTCAGGACGAGACGTTGGAACTTTCCACTAGGAAGGGAGTGCGTCGGTGGACTGGTACATCCCTTCCCCCATTTCTTTGTTATATTGCACTGTCAGCTGTGTGTCGGTTGTCAAATACAGCTGCAGCCCATATCATCCCTGTAGTGCACTTGGCGGCACTGGCCTAGACTCGACTGGTCGCCTTATTGCCAATAAGATATGTTGGTGTGGTATTTGTACCCTGGGAGAGCGCTCGACGAAAAGTTCCACTGAACCTAAGAACCTCTGCTGTCGAGCATCGCAAAGAAGTTTGATGAATCTCGATTGAAATGTCGTTGACACCCTAATTTGACTTTCAGTCTCCGTATCATTTTCCACGGAGAGCTTGACTGACATGTGGATAGTGTGTGTTTGAGGTGGGGTGAGCCCGACAGTTTGACAGCAGAGGGGCACATATCGCGCGAATGCTCAGCCAACTGTGTGAGGAGTGGGGCGCCCCGAGGTCTGCAGCCCGCATCAGGGCCGACCCCCTTGGCGGAGGCGTCACGATGCGTCATGAAAATTTTTGTCGCCAGCCATGAGGAGAAACGGGAAACGGCGCGCGTATGTGTGAGTGTGTATAGGGTGGATGTTTGGGCGCTGGCTTCCCCACTCGCTGCTTGTTTGATGTTGCGAGAGCGTGCCATGCACGGGGGACTGGTAAAAGTCGCACGGACCGCAATAGAGCAGCCAACGGGAGAGAGGGCCATGCATCACGGGCAGGCCTGCCTCTCTCTCTCTCTCTCTCTCTCTCTCTCTCTCTCTCTCTCTCCCCTCACCCCTTACCCTCTCCTCCACACACGGCCTGCCTAACCCCTTGTTTTTCTCACTTCCTCTTGACAATACCACGCTAAAGGCTGCCCTAGAAACAGAGAGCTATTTCGAAACGCTTCTTCTTTCCGTACTCTCATAATATGCAGAAAGAACTTTTCAAACAGGAACCAATATTCTTTTTATTTAAAAGAAGAAAAAGAGAGTACATCCTCAGTGTCACAAGGGAACCCCGCCATATGTAAATTCCCGATTTTTATTCTACTTTGAGAAATTGTAGGTCAAGATTTGTCATCGAAGGACACATCAAAAATGTTTGCTTAAATTCATATTTAGGGGTCATTTTGGGCATTCGTTCCAGACGTTGCTATTTCAATTATATTTTTAAAATTTTTAACATTGCTTTCCTACTAGTAACTCGTCAATTTGCGACTCTCGATTCAGATCGAAAGTTTCGTCCGTTTTGCTCTATCGTAAGCCGTTTAGGCGCTATAGCCACGTTAAGGTGGGGAAATGTACGTGAATCACTAGGGCTTAAGAGCAGTGGTTGTAAAAAGCAGTCCCACAAAAATATAAAACAAAAGTTGTAGAGAAATGTAACCTCCAACGAAACAGTGCTTCGTGAGATATCGCGAGTCTGTCATGCAAGAAGTAGCCTTACTTTCATTTAGGTAGTCTTACTACTTACTTTCGTCAACACTTTTATGTATCGATTCTTCCTTTGTTTTGACATTATCACGACTCCATTTCAATTTGCAGTTTATGGCATACCGAGGAAAACAGACGAGGGGTATCGGAGGTGTAGTACGAGAGGGATAGAGGGCAGTTCCGAATAAGCAACCGCGTCGTTCAGAGCGCTAAAGAGGCCCAAATGGCGAGCTGTTGAGGCTCATTATCCCACAAGCGCCCCAGCACTCCACCCGGAGACGATAGTGATAGCAGCTGATTACCCTCTTCTCTGCCCCCCCCCCTCCTCCCCCCTCTATCTCTTTCACTCCCTCTCTTTCCCACCCTCTTCCATCACGCACCTCGCCTTTCCTGTTCCTTTCTGTTCCCCACTGTTCTCTGTTACATTCGCCAGAGTTCCGTGATCAGAACCACTTGAACCAAATGTTCGCGTTTTCTTGTGAGTAGTAGCTCGGTCGGCACGCTCGGGAGGGAGGCCCGTTCCAGTAGTCACCTGCTGCTGCCGCTGCTGCCGCTGCTGCCGCCGCTTCCCGTCCACCCACGCTCCCGCCCGGGCCCTAACTTATTGACGTGCTCAATTACACTCTCAGTATGCATAAGTAAGTTTGATAAAAACTTGTTGTTAAATGCCGGTTCGACGTAAACCACTTCCCGCGGCGTGCGGGTCGGTGCGGGTCGCGGAGGGCGCCCGGCTGGGTAGGCCGACGCTGGGGGCGGACGGCAGCGGAGTGTGGCGGGGCGGCCTACCCCGCAGGCTGTTGAGCTGGAGGCGGGCCGCCCGCGCTGCCACTGGTACGACTGTTTCTACTCCCCTCACTCTCCGACCTTGTGTTGTCTTTAGCTTTAGTAAATGCA
>NW_026267143.1:327352-328006 GCF_000697945.3 Frankliniella occidentalis | reverse complement strand
CTGCGGGCCGCAGCTGTTATTGCTGCAAAGTGGCGGCTGCGAGTGACGCGCGCGGCGGGCGCGAGAGCGAGAGTGACTCGGAGAGTGACTCGGAGAGAGTGGCGGCACCGCTGCATACATTAGCTTTGTGGCGGCGCGAGAGGGGCGTGCACGGCGTGCATCGGGGCGTGTCCACCAGAGGGTAAAGAGACCACCACCTACCCCACCTCACCGTCTCCCATATTTAGCACCAGCAGGGCGCTCGGCGTAGAGTGTCAGGTTTGGGCAGGACCAGCCGATCGAGCGCGCTGCTAGCGCAGGCGGCGGACCGGCCGCTACTTCTTCCCCCGCCTCTCCACCCCTGGAGGGGGGAGGGGGGGGGGCGCCATGGGGCCATGGGGCGCCACGACGGCGGGTTGGCGTGGACTGCTGAAGCTACATGAGCTGTACGAAAAACTGGTGGAGGAGCTTAGTGTTCTGATCGAGGGGACTGTCTGTTTCTTAGCCCTGTGGGCTAATTTTTTGATATCCCAGATAGATTAGAAACAAATACGCCGATAGATGCGTAACATAATTATAATTTGTAAATTCTACAGCAGGCGTGGTTTTAATTCCGTCTGAAGGAGGGGGCGATTTACCGTGGGCTGCCTCTTTTGAGGGGTTTGGGCCGGCCGG
>NW_026267143.1:324387-326716 GCF_000697945.3 Frankliniella occidentalis | reverse complement strand
GGCCCCGGCAAGACCCTACAAAGGGACGGAATCGCCGTCCCGGCTAATCAATGTCCTCTCTCTCGGCGAGGCTCTGTTCTGTTCTGTTGGGCATTTGCCCCCCTCCACTATCGTGTGCCCGCCCTCACCATCTCACCCCTCTCCCCCTCCCCAATCTTTCTTCACCCGATCTCACTAACCCACCTTTTTCTTATTGCGAGTACTTTCAGGACCGAGAAGAGACAAAAACGGGGAAAGTAGGAAGGGAGTTTTGTTTATGAGCTGAAATAGGACTGGTCGAAATATTAAACACTATCGCTGGGATTTTTTCCCCGAAATTATCATTTCAATCGTAAAAGAGAGTGCGTGAGATGTTTCCTCCCACTCGGACTTTTAAAGCAAAAGTGCTCCAACCGTTTGTCATACCCGACAAAACTTTTTCCGTTTTCTTTGCATATTCTCTGCAACTTCGATTCTGTTTTTGCACGGCGCAGCAGGAGTCGTCAAGTGAACGCGAGGTGGAGCAGTCGCGTCAGTCCGCGGCATAGTACTCTTGGAGGTGAGGGGGGAGGGGGGTGAGGGGGGTTGCTGAGGGCAGCAGGAGCGGCGGCAGCCGGGCTACAGCCAGGTGAGCAGTTGACAGGAGCCGCGCGCTGCCTTGTCGTTCAAGTCGCAAACTTTTCCTTCCCTCCCGTATGCACGACGGCACAGCAGCCGGGCCGGGGAACGTAGTTAGTTGAGAACACAAGGAAGACACAAAGGGGCAGCGGGGCGACCGCGGCAAGGCGCGGCACGGCGCCCCGCCACGACCCTGCCTTCAGTGTGTCTTTCAAAAAGTGCGGTTAAGATTCGCGTGTGCTGCGCAGAGGGTGGAGGCGTTGTTTTTTCTCATACTGATGCCGGCCCCTTTGCCTCCTTGTATTATTTTTTTCCATAACTTTTTTTTTCAGTGGGGTCGAGTCACAATGTCTGCGGCGAAATTGTGCGCAGAACCGTTTCCCTTCAGTTTTCTCCGAAGTTTTGTGCTGTGTTTCCGCATCGCTTCACTCCACCCCCCCTCCTTACCTTCTCCCGCGTCCTGTCTCTATACCTCTCTTCACTGCAGCGCATTTTGCGTTCGAGCCATAATGAATTCGAACTCAGGCAATTGGCCTCGAGTGGCGTGCGGCTCGGCACAAGACGAGAGGTGGGCTCCAGATTCCTTGTTCACCATTAGCACTCTGTGAGAGCAGCCCGCTGCCCTCCCGCTCTCCGCCTCGGCAGGCATACAGGCTTGGCCCTGGCGCCCCCGCGACCTGCATGTCCATCTCCGGATAGCTGGCCGCCACCTCGTGGCGCTAGCTGCCCTGACCTAGCCGAGCAGTGTCCCATTCTGCATTCCAAGCGCCTCTGTCGTGCGTGAGCGGCTGTAGGGTGGGGTTCGGCGGGCTGGGGCGGGCTGGGGCGGGCCTGGCCTACGGAACACTGTGGCCCCGGCCCGGCAGACACCGACCCGCGAACAGAAGTCTCCCCGGGCGAAGCACAAAACAAGCATCGCAACACTCTTTTTATCTTTCCGTTTGCTCAGGTCTTGTGGCCTGGTCGAGTGGACTGTCTCTTTCTGAGGCCTGTGCGCTATGTTTTTTTGTATATCTTAAAATATAAGATCTCCGATAGATGCAAAGGAGGACCTTTCGCACGGGAGGATCATCACCCGCTAAAGATAATAACGAAAGAACACTAACAGAAGCAGATTCGGCTTGTCTACTCTACTTCGCTGCATCGGCAAACCCGTTTGCTGGTACAATTTATTTCCCAACCAATCTTTACCTCCAAAACCTTTAAAATAGAGCAACATTCTCCAACATCCGGAATCAAGAAGTGCATGCGATTTACTTCTTGCGCTATTTCTCGATTTAAGACCTTCGACTTTTGTGTGCCTCGCTAAAACTTTTTCTTACTAGTTCTGTCGAGAAACTCTCGCGGGGGGTACAGTACAGTAGTGACATTTGCTGTAGCGTGTAGGGTGTGTGACTTTGCCTTCAGCTGCGGTGCTGTAGCGTACGGCCAAACTCACAGTCAGCTTTATAACAGTGGGTTTGACGAGGTCGATCCCTCACCGTCCAGCGGGTTCACTGCTTGCCCCAACTACTTCGGGGCTGCGCCCTTGAGTACGTTTTCGTCAGCACGGCCCCTCCCTGGCCCCCGGGTCGGTGCGCCGCCCGCCGCGGTTGGGGGACAAAAGCGGCCTGAAAAAAACGCGCCTGAAAGAATTACTGCGGGCCGCAGCTGTTATTGCTGCAAAGTGGCGGCTGCGAGTGACGCGCGCGGCGGGCGCGAGAGCGAGAGTGACTCGGAGAGTGACTCGGAG
>NW_026267143.1:308471-323757 GCF_000697945.3 Frankliniella occidentalis | reverse complement strand
AATATTTGCAAAACTGACATATTGTTCCTCCGCCATTATTTAGTTTCTTGTTCATACTTTACCCCTTCACCACCTGCCACAACAGCAACTCATTCATCTCCCGGACACACCAGACAAATAATCTGTTCCTCTTGAAAGTATTGTTGACTTGGATTGGAAGAGGAAAAGGGGAGGGGGGGGGGGGCAAACATACTCACAGGTACACACACACACACACACACACACATTGCGGTTGTGGTATGAGCGCCCCCTACCGCTCCCTCCCTTCCCCTGCCGCCCCTCGTCCCTCGCCCCTCCCCCTCATCTCAAAAGCACACAGACTCGCCGTCGCTGCTCGCAGTGGTTGTTCGCTGTGTTTGTCGTGCGAATAGCGTCCCGTGCGCCGCCGCCGCCCTCTCCTGTCCTCGACCGTTTTGTAGATCTGTTTCTTCAAATAGTAATCGCGACAACCAACTGGTCCGGGAGGGCGTCGCGGGTCGGCGTTGTGAGGATCCCATCCCGGGGGCGCGTGCCGGCCATCCCAGACGAGGCGAGCGTCCGCGGAGAGCCGGCAGAGGCTCCCAGCCGGACTGCCTTCCTCACAGGCACTTCGGAATTTCAAAGTATTGCTTCGCAGGCCAGGATGCTCCCTTTTTCGATGTAGGCTCACTGTAAAATATATCTCCGTCGAACATTGGTGGCAATTTTTATTTACAAAATAGGATCTACATTTCCGACAGCCCATTTCTTACTTGTCGATAAATCAAGGCGTTAACAAGTACTTGTAAATTTACAATTTCCAAATTGTATAATTATACGAAACATCATGAAAAATGTCCTCGAAAACGTATGACGATTTTTCACATTGGTTACGAAGCTATCTTTGCATTGTCCAGTCAAAACTTCTCAGAGTGCAGACGTTACGTCAGTTTAATCTTAGGAAATGTGTACGACATGCTTTGGATGCTTTGTTTGTTAGTAGTTATGGTGGTCTTGTGGCGTAAGGCTCGCGGCACGCTCGTCTTCAGCACCGCAGCGCCGCTCATGCGCACGCCCTCCCGTACGTCTTGTGTTGCACAGACACGCCTGTTGTTGAGCAGACATGACCTTATGCAAATGCCGTCCATGTCTCTAATTCGTCCCACTTATGCAGCGCTATGGAGAGTTCTGTCCAAACCCTTTGCAAGAGTACCACAGTCCCATGGTGTCGCTCGTTCGAGCTTCTTGGTCAAACGTTATTTCAGATTCACACTAAATGTATTTGTATGTTTGTGTGCAAACGTTCGCACTATGTTAAAACCTACGTTTAAGTTTCGCACAAATTTGTACGCAAAAGTGCATGATTTCCTACAAATGAATGCAGAAAAATGTCCAAATCAACGCAGGAATGTGTGCGAAAAATTTGGTTGCTTGAATTCGTACAAATAGAAGACAAAAATCCAGTTAGTGTGTTAAAGATTCAATACTTCTCAGCCCAGAGTTCGAGTCTCTCGGTTCATGCATAACGACGCATCCGACTCGACGACTCGACACTCAGCCGGACAGGCACTTACTCTTTACGTATAGTCGAAAGGTTTTTAAGGTATCATCTGCTAAAAAGGCTGGATGGATATGCAACAGTTCGTGGGTTGTGGTGGGTAGTGCAGCGTGAAAACAACGACCAAATTCTTAACGGAGTATAAGATTTTCGAGTAGCCTTGTCAAACATGATGCCTCGATCGACCGACGCCTTGCTGGGTTTGCGACTCTCTTGCTCGTAGCCTAGAGGCCGGCAGGCGTCCATCGACGAGCGATGGCCGAGGACACTTCTATCGAGCTGGCCGGCGCCCGCCACCAGCCTGCACAGCGTCTCCGAGTCGCCACGTGGCGCACTTGGTGGGGCAGCGCCGAGCCGTTTTAAAAAAGACGCCGGTGACAAATTAAAAAGAAAAAAAAAAGTAAGTAGCAGGCTGGGGGCGGTGCGGGGCGGTCACGGCCGCGACGGTCGCGCTCTGCAATTACCCCGGCGGTCATGCGGTGTACGGTATCGACCAGCGGACCGCGGGGACCAGCCGGGGACCAGCCGGGGACCAGCCGGGGACCAGCCGGGGACCAGCCGGGGACCAGCCGGGGACCAGCCGGGGACCGGCCGCGAGCCGCGAGAACAGGCCGCCCCGGGCCCGGCCTGGCCCCATCGGCTCGCAGGGGGGCTGATATCAGTATGCAGTCCGTTTTGAACTGCAGACACTGTTCCCCACCTCACGCGATTCGTCCCTCACCCCCTCTCCTTTTCAATGACTCGGCATAAAAAGGGCTATTAGGAAAACTCTCCCCTCCCCTCCCCCCTCGATCTAAATGAACCGCGCGCCGTTTGCCGCTCTGGCACACCGCTCGTCTCGGGGTCCTCCACACCCGGCGGCCTCTCGCACGCCACCCCAATCATCCCTCGTTACCCTCATCCCCCCCGAACCCCCGACCGCGTTCATTAAGTCCCTCACCTGGCCCACCACAGTCCGTCTGCCGCTGCTCTGCCGGCTCCGCCCCGCACAGCCCCGCGCACGTGTCCACCAGAGGCGACCAAGGCGCCCCCCGCGCGCTATTATTCATATTCTCATCCCGGATGTTAGGCGCCCTATATTTACAGTGTATTCGGCTCACGGGGGGATGGAATTGAGCGTCGAAATAATGTAGGGACGGTGCTGGGGAGGCTCACTGAGGCGAGGCAGTGTGACATGCTCAGCATTGCTGAGGTGCTGGGTCGCTCACCACGACGCTCTCCCCGTGTGTTGCAGGTCGCGCCCAGCCCGGCCATGGAGTGGTTCGACCACCTGGACGACCTGGTGCTGCCCGGCGCCACGGCGGCCCCGGACCTGCTCACCGCCGTGTTCAACGACAGCGCCGTCTTCAACGCGACGGACGACCCGTTCCTGGCGGCGGTCGGCTGCCCCGAGCCGGAGCACGTCCGCTACCGCAGCTACCTGTTCGACGTGGACCTGGCGGTGGCCGAGTGGGAGGCCGTGCTCACGGCCGTCACCCTCCTCTCCATCATCGTCGTGACGATCGTCGGCAACGTCCTGGTCATCCTGAGCGTCTTCAGCTACACGCCGCTGCGCATCGTGCAGAACTTCTTCATCGTGTCGCTGGCCGTGGCCGACCTGACGGTCGCCATCCTGGTGCTGCCGCTGAACGTGGTGTACGCCATCACGGGCCAGTGGGTGTTCCCCATGTGGGTGTGCAAGCTGTGGCTGACGTGCGACGTGCTGTGCTGCACCGCGTCCATCCTCAACCTGTGCGCCATCGCGCTGGACCGCTACTGGGCCATCACCGACCCCATCAACTACGCGCAGAAGCGCACGCTGCGCCGCGTGCTGCTCATGATCGCCTTCGTGTGGGGGCTCTCGCTCATCATCTGCTCGCCGCCGCTCGCCGGCTGGAACGACTGGCCCGACGTGTTCGAGCCCGACACGCCCTGCCAGCTCACCAGCCAGCGCGGCTACGTGGTGTACTCGTCGCTCGGCTCCTTCTACATCCCGCTCGTCATCATGAGCGGCGTGTACGCGCGCATCTTCGTGGCGACGCGGCGCCGGCTGCGGGACCGCGCGCGCGCCTCCAAGCTCAACGCCGTGCGGCAGACCGTGGCCTCGGCCAGCGACAACCACCACCACCACAACCACCACCACGCCAGCGGCCACCACCAGGGCGGCCAGCAGGGCGGTGGCGGCGGCGGCGGCCAGATCGACCAGGAGTCCGTCAGCTCCGAGACCAACCACAACGAGCACAGCGGCAGCTTCCGCCGGGACACCAAGAAGCGCAGGAAGAAGGGCAAGAAGAAGTTCTGGAAGGACGGCGGCGGGGTCCACGCCAACCAGCTGCTCGTGCCGAGCGCCCACCCGCCGGGCGCGGCCCTGGCCCCGACCCCGGCCGGCGCCGAGCAGGACTCGTGCGCCACCAACACGACGGGCAGCCAGACACGGTAAAAAGAATGTCTTGAAATCCCAGGAAATTTCTAGGATTTCAAGGTCGGGTAGATAATTTCAAGATTGGCCCTTGAAATCCCAGACTCTGCCTTGAAACCCGTAGCTTCCAAGGAAAATCCTTGGAACTTTTGTTTGGTATTCAAGGGTTTTCCTTGAAGCACGATCTGGATACTTCAAGGAAAACCCTTGAATACCAGACGAAAATTCCAAGGATTTCCCTTGGAAGCTACGGGTTTCAAGACAGAGTCTGGGATTTCAAGGGCCAATCTTGAAATTATCCACCTAACCTTGAAATCCCAGAAATTTCCTGGGATTTCAAGACCTTCTTTTTACCGTGGACCCGCTCCAGGGACTCCAGTCAGCGCGAGGCGGCCCCGGCCTCGGCCCCGGCCTCGGCCCCGGCCTCGGGCCCGGCTGACGGCGAGGCGCCGTGCGTCGTGCTCATCCCCACGCCCGCTCCCGCACCCGTCACCAAGAGACCGACACAAGTAAGCAAAGCAGGGTACCGGTATTTTTTCATAGCGAGAGATGTCCTCAATTTTTTCATTTTTGTCTCTCTACATTTTTTACTCCAGGTTTTCCAGTTTATTGAGGAGAAGCAGCGCATCTCGCTGTCGAAGGAGCGGCGAGCAGCCCGCACCCTGGGCATCATCATGGGAGTCTTTGTCTTCTGCTGGCTCCCCTTCTTCCTCATGTACGTCATCCTGCCCTTCTGCGCTTCGTGCTGCCCCACGGACAAGTTCATCAACTTCATCACCTGGCTGGGCTACATCAACTCAGCCCTCAATCCTATTATTTACACCATCTTTAACCTTGACTTCCGGCGTGCCTTCAAGAAGCTCGTCAACCGCTGCTTCCCGAGCTGCTTTATGATGTGATGATGATACGTTACTTCGTATATGTGAGAGAACAGAAACTTTAGAAAAAAGATACGAACATTATTTCTCGCTCCTCGTGTGAACGTCCAAAGTGATACGCCGCATCGTTTTGCTATTTTTAAGAGGGTAGTGACCAACTAGAGGGGCGGTTTTGCGTGCACCGCCCCTGTAGGACTCGTCACGGTGTTCTCTAATAAGTAGTTTCCGCCCTGTAATTTTGCTTCGTCGATCGAAACGTCGAAGGCCTATTTCCCACATTATTTTTATAGTATTATGAAAGGTTTGAATTTTTGTTTACACCGCATAATTGTAGTACAAATGGCCCCATGAAGCCATTTATGCTACTCGTATTATTGTCGTTGGTCTATCATACATTTATCTACGGCCCCCTATACTGCCTAGATAAGTCATATTTCCATTTATCACGATTTTCATATTCAGGTTTAATATTGAACATTCAAGTTTTGTGAGGAGAGTCCAAGAGCGTAAAATTTACATGCCACCTACTGTACAAAATAGTGTTAAAAATCTGTTAGACGTACTGAATTATGCCATGTAAAACTTCCCAGCCAGCAATTGGATATCAAGTTAATGTCAAAATGATGTCAATGTGACGGGCACGAAACGGTTTGACTAATCAAAGTAACTATTCGAATTTAATGTAATATTCGGAGATAAAATCCCCAAGCAACATCAATGCTCTAGGCCTAGATTACACGTGGCTCCATTTTATTGTGATGGTCAAGTCAACTGTCGTTGAGAACCTTGCCTATTTATTTAAAGCTGTTGGAGGATACATAATGTATATAATGTACGACGTATAATACGACGTATAATGTACGTATCATACGACGCGTTTCATGTTCCAATCTCGAGAAATTGTGAGAAATGTCGCCATTAATTATCACTATACCCGTCCACTATGTCGACATAAACGCCCTTTTCCGTGCTTCGATAGCTTATATACGTCTACTGGAGTTACCATTTGCTGGCTGGTTTTGTTCTCATATGCGCAAATAATTTTATATCAAAAAATCTTCCATTTTGTACGGACAGAGAATTTTTGGATGAAATGCCTGATAGATTTGGCAACGATTCGTTCGTATTAGTGTCTCCGAAATCGATAAAACCATATCATGTCGATGCTCAACATGAAGTAGACAAATTATCTAAAGAATTGATTACAAATTTTCTGGCTCGTCTAAACGCTTATTATATTTATTACTTTGATATGTTACATGTATTTTTAGATGAGATCCCCCAGTTCAGGATACAATGTAAATTATTCGGTTTCAAAGAAAAGTCAGTCCAATCGGATATTGTGCCAATTCGCACTTTGCAGAAAAACAAAATATTTTAAAGAAGTAGCTCATTGATGAATCCTTGCCGATTACTTTGATATAAAATGAGTATGGAATGAGTGTTAATGAGTATTGTGGTGTGTGGTCTGTTGTTAAAAATATTCTGAGGCTAAACTGCATCCTATTCGGAAGTATAGAAGTTTGTTCACGGAGATCTGTGAACCTAAGAACTTGCTCAACTTCCACGCTAGTAAAATAAAGTACAAAGCATTTCCCATGCGGGAGCATGGATGATATTTGTGATAATGTGTGTTATTGCTTGATGAACTGATTCTAGTCAGAACAAGGCTAGTCTACGTGCCTCTTTTTGGGAAAGACGACGGTTGAATACTCGGCGGAAAACGGTCTCCACAGCGTTACGCTTTTCAAATGTTTTTAAAAAATAGATGATTCACGTACCGTTATAACTTTACTAAATTCAACCTCAATGCAGTGTACAGAAAAACGGGAATCTGTCACCACATCTACATTGTTTTTGTAATACCCAGTGAGAAATGACAAGTCGAATCGACGTCGAAACGACATCGAAACGATGGAAAACTGGTCGAATCGACGTCGGAACGACATCGTTTCGACATGCATTTCTCACTGGGTGACGAAAACTAATTCGTTGCAAGATCAAAGCATTTGCTGTTTGTCACAAGTAATACCTAGACATTAAACTGTTCGTTCGAATTTACTAAATGACATTTTGTACTCGAAAAACGTAAACGCGCTCGTTACTCCTAGCTATGTGGACATTGTGACAACATAATTTCATTTTGCTCCACAAATAATTTGCACTTGTAACACATTGTGTCTTTGTAATGATTATTTTCACAAATGTTTACTTATGGAAACTGTTTTTTTCTGAGTGCTCATTCAGTTTTCTTCAGAGAGCTGTGCAGGTCGTCTTTCCGCCATAGTGTGTGTCACTATGAAACCCGAGTCATCTCTCACCGTTTTAATTTTGAGTTTCGTGTAGATGAGAGGAATAAATGTGATAACTGCCTGGTGCAGCCCACTTATCCCATGTGTCTTATTATCACACACCGCTTTCAGCCGATTCTTTTCTCCTCGCTTTCCAACTGAGTTCCAATTGATATCGGAGCTTCAAAAGAGCGAGCGAGTGCACCTGTAATAGCGTGCGGTGGGGGGAGGGGGCGACCCAAGGTCACGGCGCGCGCCGTATCGCAGGTCAGGGGGCGCCGAGGCGGCCCAGGGCGGCCCAGGGCCACGACGGGCTGACGACGCGGGGCTCGAGGTGCCTCGGGTCATGGAAGGTCATACGTATCGGGCCATGAGTCCGAATGGGTTGGAAGGGGGACAGAAACAGCAGACGCACATTCACATTCAACGGGGCGCACGGTGACGACGCGACGCGGGGGGTATGGCCTGTTCACGCACGGAATCCCTCTCAACAGCAGCATTGTCCTGGGCAGGATAGTCGAGCGAATGCCAATAGGGTCCAGGGCTTCGCGAGGCCTCTCTGGAATCCATTGAGGAAAGCCAAATAGGGTCAATGTCGTTGTTTTCACTACATGGTAAATTCCAAAACAAATCCTTTCAGTTGTTTTGTGAAATAGTTTGAAACAGACTGACAAATCTGTGCAAACCGAAAAAAATGCACATTTGGCCTACTACCGCATTGTACACCACACCCAACATTTCCCTGTCTAACTGTGGCAGTATATCGCCAAAACGACGGCTTAAGATAGAGCAACACGGGTGAAATTTACACCCAGAAGCTCGAAATTGGACGTTTTACCTGAAGGAAAGTAATTTTGAAAATTATAACAAAAAGTTGAAATAGCAGCCCAAAATAACACCTATGAATTTAAGCTAGATTTTTTAATGTGTGTCCTTCGATGACACATTTAGACCAACAATTTGCCAAAGTAGAATGAAAATCGGGAGTTTCCACTTGGCGGGTTTCCCTGAGCCGTGAGCCATGAGTCGTGCTTCGTTCCTCGCTCGTTAGGCTGCGCTGGGCCAGGGCGCCTGCAGCCGGGTGGATAGGCCGTCCCGCCTAGCAGCTGCGCCCGGCCGGCGGCCCTCCAGCGCCTGCGCCCTCCTGGCCCCCCGCCTCGCACCTTGCAGAGCGCGCGCGACGTCAAACTTTTCCTTATAGTTGGACATGGACTCGACGTGGAGGTGCACAGTTGTTGGTGGTGTGCCACGCCTGTTGGCACGGCGATCAGGGGGGCTGGTCCTCCACAACGGAGGGTTCCGCTCGATCCGGCACTTGACAGCCGAGTACTCGAGGCGCAAAGAGAGGTCCTCGACGGGGTCCTTTAGCAGAGCGTCGAGCGCCCCCTCCCAGCAGAAGGAAGTCGCCCGACCGTGAAACCAACATTAATTCTTATCATCAGTTGGTCTCCGCTGCCTCTGCCCTCTATCGCCCATGGCACAGAATAATTCCCAGTGACGCAGCGAGGGGAGGGGAGCCATTGAAACACAGCGACAGGGACCGTATCCAGACGGCTGCTTTAACTGGACCCGGAACTGGAGCGACCGCGCCGCAGTATTGCTGCCCGCCGCGCATGCCGCGTCGTGTGTGTGGCAAACAACTTTATTCCTGAATAGGGTCCCCGAAAGTTCGGTCGGGCTTTGGCAAATATGATTTTCATCAGAGTCATACTGGTAAAACGCAGCCGGCAAAGTCGCACTACTTTGAAAAGGCGTTATATGGGTTTGCTTTGGTACAAGGGCATGAAAACAACTAAGGTCTTTGAAGCTTTTTGGGTGGCTTCCCCGTGCCTTTACATTTCAAAAATTCTGTGGCTCCGTTCCGTCGAGGAGCAGCGTGTGCGTATAGCTTATTGGCGTACTGCCTTTCTCGGGCACATCCACCCACCTCCCGCCAAACAACTCAGGTAGCAGAGTGGGATTCGATCCGATTCGATTCGAATGCAAAAACCGCCATTCACACAACTCTGAATTAGAGGCGTCTCCGCAATGAACGTCCCCCGGGGCGACACGAAGGACGGGCAGGGGGCTGATTGGAGAGGGGGGGGGGGAGGGGGCGCGTGGGTTGCGTACATTCAGGGGTTCTGTAGCACAGATTTAAGACTCCCAATCAGGTGGCTCACCCTCGCTCACTACCTTAACGTTAGTGGCACCCGACCCGACATCCCAGTTGGAGGCAGCCGTGAAGCAGCCACTCGACGGGCCAATGACTTCACACGGCTGCTATGCCGTGTATCCCATATTGCTCACACCTTGTGGGCTGTGCTGAAGTGAACACTTTATGGGGGGGCGCAATCTTAAGTATCTTTCTTGTCCATTTCTGCCTTTCTTTTTCTTTAGACAGCGTTACGAGCTTCACCTCACCTGATAGAAGGCAACAAACAGCTTTTTCGCCCCGACCTCCCCTTCTTGCCGTTTTCCCTTCGGTATCGGCCGCCAGGGTGATGGAGTGGTGGTTGGTGTTGAGGTGGTGGCGAGGCCATCCAATGCCTGCCCGCTCCTCAGTGTCAACAAGGCCGGACAGTGGAGGTGGACAGCCGCCGCTGACAGCATGGGCCATCCCGCGGACGAGGACAGGTTTGCGGACAGGGGGCAAGTGTGGGTGTGGGGGGGGGGGTCTGCACGAGCAGAGGGAAGAGGGGCGGGGCGGAGATGGTGGTGCACTCGAGTCGGGCAAAATTACACTTCCGATAGACAAACACTGGCTACAGAACGGGGAGGCGTTCAGAAGGGCGGGGAGGGGGATGTGCTACTTTGGAAGAAATATAGTTTCCAATGGATAATCCAATATCTCCACAGCAAAGTTGCTTCAATAATCAAAAAAACAAATGCTTATTAATTGGCTGAGTGTCTACTCTAGTATTGTACCGGGTGTCAGTACGTTGGGTTGCCTATGCCCGAGGCGGGTGGCGCTTCCCCTCTTCCTTCCCCGCTGGGCCCCGGCCCCTGCAGCCCCTGCAGCCAATGCATAGGCAACCCAACGTGCTGGCATGTTTTAGCCTTGGACACCCGGTAAACTTCAAAATTTAAGGTGACACCGATGCCTGAAGTTTCCACTGTTCCCCGAACGTCTCCGCTGGTATTAGCAGGTATTGGTATTATTGACACTATCCTGAACTATGAACTGCGAATAGCAAATACGTTCTATGCACGACGTCTGTCAATCAGTTGTCAGCTGTTGTTACGTTTCTTTTTGATTTTATTGCTGTGGTTGTTGTCATGATTGAATCTTCCTATTTCGTTAAAAATGAAGGAAATTCGATACGAAATATGGAGTTTTATCATATTTCAGAGGTGGTGAGTATTAAATTAAGTAAACAACGTATATACAGACAGAGGTTAGGTTCTCTGTATGTTGTTTTTTATTTACATCTACTTACTTTTCGTGCGAAATTGTTTTATATGGTTAGTCTTAGAAAGCACAGTTCCAAAATATGTCGCATTTTGTTTTAGATTCCGGTTTTGTTTTAAGACTTCCATTTACCTTTGGAAGAAAGTTCACTGTGATTCTGCGAGCAAAGCGTTTGTTTTGTAAGTATTCTTGTTTAATTGTTAATTTAAGAAAGACTTTTCGATAGGTTATTGAATGGTTCAACAATTCTTTGTCAAAATACTTTCTTGCTTACTTTTACGTAGTGCTTGCATTTGCAAACAAGGATATTTGTTTAAGGAGATGGAAATTTGGGATCCAAATGTCTCGTACTTCGGAAGGTTATATAGCTCTGCCCCAATACACTTGAGTCTTAGTGAATCAATTTATCCAAAATTTAAATCATGATTTTTTTCTCTTTCCTAGAAAATTAGATTAAAGCTGCTACTCTGTTTAGGTTAGCGTCTGGTCAATATGTATATCTTTGACATGAAACAATTTTGCTGGATTTAGTCTCGTGAGGCGAGGCCCGTAATTCTGTCCTCACCTCAGCTGAGGCACGGGCCTCAAAGCTGTGATTGGCTATCCAAGCTTGGCAAGCCAATCAGAGCCCTCGAAATTTGTGATTCCCTTGCCTCAGATGAGGTGAGGACAGAATTACGGGCCTCGCCACACGAGACTAAATCCGGCATTAGGGATTCATCAATTTACATCAGTTTTGTAGACTGTGTTAAATTTTAATCTTCACATTCAACAAAAATATAAATGAACAAGTTGTAATGAATAATCATTGAGTAGTCTAAAGCAATATCCTAGGAGTAACTACAATAGCCCTTTGTTTTGTTTTTCATAAGTTATTGTCAACGCAGTAGACTTCGACAGAAAGAAAGATATTTTTTTCGACTGCCAGGAAATGTTGTTCTTCACGAGGTGTCCTTTAAAAAATTTTGTTGTGTGTCCCAAGTGCAAAAAAAACACACCTTTTCATTTAAAGCAGTTACTGTTGAACAAAATCATAAATCATTTTGTTTCACTTAAATTTCTAGTTTTATTCATTTTCGTCTGTCTGCAATGTTTTCACTTGAACATTTTATTTCATTTCCAACACTCCCAATTCTTACCGTTCGGAAGCTAACTTTCGACGCAGCAGAAGACATTGTTAGCATATTGTCAGACATCTCAAAAATATAGTAACCATCTTTTCTATGTTGGAAAAGAATTGCACAGAGATTTTTTTTTTAAAAAAAAATTCTCATTTAAATAGTCCTTAAGATTCTGTGGACTCTTTGTTACGGGACAATTTTTAATTTTACTGTAAGATGGTAACATGGCAGATACACTGAAGATACTTCTGCCCAACCTCAAGTCCGATATTATTATTCTTAAGTAGGTTACATATCCTACTGACTTATAAATTTGGCATATCATTCAGAAATGTGCAAAAGATGTCTTATACAGACCAGACATTGTGATCAGTTGTGAATTTGCAGTCTTTTTGCAGTCTTTGGCACTTGTGCTGCTGCTGCATACACCTGCTGTCAGCTTTCAGTGACCAAGTGGCTAGATGCAGCCCGCACAGATCTGTAGTTGTACTGTACCGCACGCAGGCGTGCAGGCGGGCTTGCCTTAGGACTGCGGTGGCTGCATAACGAGCTGCATAACCACAGAAGTGTATAGGGCGAAACAGTCCCCTGGTGTGTGTCACTGATATAACTGTATGTCAATGACATATTGACGCTTACTAGATGTGTCCGATGATTTGTGTGCCAGTCCTGTAGCTCATTGTGAACGACATGTCACGTCCCGTGCTTATTCCACCAGGAGGCACAATGCCGAGGAAGAAGAAGTCCGTGGGGACCAAGCTCATGGAGAAGCGCATGTACGGGCGGCGCGCCAGAGCGTCGCGGCAAGCGCTGGAGACGGAGGAGGAGGGGGTGCAGCGGCGGGCGCGGGCCGCGGAGCACACGCGGGCCTGGCGCGAGCGGGTCCTGGCGCAGCGGGCCGCGGAGCTGGAGGAGGCGCGGGCGCAGCGCTGGTGCGAGCAGGCGGCAGAGGCGGCGGCCAGGCTCCAGCCCCGCCCGCTGGCCCTGCGCCCAGTGCTCGCCGTGCAGGTCGACGACGACGAGGGGCTCGGCGAGGAGCCGACCGGAGGCGAGGCCGACGAGGACCAGCCCGGCCCGGTCAAGGACCCTTTCTCGGGACGGGCGTTGGAAGGGCTGACCGTGGAGGTCGACATCGAGGAGGCCGGAGTCAAGGAGGAGGAGGAGGAGGACGAGGACGCTTACCCCGGGTTGACGACGGTGTGTCTTCTGTGTCCGCCTTAGACGTACTTTTGTCAATTGTTACTTGATCGATTACGCTTGATTTATTGCACTGAACTGATATTTTGTCTTGTTGTTTTAGGATGGCGTACCGCAGTTTCTGCACCCTGTCGTCCCCGATGTCCAGACACAGATACTCTCGCCTTGTTCACCTGACTTATTACGCTTTCCGTCAAGGCCGGAGATTCCAGAGAAATACCGGAAAAACCTCTTGAAAAATACTCCCCCGTACCCTCCCCCACCAGGGGGACACCTCGAATGGTGCAAGGACCTGCGGCAATGGATTAAGGTCATACCAAAAACTTTCACATTGTAAGTAATACCAGGGTTGCCACGCGTCAGGATAATCATGATAATCAGGATTTTGTCAGGATTTTCAAAAGTTGTCAGGATAATCAGGATAATGTCAGGATTTTGGGGTAAAAGTGTCAGGATAAATAGTTTTTACCGGTTATCGCCCTGATGCTCGGCGCTACTTCGGCCAGAGGCGTGGCGCTGTGGTAGTTTGCCACTTTGATATATTTTTCCTAAAAAAAATACCCAATTTTTTTTCTTAACCCCTTAAAAATAGCGCTATTTTGCTGTCAACTTGTTCTGAAAATGTCAGGATAAAGTCACTTTTTCGTCAGGATTTGGTCAGGAAAATGTCAGGATATTTGGAAAGTGGGACTTCGTGGCAACCCTGAATACGGAAATGCTTTAACGTTCTACTCCGAACTCGCTTTGACCTCGACTCGCTTTGCTTTTCATGGGTGGTGGTACTAAAAGTGGATACCTTATTTTCACAGGCGCTGTCCCTTGTCGAAAAGTTCAGCTGGCAACTAGTTTTAGGAATCCTGTTTCGTCGTGTAATTACTTTTTAATAATTAAATCAAGTTTTGTAAAGTACGTATGTGACTCCATTGACTCGATTGACACGAGACCTGCCATAAGAATCCCGTGCATCGCAATGAGCGTGTTTGGTCTCTCTGAGAGCGTTACTTTGTAAACTGTATATGTTTTTTAAGGTAAAGCAACGTAGTGTTCACAAATAATTTGCTTTGTTCGCGAAATGTGACTTTTAAAAGAATGAGTTCACGTTTGTTCTGTTCATGTTGTGCTTGCGACTTCGGCATTGCAAGCGCAACCAAAGGGACTGCATTTACCTCGAGTCGAATTTATTCTGTTAACATGGAAGGAAAACGCCGCCGGCCGCCGGGGAGATAGGGCTGCACGTCCTGTTCCCTGCTCCTCCAAGATATGGCTGGCCAGCCTGAGTTACTTCCGGTTACTTCCTCTGCCCGGGGGGGACTGTCAAAATAAGATACGGTTTGGCCGCGACCGACCGACCGACCGACCGTCAACCTCGGAACGACCAGGACGACTGAAATATCGTGTTCGGGGATTTTTTCGAACGCTGAGTCCAAATGTGGTAGTGCCGATGTCGTCCGGGTTCTCGGGGACGTCATTGGGGACCTCCCGAACACGCCGATGACACTCCCACGACAAATACGATTCAGCTCCAAACGTCGTGTACACACGGGCTGGTGCATATTTCTTAAAAGTCGCCAAATATAATTATTTTTAATCAGCAAATCGCCCATAATAGTTTATTATCCTGATCATTTCACTATTGTCACTTGGCACTTCCCTGGCGTTGCCGCCTGGAGCCACACAACGATGCGCGGGACGGGAAGCATCCCCAAAGGATCACATCATGGACAAGCGAGGCGGGATTGCCTACCCCAGGAAAGAATCACATCCCGCGACCACGATACCGGGTGTCCGTAAGAATACGCGGCAGCTCGATGGGTTGCCTACGTACTAGCGTGCAGGCGCGGAGGGCGAGGGGGGAGCGGTGGAGGAGCGCATTCCGAACAGAATATAGAGGCGCCGTTTAGGGCCAAACCAGCCAAACTATTTTTCAAAGAATGTGAAAAAGAGGGAGTACCCAACCCGCTTTCACACGGGGCCCCGCGTGCTTAACTTCGGAGTTCGGATGGGATCCGGTGTGTCCACGCCAGCAGCCAGACTGTTAGATCCGACCAACTGTTGACCAGTGTTGTCGCCTACCCGCTTAAACAGGAACGACGGGTACCCAATTTGTTTTGGGAGTGCTTTCCTCATCCCAGATATATATTTTATCTCCTTCACTTCTGTGGCAGCTGAGGTTGTTCAATTGTGACCAGTCTGAAACTGTCAGGGGTTCGACTCCCAGCCAGCCTTTTTCTTTTTTTTGCCTTACAGACAACCGATTTGTCGGTGAGTATGCCGTAATTATTGCTCTCCCCCTTTGCTGTGCCGCGTCCCCTACCGTACCCCTCTCCTCCCCGTCCCCACCTCGCATATCCCGCGCCCTTATGGAAACGTAAACAACCAGTGAAAAAAGGTGTCACGATCGGCGTTTCTGCCAAATACCGATAATACTTACTCATATAATTGATGATCATAGGATTTTAACCAGAATTTTAGAGTGGACATCGCCGCTTTTCGA
>NW_026267143.1:304336-307151 GCF_000697945.3 Frankliniella occidentalis | reverse complement strand
CCTTCCACTTGCTATGTGTAAATATCATGGAGCCGACCCACTACAGCAGAGTACTTTTCCTGTTACTTTAGCTTGTGCGCCTTACATAGACAACCCCTTAAAACTCAAGTTTCTGAGGACAGGGATGGTTTCTGACGGAACCAAAAGTAGTTTTGTGGTCCCCTGGTTCACCCCTGTCGATTCGACTACTTTTCCGTCGAAATTCGGACCCACCCATTTTCGCTAAAAACACAAAGGCTTTAGCCTTTGTAAATTTGGCCAAAAATGAAAAATTTTAAAATCGCTGGAAATGGTTGGGATTGGTCCGACAGCATCCTCTTTCAATAGCTCCGCCGAAATTTCACGCCGCCGGGCCATTTTAAGTGAGTTATGCCTGCCCGCAGTTCAAAAGACCACCCCTTAAAACTCAAGTTTCTGAGGACAGGGGTGGTTTCTGACGGAACCAAAAGTAGTTTTGTGGTCCCCTGGTTCACCCCTGTCGATTCGACTACTTTTCCGTCGAAATCCGGACCCACCCATTTTCGCTAAAAACACAAAGGCTATAGCCTTTGTAAATTTGGCCAAAAATGAAAAACAATTAAAATCGCTGGAAATGGTTGGGATTGGTCTAGGAGAGTCGCCTTTGACCACCTCTGTCGAAATTGCGTGCTTTCTGCTTCTCTTGCATCGTGTTTCTTTAACTATAAAATTGCGTCTTTGGTTCGTTGCAGGAAGATCGGCCTGGAGGTGCACCTATCCTGGACATCAGCAAAGCAGCTTGTGTGTCACCTGCTGTATGCTGAGTTGGCGTCGCAGCACACAGCAGGAGGAATCGCTCCTTTTTCTCATGATCGCAGGAATGAATCTGGTAAGTTTTGACTTTCAATGTGATGTTTACATAAAATACCAGTACATTTATGGTAGTCATGTCTGGTAAAAGTTTATTTTGGTATTGTTTCTATTTTGGGGTTGCTTGTCATTTCTTTACTGCTTATTCTCATTCCATATACATGGCTTATTACTTGAGCCTAAAATATATAGTCCCGTTTTAATTTTTGTGCGGAAATGGAGGCAAATCATTAGTAATCAATCACTGACAGTAATGCTGCTATTTATTTCATTTGTATGGTACAGTCGTAGCAAAATAGGAAGTGATGCTGCTTCTTGTCCAAAGGGATGTGCCTGGACTTGATGCTGACCACCTGTAACATAGAAAGTTCATTCGATGAGCTGGCGTCACAGTGCTACAGATGGACCAGAAAATGTTTGAGTTGAACTCTGAGATAATTAGAATTTAATTAGATTTTTTCATTATTTTTCAGGTGTTCAGATTCACCTCAAGTCACCAGCAACCAGCAGAAAGAAGCCGGCTACTAGAGGAAGACTTACTCTTATAATGTAAATGATTTGAAATAATAAAGAATTTAAAAAATGACTACTTCTGACATTTTACTTGATTTCATACACAGTTAGCTAGAAGCTGTGGTAACTGTGCATGTAGTAGCAGACTGCCACCACTACAGCAGTGACGTCACGGGCATCTCGGATGAAGCTGTCACGGAGCCGTAGAGGCAGCAGTAGATTTACTACTACTACCCCCACTGCCCCCACAGCAGCGCCCAAGACGCCCGTGACGTCACGGCGGTAGCGGCGGCACCCCGCTATTACCTCCACAGCAGCCGCAGCCGGGAGGAAGGGGGGGGGGGAGGTTTTTTGGACGGCTTAGGGCGACACGTCCAGCCCCCTCATTGACGCAGTGAGGTCACGCGTTGCACGTATTGTCCCCATGCAAGGGGTCCGCTGACTCCACAGCGTTGAGCGGAACGGCTCCGCTAGACCCCTCCACAATGTGGGTGGTGAATGAATTTACAGGGGGGTAACAAAAAATTACTGGCCCAACGGTTAACACTGTGACGCCAACTCAACTTATATCTGATGATTCCATGGGCTGCACGGCTGATGTCCAGGACAGAAACACCTCCAGGCCGATCTTCCTGCAACAACCCAAAGAGGCAGTTTTAGTCGAAGAAACAGGATGTAAAAGAGCCAGGAAACACGCAATTTCGACAGAGAAGGTCAAAGGCGACTCTCCTAGACCAATTCCATTCATTTCCAGCGATTTTTATTTTTTTCATTTTTGGCAAAATATACAAAGGCTATAGCCTTTGTGTTTTTAGCGAAAATTGATGGGTCCGGATTTCGACGGAAAAGAAGTCGAATCGACAGGGGAGGACCAGGGTACCACAAAACTTCTTTTGGTTCCGTCAAAAACCAATCCTGTCCAGAGAAATTTGAGTTTTAAGGGATGGTCTTTTGAATCTGGCGGGCGAGCCGGTCCAAGAAAAACAGGCGTAACTCACTTAAAATGGCCCGGCGGCGTGAAATTTCGGCGGAGATATTGAAAGAGGATGCTGTCGGACCAATCCCAACCATTTCCAGCGACTTTAAAATTTTTCATTTTTGGCCAAATTTACAAAGGCTATAAGCCTTTGTGTTTTAAGCGAAAATGGGTGGGTCCGGATTTCGACGGAAAAGTAGTCGAATCGACAGGGGTAAACCAGGGGACCACAAAACTACTTTTGGTTCCGTCAGAAAACCCCTGTCCTCAGAAACTTGAGTTTTAAGGGGTGGTCTTTTGAACTGCGCGCAGGCATAACTCACTTAAAATGGCCCGGCGGCGTGAAATTTCGGCGGAGATATTGAAAGATGATGCTGTCGGACCAATCCCAACCATTTCCAGCGATTTTTATTTTTTTCATTTTTGGCAAAATATACAAAGGCTATAGCCTTTGTGTTTTTTGCGAAAATTGATGGGTCCGGATTTCGACGGAAAAGT
>NW_026267143.1:300889-303752 GCF_000697945.3 Frankliniella occidentalis | reverse complement strand
CCAGGGGACCACAAAACTACTTTTGGTTCCGTCAGAAACCACCCCTGCCCTCAGAAACTTGAGTTTTAAGGGGTTGTCTACGTAAGGCGCACAAGCTAAAGTAACAGGAAAAGTACTCTGCTGTAGTGGGTCGGCTCCATGATATTTACACATAGCAAGTGGAAGGGGAGTCTGCTCTATTAATTCAAACCAATTCCAGCCTGGATTTTGACGGGGGAGTATTGAAATTGTCAGGGAAGAACCAAGGCGCTACAAAAACTATTAAAAACTGAACTTTGATGCACACCAAAGGGAGCTTCTCATAGCGTCTGAACAGAGACAAATTGGACCAGCTTTTGTTACTTTCATGTCAACTCACCTGTACTTTCAGGTAAAACTGACTCCATGGACTTCTATGCTCATGTCAAGAACATTTCTGGTCCGAGATCCTGCAATCATATTAAACGGTACTTTTAGCGCTCATCGACTATTAGTTACATATAATTTACTCACACAATACACTTTTAAATGCCTCTCTCCCCATGCGTCTCTAAATGACCATGGTCTTTCAAATAACTAATTTTGGCACTGGACTAAGCATTAAGTACGAAGGGGCAGCTGCAAATTATCTGCAACGCACATTGATTGATTGTTTGGAGGATTACGCAAATAGTACTACTTGGTTTGCACCCCAACTAGAAAGCAATAAAGTTTTCTGTTCCACGAGAATAATATAGAGTAAAATATATGTGATAAAACACTGGCAGTTCACCCATTTGCATAAGTGACCTACAACAGTATTTAACATACTGCATGGATTGGAGGAGTCTACCCATTCAACACCTTTTCAACAAAGCTGACAGTGAGCCAAGTTATTTACATCACGGGCATCATTTACTCGGTCTCAAAAAATAACTTACAACTTAATTGTGCGTGTTAACATTGAGTCACAGGAGAACACTAACCTCCTACAACAACAACCGGAATAGAACAATTCAATATTCCGGACCGGAAACAATCAAGCACTATACCTTGCGATTAATATCGAAAAGCGGCGATGTCCACTCTAAAATTCTGGTTAAAATCCTATGATGATCAATTATATGAGTAAGTATTATCGGTATTTGGCAGAAACGCCGATCGTGACACCTATTATAATTACTGGTTGTTTACGTTTCCATAAGGGCGCGGGATATGCGAGGTGGGGACGGGGAGGAGGAGAGGGGTACGGTAGGGGACGCGGCACGGCAAAGGGGGAGAGCAATAGTGTATTTCGACTAACGGAGGAAGAAGAATAGCAGGTAGAACATAAACGTTTCTGATTGGCCGAGAGATTCCCGCCTCTAAGTCACTTCGGTAGAGGGGGCGAAGGCTCGACCAATCAGGAGCCTTAATGTTCTACCCACTCTTCTTCTTCCTCCGTTAGTCAAAATACACTATAACTAGCTCTAGTTTGAGACTATAATGGTCGAGCAAGTCCCATTTAATTTATTTTACTAGCAACGACTTAAAAAGTCATGTGGCTTCGCCATTTAAGGCCCTGTTATACAGAACTGTAGTGGTTTTATCAGTGCAGTCGTACCGGGTGTCCGTAAGAATACGCGACAGCTCGATGGGTTGCCTACGCACTAGCGTGCAGGCGCGGAGGGCGCGGGGGGAGCGGTGGAGTTGCGCACCATCCAGCGAATTCCGAACAGACTATAGAGGCGCCGTTTAGGGCCAAACTATTTTTCAACGAATGTGAAAAAGAGGGAGTACCCACGTGCTTTTACACGGGGCTCCGAATGCTTAACTTCGGAGTTCAGATGGAATCCGGTGTGTCCACGCCAGCAGCCAGACTGTTAGATCCGACCAACTGTTGACCAGGGTTGTCGCCTACCCGATTAAACAGGAACGACGGGTACCCAATTTGTTTTGGAATCGGAATTGTTTTGCAGTCGGCCAAACCGTATCTTATTTTGACAGCCTCGGGTCCAGGAGGAGGTCGCTTGTGCTCTTCACGCGGGGGCAGGAGGGGGCACAGGAGGGGGCAGCGGGTGGGGAGGGTGGCCTCTCAACCCCCGAGACCCTTCGCAAATACAAGCTGCGCGGCGGCGTTCCAGCTTTGAAAGGGTAATCATCCCCCATCTGTATGCAGCACTGGCCGGGCCGCGTCCGAGTGAGGTGGGCGAGGGTCCTCCCGGGGCCGGCAGCCGGCACCGAGTGAGGGAGACGGAGACGCGCTGTTGTGTCGCCCCAAAGTGCCCCCCGCCACGGCCCGTTCCCACGTTATGCTGAGCTGCGAGACGGCAGAACGCGCCGACAACGGACCGCAAAAATCACCCGAGTGGCGCGTGGCGCCGCTTAGGCCGGCAGCCCACCGGGCGTCCCCGCGCCGCGCGCCCGGCGGCAGGCAACCCAACGCGCGCCAGCCTGGGCTTCGGCCCCACACCCCGCAGTGCGCATTCAGGGAAACTCACGGAGTGGTCATGAATTTCTTGGCAGTACATCCGAGTACATCGGAATTGCGTCACGAAATATTATACGTCTTTTTTAAAAGTCGTGTAGGGAGTCAGACGCGGATGCCAGGATCGCTGGACTGGCAACACTGCTCGCTAAGCCCCGCTACGGTGGCCGCGGCAGTCGGCAGTGAGTGGTCTTTCGCTTTCCAACGTTTACACCCCGCCGTCGGTTTTAGCGTGAGAATGAACAGGCGCGGGGCCAGACGTGCGTGACCCTTGCCCCGGCGTGACTAACCGAGTGTGCGTGACACACATGATAGTGTAGAGTTACTGCCGGGCCGGCTGGGGGTGGGCTCGAGTGGGCCTGCAGGCCGCCTGGACACGGGGCGCGGGGCTGTGATTGCGCCCGCGATTCACGTGTGCCCGGCGGAGACCGGCGGCCG
>NW_026267143.1:292530-300112 GCF_000697945.3 Frankliniella occidentalis | reverse complement strand
ATGCCGCCTGCACTGCGGCCGTCACTGTGGTGGTTGGGGTTGCCGCGCTGGTTCACACCAGGACGCCATCCGGAGCACAGCGGGAGGCTGTCGGGCCCTCCTAGAGGCATTGCGCTTATTTGCCGGTGGTTTCTGCTGCTGTGGGTCGTGAGCGCCGAGCCTATATGTACCAGTGAGTGAAATAGGCAAGGCGGGACCTCGAGACGTTCGAGACGCAGCTGGTGATGGACAGAAGATGGCTCGCGTCCTTCATCGTGCTGGCCGTGAGCGTGCAGGTGAGGCGTGGTCATCGTGCTGATAACGCTGGTATACATCTGCAAACCTCTTGCGTCGCGTCCGAAGCCGCGTCAATGTCGATCAACTCGTTTCTGACTGGGTAGCCCTCACCGGCCCGCCGGTCTTGCTGTTACCCGCCCAGAGATCGGCAGCAGCGGCGCAGGTGGCCGGCAG
The DNA here is from genome assembly GCF_000697945.3 of Frankliniella occidentalis. Classification (NCBI taxonomy): domain Eukaryota; kingdom Metazoa; phylum Arthropoda; class Insecta; order Thysanoptera; family Thripidae; genus Frankliniella; species Frankliniella occidentalis. Next base: position 299,662 of record NW_026267143.1, on the reverse strand, counting down.
GCACAAGCCATCGCCCAAGGCCGTCAAGCTGTTTGAGGGCAATATCAACACGAGGACGTTCGAGGACTCTGGGGGCGGCGGAAATCGGCGACGAGGTGCTGCCGAGGCACGAGCAACGCCCTCCGCAGGGGGGCCGGAGGGGGCGGGCAGCACCGCAGGTAACTAGGGTGTGAGCCGGTTGGGGGTTGTCATGATAACATTGCTCAGCTACACATTCTCACAATGCAAGTTCCGTATCACTACCACTTTTGCTCTCCAAGTGAAGTGTGTGACACCTATTCCCCCCTTTTCCAGGGGTGCTAAACCCGTTTTCGGGGTGCTGAAGTGTGTATTTTCAACGAGCCTATGTGATAGGGTTCTGATAGTCAGCAAATGAAAAGCAAGTGAAAAAGTGCAATCAATTCTATCGATTTATGCCATTTTTGATCAGATCCCCATCATCACATGCCAGGCTCGTTCTCGTTCGACGCGGAATTTTGCCTAGATTACGAAAATAGGTCTTAAAATCCAATTTTATTCCATATGAACGAAATATTTCGAAAAAAAAAACACAACAAAAACTGTAATGCCTTCGGAGCATTAGTGCCTTTTAAAGGTAGGATATGCTACCCTCGATCCTACCTTTGTTTTACCAGTGTATTCGGACAATGACGGGATCTTAGCGCCTGCCAGACTGAGGGTAGGCCACACCGCAGTACACGCGTGCACTGCATGCCAAATGATGCCCACCTATCAGGCGCTATGGGAGCTTGCATAGACTAAACTGGGCAGTATCTCTACGGTGAATGGTGGACCTACTTCCTGGATGATCCCCCTAACCATAGGCCTACTATGGTCGGTCGCTGAGGGCCCCGACGCGACACTCTTTGCTGCAGAGCTCGTAGGGCCTATGCGGGTGCGGCTCAGGGGATTGCTCGAGTCTGCGACCCCCGCTCTACTGGGTGCCTGTTCCAGGCTCAGCTTCGCCGCAGTCGCTGCACTCGAATGGCATCGCGGAGCGGCGCGGCATCATGGACGGGCTGAGCCAGACCTACTCCGCCATCAAGGAGACGGTGGTGCACGGCGTGGAGGTGCTGGGCACGGCGCTGGTCAACAAGGCCGGCCGCGTCGGCAAGGGCATCAAGGTGGCCCTGGACGTGGACAGCGCGGGCAACGTTAGGCACGCTGCAGGGGCCGGTACCGCCCCCGGTGCTAGTCCTGGTGGAATTTCCGGTACCGCCCCCAGTGCCACCCCTGGTGCTACCCCAGTAAACGCCCCTGGCGCCGGCCCTGGTGCTGCACCCGGTGCCGGCCCTGAGGGGAACCCACCTATGACGGCACCTCAGGACCAGAACCTCGACGGCGAGCAAAATGTATGAGGAGGCGCGGGGACAGGGAGTTTACCGGGTGAACATGACTCCCATCCGCTAGCGCTGGCCGCCGGTCGCTGCCGCTACCCTGACTAAGACGTAAGATAGAGACACATATGTGCCCATAGTAAAGACTATGCAGCAGTAGTGTCCACACTGTAAACTTCCTCTGCCCGCGCTGCTGGAGACGTGCGCTTACCTTGTGCGGACTTTATACTTACCTGACTTAATCATACTGCAGGTCAACTCAAATATAAACCATATGAACGCTGAACGGGCATGGCGGTACCAGCAAATGAGCGCGGCGGATAATGTTGCCGCGTCGTCAAAGCAAGGTGGCCGCTCTCTGCGGTAACTCAAGTGCGGCTTTCTATTAAAAGCTTTTTAAAGGGTGGCACGATTTTCGCCTTTTTCTGCAGTGGTGTTTCGTTTAAAAACAAACAAAACGAGCAAAACAAACCTAAGACAATCAAGACAAAAAACAAACAAAAAACATACAACTTTGCCACAAAACTTGGCCTTCCCCATTAAGGTGAAACGTATTCAGTTAGGAGGCTGTACCTATTCTCATTTTCTAGGTGGGACAAAGTTGGAAGCATAAGACAAATGTTTCGAGCTAGCCAGAAAATATTGTTGTCAGTGTTTGTGTAGAGCCGCTAGATGCACATCGAAATGTCTAGCCAGCCGCTCTTCACGAGTTTAAAGGAACCATCACAGCAGTGGCAGGAAACCATTGGGTCTCTCCGCACGGGCTGAGTCCATTTTCCGACTTCTGGTTGTGTTCCCTCGGGGGAGGGGAGGAGGGAGGGGTACCTTTCACTCCACGCGGTTCGTAATCGCCGCAGTCCGTTATCAGTACGTTAAGGGGCGGAGCTCGGCGTGACGGACGTCCGGGGGTGGCAGGGCCGAACCAGCCGAGCCCCGGAGGGCAGCGCGCCACGACCAGCGTCGTAAAATGGGATGGGCCAGGCTTCTGGCATTCCCCGCCGCGCCCCGCCACGCCCCGCCGCGCCCCGCCGCGCCCCGCAGCGCCACGGAATGTCTGGCGGCCCCCTAACGACCCCTCTTGCACTGCCTTGCAGTAAACGCTGTTTGTCCCTCGCCACGACTCGCTCTCCTCCCTGCAGCACATTACAAAACGGTGCCATGATGGCGCTTCAGCCGCGCGCTGGAAAAAGAAATTAAATACAAGTTTCCACAGGAAAAGGGAAATAAATAAATATGTCCTTAGTCTAGTCGAAAAAGAGGCGTCTTGATTAAAACTAGCCCTACCACCATCACCATAATCCGGGTGTTCCTGTTAGTACACATACTATGTACATGGAGGCATTAAAAAAAACCAAAAAAACAATACAATGTGCAGTAATTTCGATTTTTCATTTAATTAATTTTCACACCCTTATCATGAGTTTGCTGGAAATACTACACAGTTGGATTTCCAGTGCATGATGGTTTGGTTAATTTTGATTTCTTAATCTTTAGGTAAAGGTGGTGTTAGTGATGACAACAAAACTTTGGTCTGCTCATTCTTTTCACCTGGAATTAACCTTTTTTTAAAAAAATAAATAAATCTTTGCGTATGGAGTCATATTTTTTCCACGTGGGTCACCCAAAATTATGTTTTTCACCATCAGATGACTTTGTTTGAGCACGTCGGTGTGTTGTGTGGTGGCACAAAAATAATCGACCATTTATTTGGTTGTCTTTTATTGCCTTTCAACATTTGTTGCGAGCTCAAAAGGGACCATTGCACATTTTGTTCGAAATTTGTCTCTGTGCCAACAGTGAGGAAGGGGCCTATACTGGCGCTGGAGTTGCAGGAAAGAGAGAGGGACAGATGCTGTGGCTGAAACAGAAGAAAAGCAAACGAAAAATTATTGGTTGAGCGTTATGGTTTTCAAACCTTAGAACAGCGCGAGCACCACAACATGGTGCCCTTGGCTCCGTTTTTTTAAATCCTAGACCGAGACCCAGATCTGTTGCTTTCATGAGAGCTTGAGCTTGATTAGTGACCCCAAAAATCTCGTTCTGCGAGCGAGATTTTTTTTATCACTCCATGTAATGGTGAGTGATGGTCCTCACTTCAATTGGGTGAGGTCAAGAAACTCCCGAGAAAATAATTCCCACCCCCTTAGAGCAACATTTCGGTGAATATGACAGATAAAGGGCGATCCTGCAAGTGCTGGCTTTGATTGGGCGGAGGACTCGTCTAACACATTTTATTCGATTTCGAATAGGGTTTGCAGTCGTGCAGCTGGGCCATGATACGGAGTGGGCCACGGGTCCACCCGCGGAACACTACAGATCACTTCTGCAACATTCGGCTTGACACACGGCTTGGCGTCCCTGCGAATTTCAGTCAACCGCGCAACAGCCCACCAACCACCAGCCACGGCGGATCTGGGTGAGGGGTGGGACGTGGCGGGGCGTATCGGGGCGGGGCAGAGCGGGGCAGAGCGGGGCAGAGCGGGGCGATGCACTACACCACCACCGAACAGGCCACGCCGCCTGCACCGCCTGCGTGTGGGAAACATTGACGCGAACATTGTCCAAAACCATAAATCTCTCCGAATGACACGCGTGACCCCCCACCCCTCTGTAGAGTCGTACCCGGCACCCAGCTGGAAGGCACGCGAGAAGGCAGGTCGAGCGTATTTTTCAATGATTAAGGTATATTTTCACATTATACACTCGAGTTTTGTTTACCGCAAGCAAACTAAGTAAGTATTTACGGACTCTTGCAGCTGGTCAGGTTTCGAAACGACGCGCACGCTCTGCAACTCAAGCTGCATATTAAGGTGAAAGTTTTAACTGCAAAACTAAAGCTAGTCTTGCAGTTTAAACACACAGAAAACAAATTGTTTTTTATTCTCGTACAATGCTTTACATTTTAGACAAAGTCCAATGTAGAGAATAATAATTACTTGTTTGGCGAGTGAATGGATTGAAGTGAATTGAAGTTAGGGACAAGTGCCTTCAAAACGTTTGGGAAATGTACCTATATCATGAACATAGTTTTTTGCTTGCACGATCCACTCCCCTCTTCAGCAACCGTATCCCCTTCGCCCATCCTCTGCAATAATGTAGGACCCGATCGAGCGCACCGTTCAAACAAGTCGTCTCCCCGCTCACAATAGTAATAGGTCTCCAAATCATTCACCGGAAACCGGAAATGAAGGGAGGTTGGATCAGCAACCCACGTGATCCGCCGGAAGCGCGTGCGTCGGAAACACTAGGGGAGCTACCACCAGAGCGCGATGGGAGACCTCCACCGCCCACTGAGGCGAGAGCGTACTAATTTGTATCTCAATGCACGGGGAAATTTTCAAACAGCACCCGACCAAATGACCAAATTGATGGCACATTTCTCTCGAGCGCGTACCGATACACGGCAGGGGTGACCTGCCCCGCCCCTTTTGCAGCCCCTCTGAAAGCCTCTTACGGACCGAGCAGACAGTGAAAGGGAGCAGAGGCTGAGGGCTGAGCGCCGCCTCGGCGTGGCACGGACCCCACGAGCTGCTCGCTCGGCGAAGGGGGAAATTAAAGACCGAAGTCGGATGCTCTGCCTGGACGGAGGCGAAGGTGCAAAGTTGTCGCGAAGAAATGTGTGGGAGGATGCGAGGGTTAGGGGTAGCTGAAAGCGTGGAGCAGAGAAGCACGGCATGTTTGTCTGCCAGGCAAGCGTTGGCACGGCTTCTTGAAGGTAGGGGACACCGGGACACCTCTTACCTTTTGTTCACCGGTACAGGTAGCTTCCGTAGCCGCTGTAGCCACTGTAGCCGCCGTAGCCAAGCGGGCTGTAGGAGCTGTAGGCGCTGTAGGGCGAGTAGTAGCCGGAGGAGTAGCCGGTCGAGAGGGCGTAGGGCGAGTACGAGGGCGAGTAGTAGGAGGAGTAGGCGTACGGTGAGGCCGCCCGCACGCCGTAGCCGCCGTAGCCGCCGTAGCCGCCGTACGCCGAGCCGTACGAGCCGTAGTAGGGGCTGGCCAGATAGCCGGCGGACACGGCGGCCAGCGCGGCGAGGAGGACGACCTGCGAGCGGAGGGCGCGGAATCATCAGAATACCGTAATTTATCGTACAAGCAGGTTTACCCGTTAGGTATACTACTACATCCACGAAAAAAAGGAATCAACCAAGTAGAGAGGTAAAGATCCGCACGGTAAAAAGTTTGTCTTGGATTTCAATACTATTTTTCGTGAATTTCAATGACGGGTGAATAATTTCCAGATCGACACTTGAAATCCCAGAATTTGCCTTGAAACCATTTTCTTCCGAGGAAGAGCCTTAGAATTTTCGTCTGGTAATCCCAAGGCAACCCTTTGCATATCAAACCAAAAATTCCAAGGCTGTTTCCTGGAAGCAAATGGTTCCAAGGCAGATTCTGGGATTTCAAGTGTCGATCTGGAAATTATTCACCTGTCCTTGAAATTCACGAAATAGTCTTGGAATCCAAGAAAAACCTTTTTACCATGCGCACATGTGGAGATATGCAAACGGGGGCTGTGCACAAGGTGGCACACAATGACTAGAACGGCAGAAACACTCTCTACGCAGCTAAACAAGCGTTTGGGGGCACCGGGGTAAACGTATAATGACATTTTTCTATTAATGTGCAAAGTCACGGGCGTATGACCGGAGGGACATAATAATTACTGCCAAGTGTTTAGTTCGAGTGACTTTCAGAGACTTTTAGCAAAGTTCTCTCCGCGGAACAAACTTTTCAAGCGCTCGGTGTTCGGTCCGGTGGTAAGGAGGAGGAAGGGAGGGTGTGCCTCCACTCTTTCATGAGGCTCATCATTCGATCGAGAGAGAGAGACAGAGACAGAGACAGAGACAGAGACAGAGACAGAGAGAGACAGAGAGAGAGAGAGAGAGAGAGAGAAGCAGATCGGGAAACGATGAAATCTGATTGGTCGCAGACCGTTTTCTTTGATTGCTTCCCTTTTCGTATAGCAGCTGCTGTGGCCGACGAGGCCTCTACTATACGGGTCTCCATCAGAAAGGGATTTATCCGAATGCCACCTCGGCCTATTGACCTTATATCCGAGGGGAGGTAGAATGGGTCAACCTTAAAGACTTTCTTCGCCTCTCCGGCGTGTTGCAGCCAACGAACGTCCTATCAAATCCAGACGAAAAGGAGAGGAAAAATAACAAACGACGGGCGTTGAAGAGAGACTTAACTTTCTCTTTCCCAAAGTTTTGGTATTGCAGCAGCCGACAGACTGATCGGCTGCTGGGTAGTGATAATCATCCGCAGAGCACTGGGTCAGAACCGCCAAGTGTGGCTCACGTGCGGTCCAGTTCAGTTCGCGTGGGTTTGCACTTTGGGTGGAGCTCTAATGAATTATGGTTATTGGTCGTTAAGTCACGGAAACTTTTTAAAGTAGGAAAGGATTTTACGATGGACCCGCCTCGGCTGCACATGCACACATTGTTATCACAAATAACTTGGTGAACGTGTTCTTTGTTTGCAAGAACCATATTTTCACCCTGCATGCAAATGATTGACCAACGTACGCACACAACTTTTCTCTAAAATTATAAAAGTACAATTCCATAGCCACTCACAAGCCTGCAAATCATGATGACTGGTTGGTTGGGGTTACAATTCCTACTGCAGAGGAGACGCACAACACACAAACTGCACTCTGCCAACCGTGCAGGTTTTATATAGGAGGAGGAGTAGGATCCCGCCTGGTAGCACACAAACACGCAAACATACACAAATATACGCACATAGACATACGCTCACACACACACACACACACACACACACACACACAC
>NW_026267143.1:290064-291153 GCF_000697945.3 Frankliniella occidentalis | reverse complement strand
TCACCGTGTCCCGGTAGTAGCGGCGGAAAATAATAAAGGGAAACGAGTCGTATGCTTTCCCAGCCGGAAACAAACATTCGCTGTAAAGCGAGAAAAATAAAGGAAACAGGGATTTGTTTTCCCTGCGAGCTGCTTTGTGTGTTTCCCTACAAAATCTCGCTCCCTTCCCCCCATACGTCCACACAATCCCTTCCAGGAAGGACCCCTGTTTTCACACGCGTGAAGCGACATCAAAAAACACGCATATTTAACGATCTGAATCTCCAGTGAAAAATAACAAACAACACAACATTCTGTAACGCGCTACCAAAAAGATGCAACTTTACCTGACATACCCTGACAGATTTGGGATAGGACATATAATGGAAATCGTCCCGAAAGTACCCCTGATTTCGTCAGATTTATTTGTGGGGAAAATCAGTCCAGAAAAAATGGGTACGAGTTAGTAAGTTAGCACACGTTAGTAGATCCTATTTTGGCGTCATTTTTCTTCAATGAGGCAAAATTATGGTATGACAGCACTATAACGCTTGATTTTCTCCATTTAGTTCTCGCGTTATTACGCGGTACAGGAGGACTAAGTGCACCAGTTAGTACGCAATTGATTACCCCCTCGGATTAATTTCTCTAGGCACGGGAGCTCAGCGCCTGTGAGACCCCGGGTAGGCCATCCTGCAGCACACGCGTGCGTTGCAGACCAGATGTTGCCTACCCACCAGGCGCTATGAGAGCTTACTCCGACGAACTTTGCTTGGCAGGTTTGTACTTAGAGACTGGGCCCGGAGGCAGCCGCTGGCACTGCAGGGCTATCCACTACCACCTTGTAAAACGAAAATAGGAGAGTGACATCTACAAATGTTGATTGCTCAAGAAGAAACGCGCTGTGCCATTTGTTTTCATCAAGACGTTAAAAGGATATGCTTCACTCTAAATCCCAAACGAATCTAAACATAAAGTTGTACAATCCTACCCTCTCTCTCTCTCTCTTCGTATCAAGTGAGGCTCTCAGTTCGTGTCAGGGTAAACACCCACACCTTCCTAGCTCCCAGTTCCCCGCTTCATCCCTATGACCCCCTCCCTCACCCCTTC
>NW_026267143.1:274365-288994 GCF_000697945.3 Frankliniella occidentalis | reverse complement strand
GGGGGGGGGCGTGGGAAGGGGGCCAACGTATGCAGCAGCAGGTGAGGTTGGGACGCGGCCGCGGCCAAGGTCACGGCGCGGCGTGCATGACCCACAGCGCGTCGCGCGCACGCAGCCGGCCGGCACGACGCCGCGTGTGCGCATCAGACACAGGGGGGCCTATGCACGAGTTAGGCGGGTAACGCTGTCGTCACGGCGGCGTCTCGTCTGGCTGTCTCGGTCTGAGGCACACTGACCTCCACACACATGCACGCTCACACACACAATTTTTTTTTCTGGCGCCAGAAAAGCATGCACAGCAGCACAGCAATCATGTGTATCGTATGAACAAACTAGTTTGTTCAAGTGTACATTTTTTCAACACATTGTGGTGTTCGTGGTGTTTAACTAGGTTAAACATCAATTGGTGTTTGAACTTTTAACACTTCCGAAAAGTATAGCAGCTGCCCACCATATGGTTCCTATAGATTTGGGTGCGTACAAGTGTGCAGCATGTAAACGTTCACAAAACGTTTAAAATTTGCACACCACGCGCAAGTGAACAACTTGAGCTAAACACCATGTAATGTTTAAAATCATAACTTAAACACGTTGGTGTTTAAATTATGCTCACTTGTTTTATTTTACCAGTGTTCCACAGCTAGTTCCTTTTTTTTTCTAGATAACCGTTCTGGCTAATTTTTAGATAGGTAAGCTAATACTCTGATCTAAGGCCATATTAGTGAATTGATCACATCCCCAATCCCTTAGTGACTTTTAACCGCAAAGAAATTGTTTTTATTATTTTTCCTTTTATTATCAACAAAACCTTTTTTTGATAACAACAAACAAATCTGTGAGCACCCCATAACAATTTCGTTGGAACCTCGCCGTTGCACAATAAAATTATCTATTGCAAGAAACGAAAACCTCGATAAGGAATCTGATAGTGTAGGTAATTATTTTAGCTTATTCTTTTTTTTACTGTGCGTGCATACCGTTGGTACGTTAGATGAAGTGAGCCTGACAGTGTCGTGCGGGCGTGCTGGAAGCTGCTGGAAGCTGCTGGAAGGACGCCCGAGGGCCGCTCTGTATCGCCCGGGCGACATCGCGGCGACGCGCGCCAAGGCCTCGCTCTGAATGGGGGTATAATGGGCGTGGGCGGGCGCAGCGCGTGAGCCCCACACACCACACACCACACCACATGAAAATTACTTTTCTTGCGCCGGAAACAGGAGTTTTTTTGTTTTTTTCGTGGCCCTTTTCCAAAACTTTTCCCCTTAAATAATGTTTGCCGGCTCCTACAAAGGGCAAACGATTTCTACCCCACATAGGAATTACGGCAGTTCTTGTTCATCTGAATATGTGTGGGTTTCAACTAAAAGTATGCGTATTGTTGTTACCCTATCATTGCAGAGGAAAATTCGTAACATGAAACGGAAGCCTCGTTTAAGGAATATGTGAGAGTGAGTAGTGCAGGAAAGAGGAACACAGTGAGTGATAAGGACACGGAATAGGAAGGGGTGCGGTGTGTGTGGTGGGAGGAGGTGAATGCACCAAGGGGAGGAAGGGTGAGGGCTCTCTATATATGCAAAACTGATCGCTCGGCACGGGCCGTCGCGGCCAGAGAGGTAGCAAGGGTCATATCATCCCACGCGGATTACAACAGCAAATCCGGAATCCGAATATGAATGAACACCACGAGCTGTTGTCCAGCGGCACCATTCATTTCTGTGAATTTGGAAATGAATGTTTGCTTTAGGAAAGCAAAGGCGTATTGAATAACGACGGTCCTTACATTTTTAACACCCTCCACTTTCATCGTAGATATAAGAATGTCAACATCAACAAAAAACGCAGTCTCTTTTCTGCACTACATCACCAATGAAAACTTGAATAATGTCGAGGTGGTGCAGGACGTGGGTTAAGCAATGACTCATTCCCTTATTTTGATAAACAAAGTGGACCGCGAACGACCCTTTCTCGAAAGCTTTTTCGCCCTTCTCCCCCACGGGATGCTGGATACTCTCCGCAGCGCCCAAGCGCTGGTCGGCCAGCTGGCTGGGCTCGGCGCGGCGCTTCAAATCCTACTGGATGGTATTTGCAATTAAAATACTGCGCCCTTCCCGCCCTGGCACCCCTAGCCACCCCTCACAACCCGATCTGGGCAATAGTACAGCTGACGTGTCCAGATTCTCTTCAGTATGCCAATGGCGGCATTACCCTCGCCTCACGGCGCAGCGTAGCGCTGTCTCCGGGCGGAGCGGGGGCGCTGCAGCTATGCCTGAGAGCAATCGGACAATCAAAATAAAAACTAAAGTGGTCCCCTTTTTTTCAATTGGTTTACGTTGACACGGTGACACTGGCACGGTATTCTTTGTACCTTATAAAATTACAGAAGCTTCAAAGAACGAGCTCTTGTTGTATAGCTGTTGCGTCGCTGCAGTCGTCGCTAAGATAATATCACAAACAGACATGAGAGGGAGTGGGTGCCGTCAGGGTGGTTTTTCATACCGAACAGGAAGTATTTTGCCCAACCAATGGTACGTCATTAGTGAAATTGTTCCATTAACACAGAGTAAGAAAAGGTAAGGTATCAGACTGTAACCTGTAGACTCTTTACCCGTCTGCACCAGACATTAGACGAAGCACCAGACCGCATTTGGTGACAAACGCCCGAAAAATTCCAGATAGTACTTTTGGTCTTAATTTGTCAAGACTGTTGGGTGTTTGACCTGAACTTTCCTCTCCGTGTACGTCTGTTTCACAGCTGCCAGTTGAACAGCAGTCGAGCTGGCAAGTCAAGGGCGTGTAGAAGAGTGCGTCCTCACCTCACTCAATGCGTGCATTGCACTTTACATACAGGTAGAAAAATAAAATGCAAAGTCCAGTCGACGTGCGTGATGTGCGCCTGTTTCGTTCAAGAGCTCCATCTCGCGCAAGAAGCAGTAGACACCCTCCTGGGAAAAACAACAACTGAGTCATTCCGGCGCCGTTTTATGCAGAAGCCCCCCTCCTGTTTCCGACCGGGTAAAAGGGTCACCAAGTCTTACAGAGTTACATTCGCCCTCCCCCGCAATATTTGAAACTGATGCAGTAATAATTGCAAGTGAACTGCCGTGTCTTAAACTATCCGGTAAGATTTTGTTTTAAATTTCAACTTTTAATCACAGAGCACTTTGGTTTTGAATTCTTATATCAGTTTTAGTAGTTGCCTTGCTCGAAGTTTGAATTGGAGATAGCCCCTACACCCTAATAAGTGATCGGAGGAAGGCAAAAAAAGAAGAAAAAAAGGGTGAAATCTTAAGTTACATAGTACATGCGCCCCTTCTCGGTAGCGCCCGCTCTCTCATCCAGCCGACTCCTCCCTCCCCCTGCCCAGCAGTATTTTAGCAGTATTTCTTGTGGCTGGACTAAACACGGCGATTAAGAGGCTCCTCAGGTATTGCTTCCTCCTCGATCTTCCCTCCTAAGTCACCGCCCGCCTCGCCCACCTCGCCACGGCCCACACCTGCCACGCCACGGGCTCCATTCTATTGACGCAACTCAAAACACTTGACTGTGAAATTCTGCCCAAGTCCCGAGGCGGCGATGCGATGCCGGAGAGCGGCACTGAGGCGACCCCACCGCCTTCCGCAGGTATTAAAATTAAACTTTTCATCACTTGAAGGTCGAACTGCGGCGCCGCGGCGGAATCGCGAGAGGTAGCCCGGAGAGCTTGTCAACGCCCCCCTCCCCCTCCCCCCCTTTTCCCACCATGTGGTCCACCTCTCCCTCTAGACGGATCACAACCCGAGCCGATTTATATTTCGGTTGCTTTGCAGAGGATTTGCAAAATCTGTCGAATTGACTCCGTCTGGTTTGCCTGGCAACAAGGATACACCAAAGGACAGGGGGGGGGGGCAAAGGAGAGAGACAGGGCGAGAGAGTGAGGGAGAGAGATGAGCGACAGATGGAGACGGATAGAGAGAGCGTCACTGTACCCATTCTAATTGGACCGCACCACTGCTGGCCTCCACTACTTGAGAAGTCAAAAGTTATATACCCGTCGCCTAGATTGATAGAGACTGCTCGCCGCGCGGCCCCGCGGCCCATTACGAATAATATGGATCTCGAAAAAGGAGACGTTCCTAAGAAAGTTTGCCAATAATGACTTCTGACCGGAGCCGTGCGGGCGGCAGAGGGCACGTCAAAGGCGCGGGTAAAATTCAGCTGGTCGTTTCTCCACGAAAAAAAATGACGAAACTGCATTTGAAATTTATTAGTCACAACTCCAGAAAAACAGTGAATTTCACACTAATTCGTGCACTCTGTGGTCGCCTTTTAACATAACATGATACGACAAATTTGTTGTACAGTGTACACATTTTTACAAATAAATATGTACCCATGTACCGTACACTGTGCAAAAAAATGCACATACTGGCGCTCGTATACATATTGATGAACTAACTAAAGTATACATGGGCAGGGCATATGTCATTTATTAATGCCTCATGCCATGTACACTCTATTTTAAGTATACTATGTACACATTTGTATGAACAGAGTGCGTGCACCACTAAGTACGTCTCCACCACTTGTGGGCAGAAACCGTGCCGTGACCACCCACCTCTCTGCTGCTCCGCGATGCTCCTTTCGGAAACTTCGCTGCCGCAAACATGATACGGTAATTAAAGGGGCTTAACCTCCGTGTTGAGGGAGCGGCAAAACGAGGGGAAGATTTGCCAGAGCGGGGCTTCCCCTCCCAGTAATTGGTAAGGGCTGTAGGAAGACGATGCGGGGGTCGCGACCGTCGAGTGTGGCAAGGCCACGGAGGTGGGCGGGTAAATGTGGAGAGCGTGATTACAGAAAGTGAGCCCCCTCAAGTTTTATAAAGAAAATTTTATAAAGGCAAGATTTTTTACTTGTCGGTATCTTTTGAATATACTGATACAATAAAACCAGGAAAAGCAGCCAGTTTTATTGGTTGCCTCCTTTTAGAAAAAAAAATACTGCTGCCGAATGATGGGTTGAGTTATTCATCGGCGGGCATCATTTGTTTGCCCTGCCTGTGCCGCTCTTGTTGCGTACCCGGTATCTCGACTGTGCTATGCTTCCGAGCCAGATGCATAAGCCCCCCTCTCTCTTCCACTTCGTGTCCACCGAAGCCCTAGAACCAAGAGAACCAAGCCCGGAACGACACGAAATTGTTTTACAGAGCTCGCATGGGACGTTCCAATAAAATAATCCCCCACCCGTTTCCAGCATATCTAATTTGGCCTGCTCCGAAGCGCCTGTTGCCCGCTGCCCCCAACAACCCCCGTACGTGGGGGTAGGGCTGAGTTACTGCCGCCACGGTTGGGGTAGCAGACGCCCCACCTGCCCCAGCCCGCAGCCCCACCAAGCCTGGCAGCACAGCCGCCTCAGCCTGCATCAATTTCAATCCCCCTCGCTGTTCGTCTCTATCCTGAGGGCCACACCTCTTTCTCCTCTTCCTCCGCTCCCCGCACACTCCCGCCCCGCACACTCCACTCATTCCTTCTGCTGCCAGGACGGCCTCCTCCTCCTTGGCAGACGCTTCACAGCCAGTCGTACGCCGAGGTTGCACACCACCCATCTGGCGCCGGTGCTGCGCTGCCGAGAGTGAGACTTGTCCGAATACAAGATACCGCTAATGCCACGACCGTTTGAAGAACGCTTCATTAAGTTTATGAGGAACAGAAATAACTACCTTCTGGAGTTTTTAACATTGCAAACTATTTATTTAAAATTTTGCGACATAAATGGTGCCGAAAGTCTTTGTTGCCCAGCGACCGTGTCCAGGTGGAGTAGCCTTGGGTCAGACGGACATCCTCTGCCGGGACACTAGAATAGAAAATAACGTTATATTTAAAAACAACTTTCTCATTTCTCCATTTTCCCGGAATATTGAATACACGTTAGTCACACTTACTGATAAATTAACGGTAGAGGTAAGAAGAACCGTAGCCGAGGCCAGAGTAGGCGTAGGGGTAGGCACCGTAGGAGCTGACTCCGGAGTAAGCAGGGTAGGCAGAGTAGGCGCTGACACCAGAGTAGGCGGGGTAGGCGCCGGCACTGTAGGTGCTGTAAGGGGAGGCGATGTACTGGGCCGAGGCCACAGCCAGGACGGCGAAGACGAGGAGCAGGGACTTGAACATGGTGGCTGCTGGTGCTCGGTCTGGAGGACTGATGCTGGTTGCCGGCCGGCGGGAGCTTTTATACCGGCGTGTCCTGGAGGCGTAGCAGGGCGTGGTCTATCGGGAGCCGCCAGAGGAGACCGGCACCACGCCGAATCACAAAGGATCCGCGGGCCACACCCACAACGCCCACCCCCACTAGCAGAGCGCCGGGCCCGGCTCCTGAAGGGGTACCGGTATAAAAGCTCCCGCCGGCCGGCAACCAGCATCAGTCCTCCAGACCGAGCACCAACAGCCACCATGTTCAAGTCCCTGCTCCTCGTCTTCGCCGTCCTGGCTGTGGCCTCGGCCCAGTACATCGCCTCACCCTACAGCACCTACAGCGCCGGCGCCTACCCCGCCTACTCTGGTGTCAGCGCCTACTCTGCCTACCCTGCCTACTCCGGAGTCAGCACCTACGGCGCCTACCCCTACGCCTACTCCGGCCTCGGCTACGGCTCTTCCTACCTCTACCGTTAAATCCAAATGTAAGCTATAACATTGTAAATACTTTTTTCGTTTATCTATCTGATTTTATGATTAAGATTAAGAAGTGCCAAAAAGTGAAAAGTAGCTATAATTAATTATTTTTCTCTGCACAGGTTTGCCTACATAGCCCGGATTTCCCTTCGTGAGACAAGAACCGTCTGCAGAACGGCCAATGGATCGCAACGCATCACCACTTTCGGCACATTGAAGTGAAAAAGAACATTAAACAGTTTTTCTAATGAATACATGATTCTGTCCTATTTATCGAAAATACCTATTTAATAACGGACAACCGGCAAATCCCCAAACAATTCAAACCAAACGGTGTGTTCTCTTTGACTATATCCCGCTACAAGAACAAAAGAAATTCACTTTCTAATATTGATGTCGACTGTGAAAATTTGCCACAGCAGTCCATTCCTGCTTGTCGACCAATTCAAATTCGATACGACATGGTTGTAAATTTACGATTTTAAATTCTATTTTCACGACACGCATAATGCAAAATTTACCTGTAAACCTATCACTATTGCCCACCGTGTTGGTCTACAAATGTATCGTGTTATTGAGCAGTCCCCAGCCTTTTCGGAAGTCTTCCAGTTGGGCCCTTCAAAGAAACTATAACAACTTGTACCGTCGCGGGATGGGGCAGCCGCCGTCGGGTAGGCCAACCAATGTGCGCGCATGTTGTGCGGGTGGCCTACCTCGCCGATGACAGGCTGACGACGGCACCGTGCGCGGTTGGCAGTAAGGCGAGGCGGTCTGGAGGCGTACAGCGCGCTGAATAGGCGGTGGCTCGTGTGGGATAAAAGGAAGGGGGAAGGGCGATGGAAGCCTTTACAGGTTCAATCCTACTTTCTTACAAGTATCACAAATAAATAAGTTACTGGGATAGAACGGGGTCTGGAACTCCAGTACTACGAACAAAAAAAAATCTATATGAGTAAAGGCTGGTCTGTCCTTGTCGGTTATTGTATTACAAAAAGTGTAGAAAGAAACATTTAAGTTAGTAATTTTCTTGCGCTTGTCTCTCCTACCAGCAGTAACCTGCTAAGCTTTAGGTTAGGTGTGGCGTTTTTATTTTTTTCAATGAAAAGTTTTAACATTTAAATGATGTTACTTTGAGGGAATTACTTTCTGAGCCTCAACCGCTACGTAAGGACTACTGTCATTTTCGTATCAAACGACATCAAATGATGGTCATAATGACATCAAGGCTGGCCACCACTCTACGTCATTTTGACCGAACCGCGTTCTCTGGGTAGTGCGAAGGGATTTCTCGCACAAGGTTGAGCTCTCAACTGAAAGTAGTAGTAGTCAAAGCGGACGTGTGTAACAAAGAAGTCGTTACATTGTGCACAATGAGCGTAAGGCATGGATTCAGCCGCTTTTAGCCCAGGCTCCCTCTACGTTGCTCTCATCCGCCCTCCCCCGATCGAATTTAATCCCGCTAGTTGAATGCGCCTCCTGTGCAAACAGTGCGCTGACCCTCCCCCCTCCTCTTTAGGCCCATCCTATTTGCGACCCGTCTAATTGTTCCTATTGTCTGACGCGGTGAGTTCCACGGCGCGCTGAGCGGGCGGCGTCCCTACGCGACACACACTGTCCTCGCATGAGAAGGAGCTATCCGACCTCTTCTTTTCTTAAATCTATGTGAAGTGGTGTTTGGACAGGCCACGGCGAACACACAAGTAAGGTTTCATGCTCGATATGAGTGAGGCAAATTTTCCTTGCCCAATCAAAGCGAGAACTTTGAGGCTCAAACGGAGAAAAATACTTTGGTTGCCCTAACTAAAATGGTGATCAGTCAGCCCCCTGAGTCATAACCGAGGGGTTTTCACTCGGAATTCCCGTATGCAGTGTATTACATATGACGCGTATTACGTGGTTTTAATCTTACACAGGCTTTTCAAACAACTTTGGATCATATTCTCCTTATTTTCGGCATTACTTACACTGCGTGTAATATGTTCCTCGATACGTACAGTGTATCAGGCAAGTGAAAACCCTGTCGGTCATAACCATAGAACGTTCTATCATGCTGGCTATGAGCGTTTACACGCTCCAACCAACCAAACACTCAGCAAGTACGATAGAACGTTCTATGGTTATGGCTCAGGGGGCAAACTAAGCACCATTTTAATTACAGCAACCGAGGTTTCGGCTGCGGTGACTACACATCCTCAATGAAGTCCTGCTCACCGAATTGCCAATCTAATAAGCAGGCTAGTTCTCAAACCCCTTCGAATGGTTTGACGTCGCTCGGATGTTCTGTCGCTGGCTAATTCAGGGTTCATTTGACAACGGACAGAAGTTAACCGTCGGAGATATATCTGCACTTAGCATATATAACGAACCAAAGAAAGTACTTCCCTTTTGTGCCGCCGTGTGCTGCCCATAATAATAGTATCGATTGGTCGGTAGAGTTGACGTCACACGGTAACGTCCACAGGAGAGGGGGAGAGAGGGAGGGGCCCTTTGTGTGGTGTGTGCGGCTCCAGCAGGTTTTGTTTCTGCGCGAGTCTACTCGCTTCGTCTCTGTCTCACGCGATGCGCGGCGTTGGTTTGGTAACAAGAATGGAGTATGGCCGAGTGTGTGTGTGTGTGTGCGTGCGTGTGTGTGCGTCTGCGTGTGCGCACGGGTTTGTGTGACGGAGAGTGCAGTGCATCCAATGCCACGGCCGCCCGATGCTCTCGCCGGCCGGTCAGCGAACCACACGGCCTGCGGTGCTTATTCGCTGTTTTATTGGGAACGGGCTCCGCATCACAGCCACAGCCTTGGAAGGACTGTGCAGGCGAGAGGATGCACGCCAGAGAGAGGAGGGGAAGAGGGAAAAGGGGGAGAGGGGGAGAGAGGGAGAGAGGGGAGGGGAAGAGGGAAAAGGGGGAGAGGGGGAGAGATTGAGGGGAGAGGAGGAGGAGCCAGCGAGAGTGATAGTCAGCGATTGTTTTATTTTTGGCTTCGCCCGCAGGCCGACAGGTTGTGGAGCCACGCTGCTTCCCTGGCGGCCGGCCGCCGGCCGCGCGCCGTGAGCAATTCCCCCTCCCCCTCTATCCTCGCCCGCCTCCCTTTGCCTTCATGCGCCGCCACAGACACACCTAAACGCTGCACAGAACAAATGAAACAAAACAAATTTACAGAGGAAAATAGGAGGTTCAGATAGTTGTTCAGTTTCGCCAAAGCAAATGGCAAAATCGCATGTGAACGTTTCGCCTTCTTAATAGTTGTTATCACCGCTAAAACAAAGGTAGCATGCCCCGAGGGTGTCCAAAACATTTTCCATCCATAGATTTTTGGAAAACACTTGAATAGAATTCGAGCGAAATTTTGAATCGAGCAAACCTGCATGTGTTATAGGGTTGATCACAAACAACATCAAGTTCCTTAGTTTACTTCGTTTTCCGTAGGTCAGAAAATCATCAAAGTCAGCCTCAGTTGGTAACTTCGAGCTGCATGAGAAAATAATCAGTCTGCTTCGTTTTCAAGTGGAGTGGCTTGAATGATTACAGCTGGTTTAGGTCCTCTAAATTAATAAAACATTCCGAAAAGTATTCGCTATGTATTTAAAAGAGAACATAAGCGCCACACCTGTCCGTTCAGAATACACAGACGCAGCACAAGCCAATACAGCATCCTTACGAATCTCCCGCACACCTCGATGTTTTCCCGGCCGAACCTATTGTTTCGCATAACACCGCAGGGAAACAGGTTCCACGACCAGGACTTTGCAAGGCAGAGCAATGGCTGTCCGGACTGGATCGGGCGAAGGGCTGGTCCAGCGCAGCATCGCAGCCGGGCAAGCGGGGGCATCAGCCTCAAGCAGGCAGGCCCCAGCCTCCCCGCTGCATCTCTTCTCCTCCTCTCTTCCTCCGTTTCTGTCGCTCTCGTGGGATGGTCACCACCCTTGCCCGTATAAATGCAACTCCCCTGCCGGTGGCCGGCATCAGTTGACTCCTTCCGCAGCAAGAGAGACGACCTGTTCCGCCACCATGCTGAAGTTCGTGCTCCTGCTCGCCGTCCTGGCCGTGGCCTCCGCCCAGCTCATCTCCCCCTACATCAGCACCGGCTCCTACATCAACCCGCTGTATCGCACCGGGCTGTACTCCGGCTACAACCTGCCATACGCCTATAACTACAACTACGGCTACGGGCTGCAGGGGCTGGGCTACGGTTACAACTACAATCTGCTCTACCGCTAGACTAAAGTGAGTAGGTGCGCGAAGGTGCGTCAGAGTACTGTCGCGCGCGAGTACTGTTTGTGCTGTTTGTGTGTGTGTGTGTGCGTGCGCGTGTGCGTGTGTGTGTGTGTGCGTATGTGTGTGTGTGTGATTTTGTGTGTGTGTGTGTGTGTAAGTACGCTTCAAACTTCAAAGTGAAGTAAGAACAAAGAAAGTATTATTCCCTGGAAATCTTTTGTTTGTTAAAATAGGATACACATTCAGTATCGAAGCAAAAGCTCATCATTATAATGAACTATTGTTAGTGAGACGAACAGTGATATATAATATGATTTGTATTTTCCTTTCTCTTACCCCAGCTCTGACTGAATCGCCACCCATTCCACCACCCAAGCTGACTGAATAGAAACAACCCCGGAGAGAGCCCACCTCATCGCCTTCGGCGCAGACGACATTTTCATACAAACGCAAATAAATTATTGACTCGCATTTCATAAATATTTCTGTCGTTCCTGGTTGTCTCCCAAAAAACTCACACACAGCCTTAATTGTATTTGATTTTACCCCTGTGGTAAAAACCTTGTTTATTTCTCGGTGGATGTAACAAAGAGAATGTTCAAAAACTACACTCTAAAAGGGGAGGGACAATTTTTGTACCTTAGTTAGATGTGTCTTTGAGCACATCTTCATCAGATACAAATTTGTCTGTACAGAGGTACAAAGTGTACCTAGGCTAGGTACAAATGCTATATTTTGTATGTGACTTGGATGCAAATTTGCATTTGGTTTAGATGTGCTCAAAGACACATCCAGCCTACGTACAAAAATTGTCCCTCGCCATTTAGTGTGTACAGGAAACGAAACCACTTTAATTTGAGAAAATTCTAGTAATAGAGATCGAAATTCAAACAGTAAAAAAAGGCCATCGAATTTTAAGACCTGGCATTTGATGCTGATGGCGTTGTTGCTGGGAACTCAGACCGGATCTCGAAACTTAAGAAACTGTTTTACTACACAGCACATCATTTTACGTCTATTTTATTAAGCTACTGAATGTATTCTCTTTAACAATGGGACAAAATGAAGAGGAATGGCAAGAGACGAAAACCTATATTTCCAAATCCCAATTCAATCAGAAAAGATAAACTTAGAAGTAAGAGAGTAGAAAGTAAGTGATGCAGGTCACCTAAAGGTGTAACAAAAGTTAAACATCTGAGTTTGTGAGAGCACCCTTCCTATACATTTACAAGAGTGCCAATGTCGATTTTTCCCTCTTTGTGGCGGATTTGTCACTGTTTACGCTCAGGTAATGTGCCTCGTAATGTGCTGTTGGAGATTTAAAAAAAAGACAGGGATTACCATACATGGCAAGTTAACGCAGACACTAAATCCCAAATAAAATTATCACCACAGAAGGAACAAAACCTTGCCGAAAGGGGTAGTAATATTTTATAACGTGCGGTATCCGCCTTTCGACAAATTATTGTATTGTGTGGTCTTTCTAGTGAAGAGATCGTGTAAAGCATCAACAGCTTTAAAAGTACAAATACACTTAATCAATATCCAGGCCTATAAGTCTTTAAGAATTTATTCAGTTCTTTTAAAAATAATTGTATCACAAAAGGCAGTTGAAAAAGTTGAGGCGAGGAAGAGGACAGCAGCGATCCTACAGGTGATTGATTGACTCGGCACGTCTCGCTCGCCGACAAGATCACCGTCTTCTTCGGGAGCGGCGGCCACCACCACATAGTGGTCCAGGATGTCTTCTTCAGGAGCGACGGCCACCACCACATAGTGGTCCAGGATGTCTGCGCCTCCGCCAAGCGTTGTCACAGGTCAGATCAGTAGGGGTGCACGCCGTAGCCGGGCAGGCTGCTGTAGGCGCCGTAGGTAAGGGGCGCGCTGTAGGCGCTGTAGGCGAGGGGTGCGCTGTAGGCGCTGTAGGCGTAGGGCAGAGCGTAGCCGGAGCCATGGAATGTGGAGGAGCGGGCGATGTACTGGGCGGAGGCGACGGCCACCACGGCCAGGAGCAGCACAATCTTGGCGAACATGTTGCTGGTGTGGAGTGTGGTCTGCCGGGGTGTCGACTGATGCTGCACCGGGCCAGTCGTAGTCTTTTATAAGGAGTTCGGCGGGAGGCGAGGAGGTGGGGCGGACCAGGCTGGGCACCTATTCCTATTGCACGCGGAAATAAAGTTCTCAAAAGTTTTTTCGCTTGATGTGTAACCGCTCTTGCCTGAACGAGTGACCATCGGGGTTAGTCTCTAGGCCTATCACCTAATCGCGTTGTTCATAAACACTAACCTGCAACGTATACGGAAAAAGTAAGAATCAGGGTTATGCTAATCTATTTACTCGTTTACTTTTCCAAAAGCAATACGTATTTGATTTGCAAATACAGCCTAAAATGACTCACACTGATAAAAAAGTGTGCAAATGTTATTGAACTTCTCTGTAAAACAGTTCCTTAGATTGGACGCCCGCTATACGGGATGGGCTCAAGACAGAAGTTGCACAATTAAAACCGAGTCGAATACCTGCAAGCACTGTTATTCAAGGAATGTGACGTCACATTCGTTTTAATGTGAATCGTGTCACGTTCGTTAGAATATTGTGTCACATTCGTTTTAACGTGAATCAGCTAATCCAGGGGGCATTTGAGCATAGATTCACGTTTAAACGAATGTGACACAATATTCTAACTAATGTGACACGATTTACAGTAAAACGAATGTGACGTCACATTCCTTGGATAACAGTGAGTAGAGTCTTACTGAGTTGACAACTTGTAAGTATTCAACTTGTAGTAGCAAACTACAAAGGTTTTCAAAGAATGTGACGTCATATCGTGTATTGGTGAATCGTGTCACGTTCGTTTAAATAGTGTGTCACATATTCGTTTTAACATAAATCAGCTCATCCAGGGGACATTGAGGCATAGATTCAAGTTGAAACGAATGTGACACGATTCACATTGAAATAAATGTGACGTTATGTTCCTTGAATAACAGTGTTAAGTTATAGTTACAGCAGGTGTAAAGCTGTGGCATACTTAGTGTATTAGCAGGTGCTTAAATGTCGTCGGTAGTTAACTATAAAAGGTTTTGTAAGTAGTCAGTGTGCTCACCGCGAGCGCATGACAATTTTAGTTAGATTACAAAATTGAAATTCCTTGGCCTAGGTTAGGAGCTCGGTTAGGAGAGGGGTGTGAACGTGTGTGAACATAGGGGATAAAATCTTTAGAAACGCCCTGGAATTGCCCCCACAATGAACGTTGCGCGATGTGAATATTCTTAAAAATTAAGTTGTTCCTGAACAGTGAATTTGTTAATTCAATGGGTTTCGTTTGCTTTACCAGAATGTGTAATGGTAACAACAATTTTGTGCGAGCGGAGAAAATAATTTTATGTTTGCTACTTTACGAGAGGTCGGTGCATCCAAGACTCACGAAGGCCACCCCGCAGTCCACGGAAGCACTGGAGGCGAGGTATTGCCTACCTACCAGGCGCAATGAAACCTTGCATTGGTTAAACGTGGCAATTTCGTAACAATGGATAACGGATCAAAGGGTGATAATTTTAATTAATGAACGAGATCTTTCCTCCATAAGAAATTATTTTTGTGCTACACGCCTCACTCCTTGCATCTCTTGATGTTTTTTAGCTTGATTAATACACTGCTGCTCAAAATTAGCGGCGCACTTTTTTGAGCCGGCGTATTTTCTAAGTGTTTTGAGCTAGAATGTCGAGATTTGGCCTGCAGACGTCTCATTGGTTCGTCTTGGACCCCACGAAGTGCGCATC
>NW_026267143.1:271052-272735 GCF_000697945.3 Frankliniella occidentalis | reverse complement strand
GGTCCAAGACGAACCAATGAGACGTCTGCAGGCCAAATCTCGACATTCTAGCTCAAAACACTTAGAAAATACGCCGGCTCAAAAAAGTGCGCCGCCAATTTTGAGCAGCAGTGTAGTCCTAGGATCGCCTAGGATCGCGCGGTCAGCACAATTGCTGCCCACCTCACCATATACAAACAGGGCAAACCAAACCAAATAATAGGACTTCTGAGACATCTGGAATATCTGGTGCAAATGAAAGTTTCTGGTTCCACTGTAAAATTAAACTATCACGTGACGAAAAATATTGAGACGAATAGTTTGTAATAGGGGTTGAGATGGACCAATCGTCACATAGCGACGAACCATTCGTCACTTTGTGATGACCCATTAGTCAATCGATATAATTAAATCGTTCGTTACGTGACACACTAACTCCCACAAACCAAAAAAAGCAAATAAGCCCTCACGGCTAGACTCGGGGTGCGAGCACGACCCCGTACAGTCAAGGTAGCCGCGAGTTTAAGGACGCTTGTTTCCACATCGAAGGTCTCAGATTCTATTCCCATCAATCGTACAGAATTTTTGCTGTGTCTAGTTATGTGACGACAGTATGCGTTTTACAAATTAACGTTATTTTTTTTTACAGTGCGTCCACTTCGTTCTGAGGAAGCAGTTTGTAAAGTTGTTTAAATTGATGTTCAGTTCGTTTCAATGTTCAGAAATCGTCTGCCACCTCCAACGCATCCGTACCCATCCAATCTCACATTACATTGACAAAAATTATGTTTATAATAGAGAACTCGAAAACGCAGTTCTTTGACATTTTGTACCATAGTGTTTCATCCCGTAGGACTGCCTGAGCCCAACTGTAAAGAAAATAATTGAACAGAAATTTTGTCTTCAACCCAAGGCATGGCACTCTTTATGAATAAAATTTACCATGCGTTAAGTAAAATCTAGGAGAGCCTACTTTGCGGCTTGAAAGCCAGTTTTGCTTGCTTTCCAAGAAGGGTTCCAAATGTTGTGTTAACACCTTCCCTGTGGCGCATTTTTGGTCCCCGTGACATAACATGGGAGCATGACCACACAGTGGTCATGTCGCAGGGAACGTGTTAAGCTGCCCAGCCTGTTTTTCAAGAAAACCATGTTCGAATTCGAGCTGCCCAGCTTTCTAAAGACGTCAGTTTCAAAATCAAGCTCCCTTTTTTTAATCGTTTGAGAAATTTACAACTCAACTTTTCTCTGAACACGTGAATTTTGAACACATACACTGTATATTATAACTCTCATTCTGAAGTATGGTATAGTGCATAAAATGTAGTAAGCACTAGTTTTGAAAACCGACCTAATACTCCTGATTGTACATGTTTGTCCTTTTGTAGTGAGAAATTGCAAATTTGATGGAATGTCCGTAAATGCATCACACCAAGCTACACTACACTTCTTGAGCTAAAAATAATGAGTACGTAGGTGCAACAGAGATGAAAACCAATACTTTTAAGAGTTGTCAGTCAAATTTATTGAGGTCCGCAATTATTAAGTCTTTTAAACAATTTTATATCACAACAGTAGGAACGGTGCGTCTGACCGGAGATTGGCATTTTTCCTTTCTGCAACCGACTCGACACGTCTCGCTCGCCGACAAGATCACCGTCTTCTTCGGGAGCGGCGGCCACCACCACATAGTGGTCCAGGATGTCT
>NW_026267143.1:260264-261637 GCF_000697945.3 Frankliniella occidentalis | reverse complement strand
TTTCGATGTTTAACTTTAATTTTCTCAAAATTGGCCAGAAGGATTGTAATGAGGCTATAGTCAAATGAAATCTAATTTTTGGATTGATTTTTTGGTAAAATTTTATTAGAATCTTTACAACAGAAGTCGCGCTACCTTAATGAATTCGGAGGAAGAATAAGAAGCACTCGCACGCGAGCAGAAAGGCCCCCTTGGGGGGGCCTAAAAAACTACAAATACATCTAGTGTGCATTGAGAGTAACACAATATGTCCGTTGGTCACAATGCGCACAAGACATGTTTATTACAGGGTATCTGTAACATAGTGTTAACAAGGTGTCTGTAATAAGGCGTATGTAACAGGATGTCTGTTACAAGGTGTCTATGACAGAGTGACTGTAACAGGGTGTCTATAACAGGGTGTAGGGTTAGATGCCCTATGATGGCCACCTTAAGAATGGGCCTGCCCAATGATGGCCACCTTTTTTTCTTGTAATGTAGAGACAACGATGTGAGGTAGTTTGGCTTATTATGCCCAAGTTGGGACCTTACTAGAACACTACTTCAAGGCTAAGATTGTAAAGTGACCAGATTGGCTGGAAATCGGTGAAAAGGCCCTCAATGGGACAGTGGCCACAATAGGGCACCTTACCCTACACTGTAAAAAAAATTGTTGTCACTTAACAACAAATTCGTTGTTAAGTTTTTAACTGACTCGTGTTGTTGTACAACAGCTTCGGTTGCCAATTAACAGCAAAAGTTGTCCAGTTACAGTAAGTAAAAAAGTCAGCAAAAACAAAATGGTGCCCAATAGTCCAATATTAACAATGCATTGACAAAAAACGTAGTTGTTTTTCAACAACTTCTGTTGTTCTTGAACAACTGAGCTGTTGGTCAACAACTAAGCTGTTTTTTAACAACTAATTTTTACAGTGTATAACAAAATGTCTGTAACAATATGCCAGTAACAATTTGTCTGCAACAGAGTGTCTGTAACAGAGTCTGTAACAAGGTGTCTGTAACAGGGTGTCTGTAACAAAGTGTCTGTAACAGGGTGTCTGTAACAAGATGTCTGTAACAGGGTGTCTGTAACAGGGTGTCTGTAACAAGATGTCTGTAACAGGGTGTCATCCTAAGGACTTAAAAGTGCCACAGCATCGCGCCGCGCAGCCCTCTTAGGGTGTCTAGTTGTATTTTGGGAGTGGGGGCCTCTAAGCCGAATCACCGGAGGATCCGCGGGCCACACCCACAACGCCCACCCCCACTAGCAGAGCGCCGGGCCCGGCTCCTGAAGGGGTACCGGTATAAAAGCTCCCGCCGGCCGGCAACCAGCATCAGTCCTCCAGACCGAACACCAACAGCCACCATGTTCAAGTCCCTGCTCCTCGTCTTCG
>NW_026267143.1:252921-260214 GCF_000697945.3 Frankliniella occidentalis | reverse complement strand
CGTAGTCTTTTATAAGGAGTTCGGCGGGAGGCGAGGAGGTGGGGTGGCGGTGGAGGGACTGGTGGGGCGTCGCGTCCCCGACGGCTGTAAGCCTGTTGTTAAATAAAAGCTGGTGCACATCAGGCTCTGTCGGCCGGTCCGTTGGAAAAGAAAACATTCAAGTTATTCACTAGCACCTTAGCAAATTTGAAGTTGAATTAAGTCTTAGGCAGTATCGGGTTCAAGATATACGAAAAATATCGATACCAGAGCCTTTAATTTGTATTTATCCACACAAGTTTATCGATATTTTGCAGGAAAACGGCGAAAAAGAGGATTAAACCCTCGCGAATAATACTACACCCACTATTTATTTTATGTGCGGTGACGGAGTCAATGTACTTTCTTTACCACCACCGATTGGTATCATTCGGAAAGCGTTAAGAAATCGTCAGCAGAATTCAAACTTAACCTAGCCGAACATGCTAGCAGTAATTTCCATCTACATGTTTTTACTCATCTAACCGGCCGAAGCCGATTCGATTCCACCAAGGAAGGGCAAGGGATCGCGAGGAGGTAACAGGATGCGACTTGGCAGCACAACAGGCGGGCCGAGGGCCTCGGGCGCTCCAGGACGCTCGCTCCAGGACGCTCGCCTGGGCGTGGCCGGGCCGGTGGGCGCGGCAGCGGGCGGGTGTGCGCTGAGCGCTGAGATGGAGCCGACGGATTGCTAACGTGATGACGTCTGCCGTGACGTACTCGGTGACGTCAGGCCCGGCCAGGCCCACGAAGGCCTCCACCTCGTCCTCCGCCACTGGCTCGGGGGAGGCGTGTCCCCAAGGACATTCTCATCCTGCTGCTGTGCCGTGGACAACCTTTTTATTTGAGAGCAGAATGTCGGAACAGCTAAGCCGTGCCCCCTCCTTTCGCACCGGGCGACGCCAGACGGAGACGGCTCAGAACTGATGCGGTCTGTCTGATCCAACTTGGGCGGCACGCCGTCACTACTCTCTGCTCCATTTTCCTGATTGCCAGCCCGTCTCTGTCCGGTCTCTCACCGATCGCCCCTTGGCTCTACCTCCTTGCCTTCCCGGCTCGCGTAAGGGAACGGGCGAAGCAAAGCGGACATCGAAGACTATCAGAATGGTCGTTGTGACTGTGTAAAGGATGAAATCTTCGACGTGTCTAACAAACAAAGTCTGATCTCCTGGCAAAATGTAAAATACTGTCTGTTGGTCTCCGGGCGCACCGTTTAAGAACAAGTCCTTTTGGTGACGTTGTCACTGCTGCCTCTGACTAGTGTATTTCCGCTAATACTGTACTTAGTTTAATAAGGTTTAATGAAAAATCGAACCTTAGATGTAATGTTACAACACCCATCTTTCTCATAAAATACCCCTAAACCTTGGCCTTTCCTGGGGCTACACAAAAGGACTTCTAACTTTCTTAAGCTTACATCTGCTGGAGGTCAGGCATTATTTGAACGACACTCCAAGAGATCTGACTTCGTTCTTTAGGCACCGTAGTACCATCGCACTTTTGACATTTAGCTAAAAAGACAATTCCAACTGATCCCGTTCTTTTCCAACATTCCCTGCCCCGGCGGCCCTTTTAACTTTGACCCCATCCGTCCTTCCTCACCAAGATGAAGGTGCTTCTAGTTCCAGCGGCGTGAGCAGAGAACGGTGGCGGTTTGTCGAGCTCCACAGCGCTGCACGATGCGCCGCCCCTGCGGGTGCGACAGGGAGGCGATGACAAAAGTTTGAAATTCTTAGTAGCGGCCGCAAGCATCCTCGCCAAGACACGCACTGCCGCAAGCTGCTCGCCCCGCAATCACGAAATTGGATATTAATTGTGAAACAAATTATTATTTCCTCCCCAAGATTTGCGTAATCGTCAGCAAAGGGCAAGCGGGGGCTGCCCATGGGCGGGAATCCACTTATTATTTGAGAAAGTTTTTGTGGGAGAGAGGCAGCAGCGTAGGGATGGGGAGGTGGGGTTGGGGGTGGTGAGTCGAGGGATACGGGGGAGGGGAGGGGAGAGGGGCGAAAGAGAACGAGACAAACAGTTATTCAATATCGTGGTGCCGCGCTGTTATGGCTGTGCTATTTTATCAAAAACGTTCGTGTGAGACAGCTTTTCCTGTGTATAGACACTGCAAGCAACTCATTGCGAGCAGGGTCAATAATTCACAGAGTCAAGTACATCTTAAGAAAATACAAAATCAGCAGTCTTGACTCTTCTGTTTCGATTTATATCGAAAAGGTTTTTGCGATGCCGACTCTGGTGCAGGTTGCGCCGCCGTGCAGCGAGGGACCCAAACCCGTAATATTTATTTACGGCCCCCTGTTACGACATAGTCGGCTCCGCCTCGTGCTCTCTCCGCGCTGCGCTGGACCACGCAATGCCAAGATCAAGGCTCCGGGTCCGGGCGGGCCTACCGCGCCGAGCAGCCTCCGGCCAGGGTCAAGATCATGACGAACCGGCGGGCTGCGGGTCCAGCCACGCCCCAACACGCCCCACCAAACCCCACCAGACCTGCCACGCCACACCACGCCACACCCGGTCCTGGCCGTGCAGCGTCGTCTATCAAGTCGCTCATTCGCAGCTCAACAAGTCCGCATTCGGCCGATCGACCCACCGCACTGTCTTTCGTGATGCACCGTCGGGTTAGGTAGTGTCACACGGTGATTTACTTTCGTAAGGGTTACGGCGGTTACCCGATTTCATTAAATATGACTTAAAATTGCCGCAGCCAAAATCAGTGCATACGTCATAAACATAGCAATAACCTCGACCATACTACGAAAGTGACTTACACAAAAATTACTCAGAAAAATATCTACGGATGCGAAAATGCGAGACATCACCAAGTTCGATACGATGTTTCCACGATTTGTGAGACACTACTAAAGTTTTTTTTTTTTTAATTATGTCGAAATCGTCGTTGTCGAGCGGCCGCTTTTTGATGCGTCTTTGTTCAGCGACCTTGTTTTGATTCGCCTATATTGCATCGATGCGTCGAAATATGGCGAGCCTGCTCAAAGTTCTCCCTTTGATTGGGCGAGGAAAAATCGTCTGCCACGTTTCGAGCACAAAACCTCACTCAAAGGTTTGCAGTGGTGTCGCCACACACACCGCACTATCGGAGAGTTTCCCCTTTATACCCACTTAGACCACAGCCCCTTTCCAATGCCCCTCTCCCCCCTTCTCTCTCCTCCCCTTTCCTATCACACGCTCAGCGGGTCGAGTTGCCTGCCGAACAAAGTCTGAGGCCAACAATCGACCAGATGTGTGTGGCTGTAAGGTAGGCCACATGGGAAGGGGGAGGGGAGCTGCCTCAGCTAAAATGTGCGGCCGCGTGCGACAGCCTCACAACGGCAACGGCTACCAGGCTGGGCGCACGGCCGGCGGCCGCGCAGGAAACAGTGCGTGACAAAAAAGTTAAGCAAATCTACATTTAATTTTTGTACCTTGCTACTGCTGCTGCTTAAAATTCCCTACTGCCGTCCGTTTACTGCTCTTCCTTATTCTTCATCATCTCTCTATCTCACACTCCCCTCTCTCTCTATTCCTTTCTCTACATCTCCCTTTCCTCTCCTTCTCACACCCACGCGTCTCTGTGCGGCATAAGGGGGCAACCCAGCAGCGGGGAGCAGCAGCAGCCGCAGGAATAATAAAAACACAGTCGCTGCAAGCAGTAAGAGAGGGCACTCCATCCCCTCCCGTCCTCCACCTCTTCCCACCTGTGATTGGTCGAAACAAAACCTGAGTGAGGACTGCAGGCGGCCCCGCCCCGCGCCCACCCCACCTCACCCCGCCCCACCTCGTCGAACTAATAAACTTGGAGCTCGCTCAGGTTCGGTCTCGGCTGGCGTCGCTCGGCGTGGCCAGAGCTACGCGCAGTTCGTAAACTAAACAGCCGGGGCACGGCAGGGGCGGGGCGGGGGAAAGCGGCGGGAGTCGGCTCGCCGTCAACTTCGCTCCAAACTATGAATGGATAGATGAGGAAGGAGACCAAAACCGTTCCGTCCCGCTGTTATTTCGATTTTTTCTTTCGGAAAATCGCAGGAAAAAGGACATATGCGACTTGAATCGTAAAACATTACTTAAGACAATACCAAATCAGCTGGATCGCCTGATAACGCTGCATTACTCCGTTATGTCCGTTATAATCACAAACCGAGAGGTTTTCCAATCAAGATCGGAATAGCCTAAAGCTTTCATTCCAGCATGCTTTGCTTTACTCCCTTTCTTTGTTCCGCCCTCAGACCATCATATCAAACTCTGCCCATCTCTGCCTTCTTCCTTCAGCTACAGAAGTTGCCACGAAAAAAACCTCCAGGACATGCACAAACGCAGGACGCAGGTGTTACACGGTGGGCGCGCACTCTTCCTCTAAGCAGTAGCAAGGAAGGAGGGCGAAGGAGAGGGAGGGAATAAAGGGAAGCGACATGGGGTTGAGTTATAGTAATTAGCAACAAGTACCTTTACTTTGTGAGCCCAAATGGTTTGTCCTAAAATGACTAACAAGAGGGGGGGGGGGGCACAGTTTCGTAAACATGTTCATTATGCCAAGTGCGTCCATCATCCGCGGTTACGAAATTACCAAGTCCAGCCAATGGAAGCAGGCCTCATAGCACCTGCTAGGTAGGCAACATCTCGCCTGGGGTGCTTGCATGTACTGCAGGGTGGCCTACCCCGTGGTTCGCAGGCGGTGACCTCTCGTAATTTGCCGATTGATAGAATGTATCGGACGATGAACTTAAAATGGTCACGCAATGAACTTTGTTTGCTGTTTTCTTAAAATTTCTCTTATACAACTGGAAAAAGGTTCTATTGTGGACTTCATACTAGTGTTCAAGCTGTCCCCAAAACACTCTAAAAACTCAACAGTATACATTGTGTGCTGATATGTTAGCAATCATTGATGATTGCTGATACATCAGCACGGAAAAAAATGAATTGGTCGTCATAACTAAATATTAGTTAATTTCGTGACAATCGATCAAAAAATTGTTGAGGTAACTAATAATTTGTTGTCAGGACCAAGATTAAGTTGCCAGAGCCAAGAGTTGGTCGCTAAAACCAAGCACGTTTGCTGCAGGAGCCAATTCGTGGTTTGTTTTTAGAACGAATGCGTTAGCTCAAGCACCGAACAGCTTGCTCTGACAACTTAATCTTGGTTCTGAAAACAAATTATTAGTTACCTCAACAATTTTTTTATCGATTGTCCCGAAATTAACTAATATTTAGTTCTGACGACTAATTCATTTTTTTCCGTGAGTGTACAAGTGTATATGGCATGATTGCTGTTGTAATATAACAGCAATCATCAATGATCACGTGTAGGTTTTTGGCTAATATTACCTTTCAGACGGATATCATCGGAAGGTCATCGATAGCATTTCCAGATCACTCGTGAAAAAAGCTTCCAAACGTCCTACTATATGAGAGGGTTCACTACCGAATTAGCTGAGCAGCGTCCGAATTTGGGAACCAATGCGTTCTGAAGTCGGACAGCCTTCAAAAATTATGAAAAGTGAAAAAAATGTTAGGGGGGGGGGGATAGAAACCTTGTGATAAAATTTGACCTTACCCTACCGTACAAATTTTCTTATCTGGTATAGTTTAGCTACCAGAACTGCTTGAAGATCGCTTTTCAAGGGCCCTGCGGACAGCAGTCACTTTTACATGTAAGAGCCTCTGTCCGGCTTTAGAGCGCATTGCAAAAACGCTTCCCCAAACCAAACCGTGCCTCGAAAATTCAAAAACTTGGTGTCAAATTGTAAATAAAAGTGCCAAGTTTTACATATGTTGTGTTCAGAATCGACCGAGCTTACACTGTTCGAGCCTCAAATTCCGGCACATTTAACAACGCCTTATGGGGCTAAAAATACAAATTTCGGGAATTTTTGTAGGAAGCAAATATCACTCACACATTTATTGGTTTGGCAGAAATGGAAACTTGATGGTCTTACCTTTCCAGAAAACCCATACAAGTTAAATTTTGTCAACGTATTATGGATTTGGAGGCGATAATAGTGAAATCCGGCACAATGCGAGAGTTTAGGGCGCAAGTTCGAATTTAGGAACACTGACGTATTCTAGATTCTGAGGTGAAGAGAGGCCTCTATAAATTACACGGCAACGCCGAAAAATGTCGTTCTCCCCAGCACGAAGGAAGGGCATGTGGTGGTGGTAAAGTAAGAGTGAAAATGTGGAGGAAATAGTTTTAGAAAAAGCCATCGGCTGGTATAGTTAGGCAAAGTCCTGGCGTTGAATGCATGTGAGCTGAGCGGCGTGCCTGTGCCTAGCCTAGTGTTGGACCGGCAGGGGATCGGCCCGACTGCAAAGACATAGCAGAGCGAGTGTGTGCGTGAGAGAGAGAAGGGGGTGGTGTTGTGCAACCCGGAGGCCGCCAGGGCTGCACAGGGCTGCGCGGGTATCTCTATCCCTCTCGGCGAGACGGATGGTTGCTCGCTCGCTCCCGTCGCGGCGCCGTGTCTCAGCGGGACGGGGCGCGGCGCCGCCTGTCAGGCGGACAAAAGACGGGCGATAAAGCAAGCGTACGCGTGGCGCTTATCGGAAGGGTGGGGATTTGAATTCCGCGTGTTGTTTGCAATGATAGGGCGATCTGAAGCCTCGAGCAGCCTCCAGCAGCCTCCAGCAGATGTGCCGGGGCGGGGCGTCGGGCTTTGCAGGGCTCGAAGTTTTGGAGCTCCATGCTCCACGCTGGAGCCCGCCAGCAAGCCTATCGTCAAAGGCTGCGAGGGGTGCCTGGCTCTGGCCCGGCAGTTCCACGCAACTCGAAGGCCAAGGCTGCCGCACACTGCAGCGCCTATGGGTAGGCCGCCCATCGCACCGGCATCAACGCAACGCGCCTCCCCAGCTCGCTTCAGCAGGGTCCAATGACGGATGCATTTCTTAGAATGACTAGAGGTGACGGAGGAGCAAAAAACGGGAGCGTGATCTGGTGTTAAACTGTTTTATTCATGTTTATTCATGGAGTGAATTGGAGGAGTGGGGCCCTGAGAGTCCAGGGAACACATGATGGCAGGTCGTTCAGCAGACGATCTGGATTCTATTGAAGAGTGATGTGGTCCGAAAAGAGTAGTTTCATAACCTGAACCGCGAACGCAAAAGTGTCAATTAGTAAACTTTACCAAAAACACATAGATAGCGGAAAATCTTCGAGACAAAGGAAATGCGTAAATCACGCATTGTAAGTGAAACCAAGGTGATTTCTCTCAGTGAGCATTGTACTGACCAAAACATTTAACGGTACAGGTAAGAAGAGCCGTAGCCGAGGCC
>NW_026267143.1:243042-248506 GCF_000697945.3 Frankliniella occidentalis | reverse complement strand
AAAATTGGATTTTTAAAAAATCAAAAACCACAGGTTTCCAAAATGACGATTTTTAAAAATATTTTTCTAACTTGTCCTAGGGGGTAACTCATCAAAGTAGAGCCCTTTGGGCGAAAATTTCGTCCGTTTGGCTCTATCTTTAACCGTTTAGGCGCCACAGGGAGTTTTTGACGAAAATAAAAATGTACAACCCTGCATGCTCAGTCGCAGTGACGGATAGTTGACGGGCCGGAGGCCCGTATCTTTGTGTAGTACATTTTCCCACTATCCGACTCGGGTGTCAGCGCCGCAGGCCTAGGTAGATGTATGCCAGGCGCGTCGCAGCGCAACAGTGTTTCGTGAGACATCGCGAAGCCTGTTACGCGAGACGTGGTCTGGCGTACATCTACCTAGTTTCTAATTGGATCGTATTTGCTTTCTCCTTTACTTGTAGTGTGGATGTAGAACGTCTGAAACACACTTCAACCAACACTGTAAAACTTTAAATGTCAGTACGGGTGACGTACTGCTTGGCCATATGCCGTTTGTGCTTAGGTCGTTCACGCCTGGTATGGTCCCACCTTTACATCAAAAGAGTATTGTACGAGGTTTTAGGGTACTGCAGTCCCAAACTGTTGCACTCTCACTCTATACCAGATTTTGGCGCCGGAAGTGTGTAAGGTGATACCCTTACTTTACTGCACGGGGGATCTGGTGGAAAATCATTATCAGTCGATTCCGTCATAATCTTTTGCTGTGCAGCTCGCTTCAGGTTTACACAACCACTACAGCCCATGTGCGGCTGAACACACTGCCATTATCCCCTTTATACTCTCCCCACACTCCTGCTCCTTTGCAATGAGTTTCGAGGCGGCGGTGCATTCATTTTGCGCGCAATTTAATTTCGGATCGCCAGCGCGATAACACCCCCCACCCCTACGAACGGAGAAGGCGCTCTTCATCCCTCCATTCCCATCCAAACTCCTGCTCTCCCCCTCTCCCCTCCCAAAGCTGCACGGAGAAAAACAAAGCTTCCAATCACTCCTAAGAATCTTAAATTAATAAACTTGCTGCAACTTATACACATTTACTATGAAAGCTACCTCGGGCTGATTTTGACACGATTGTATGCGAAGCACAGAGATGATTTTAAAAAGTTCCACGGTAAACGCTCTGTACTGATATCAACTGACTTCAAGACGCACACACACACTCACACGTACTTCTATACCACAACCCTGAACCCTGTATACCCCTCGAGACTGCGAAGAAGCACGCTTCGTTTATCGTGCGTAATATTACCCAACTTTGGCGATGTGGTGCGGTCCTCTGTGCTACGGTTACTGAGAGAGAAAGAGAGTGCTGGAGACAGAATATAGTTTAGGTCGGCTGCCGTGGCAGCGCTGCCAAGTTTCATTACACCGCCTTGAAATAATGACACGCCATCGTCATAATCATCATCGCCACCCCAGCCCACCCCCCATTCTCTAAAAAGGCTGGATGTGGAGGGGGAGGGGGCGATGGGGTCCTGTCGAGTAAGTCCCCAGAGCCTCAGAGGGTCAGCCTAACTAGACCGGCGCCCCTCCGGGCCACTGCAACTGGAGCACGCTGCGATACTAGGTCAAACGTTCTCATGAATGACCTGATGATTTTCTTTCTGTAAGAAGGGTTCTGAAAAGGGGTTGGCGCGCAGACGCGGGATCAAAGCAAAAAGTCGACAGCGAGCCTGGCAGTCAACTTGGTGAGAAAAGTTGATAACAATGACAACTTAACAACTGTTCAGCACTGTGTAATATGATCAGGGCTATCACGTTCCTCTTGATAGGGGATGCGGACCCCAGCAAGACGGATCCTTTCCGCCGTCCCACTGCTACCACTACAAGTAAAGGAGTGACCAACTACGATGCAAATAGAGCGATATTATGAATCTAATTTGACGACTCTTGGGAGAGCGATATTAATTACATCGCTCGTTTGGAGTAACTTTTCGCGACATTTTTGGTTACGAGTAAGACTCATTTTGAGTCATTTTCGCAAACGTCGCTAGTTTAGAGTCGTTTCTGCGACATTTTCTGGTACGAAGAAGACTCATTTTGAATCATTTTCGCAAACGTCGCTAGTTTAGAGTCTTTTCTGCGACACTTTCTGGTACTAAGAAGACTCATGTTGAGTCATTTCGCAAAAATCGCTCTAACAGAGCGATGAAGCCTATACGTTGCTCTGTTCGGGAAAGAAAAGTCACTCTACGTTTTACAGTAACTGCTGCCGCAGTTAGAATACTACGTTATTTAACTTATCCCATCTATTTAATGTTGATATAACGACAAAAAGACACTTGGAGGTATTATAAATTAACCGAAGACCAAAAAACAACACGATACAAAAGGATTGGCAAGCAATCACTAAAAAATAGTTGACAGTTTTGCGAGAACATTTTTCAACGTGCCGCAGAATGAGACCTGCGCGGCGGAGCTGCTTCTAGCTCCCGTCGTTAGGGTGCAGCACTTTCTGAGTCCACTATGCGAAATACACCAGTCAGGTGCGCCAATCTGATGAATCATACACTTTTGATACCGACAATAACTTAAATAAGATCCTTTTTCAATTGATAGTACGACTTGATGTAGTTGCAACATCTAACCCCAAAGCACTATTTTGAGCGCACGATTTCTCATAGTAGACTTGGAGCAAGCTGCACCGTAGCGGCCGGAGCTGGAAGGAGCGATGCCATTACAATTTAAAATGGTGAAACTGCAAGCCAACATATCGACTTGGGTGTCATCGACAAGCAAGATTGGGTCGCCATGAATTTACAACTAATCACAAAATACGTCGTCAATTTAAGACGACACTTTTCACAGTGATCAAGAGTAAAGGCCTCCTTCAAAACACCTCTACATACTGTTAAAAGTAGTCTTCATAAAATAAGCATTTTTGAGATGATACACCTTTTCAGCATTCAACACGTTGAGTGCCCGAGCGAATTGGGGGGATATCGTTTTCCAGGCAAGCCACCATGTGGGGCTCAAAGTGTCAACGGTCTTCCCGGGCATTATTTAACCCACCGACATCTATCAAACTCGAGGCCATTCTGCCAAACCGATCTATTCATTTCACAGCCTGCAAGCTTTACGTAGCACAAATTAATCGAATAGAAATACTGTTCGAAACGCACAGCGTTGAAGAAAGGGGACAAAAATTCATTATATTTTCAGAAAAATTTATTGTTTTAGAATGGTAAGCCAAAAAAAATGTGATGCGTAATGTTACATTCTCCCTACTGGTAGACGGGTCTTGGTCACACCGGAAGAGCTGAGGTCAAACAGACAACCTACAAAAAGCGAAAAAGAAATACTTTAAGATTAGTAGGAACATTACTGGAGCTGGAAAATGAAGTAAGGTATGTGTGAAAACAAAGTCTGCCCACGTCACTTACATTTAAATTTTAACGGTAGAGGTAGGACGAGCCATAGCCGAGGCCGGAGTAGGCGTAGGGGTAGGCGCCGTAGCTGCTGTAGGCGGAGTAGGCAGGGTAGGCGGCGGCGGAGCGGTACAGTCCACCGTAGTTGCTGTAACCCGCATAGTAGGGGCTGGCCAAGTACTGGGCCGAGGCCACAGCCAGGATGGCGAAGACGAGGAGCAGGGACTTGAACATGGTGGCTGTTGGTGTTCGGTCTGGAGGACTGATGCCCAGTGCCGGCCGGCGGGGGCTTATATACACCTAAGATCAAAGTGTGTGTCTCTGCGGAGATGGTGCAGGTGGATGGGAAGGGGCAGAAGTGGGAGGGAGGAAAAGGGGGAAGTCAGGGGGAGTGCGTCAGTAAGGCAGAGTAGGCGTGGTCCACCTAGCCGCTAAACCAATGTAGGCGCACATTAGACTGTCGAATCTCGACCTAACTGTACATGGAAGATGTACGCCAGACCACGTTTCGCGAAACAGGCTTTGGGATGTCTCATGAAACAATGTTACTGTTCGCTGCCACGCGGCTGGCATACATCTACACGGAAAAAATGTATTATCTCGTGCAGCTAAACATCAGCTGGGACAGGTTATGTGTTTGCCGGTGGCGTGACAGCATGTGCACTTTGCTCGTAGAACGTAGGCATTTGTTGTTACAACCTTTTTCTTCAAGTTTGAGAAACAAGAAGACTCGCGTTCGGTGGCTAAATGCCTCTTGGTTCGCAGACCTTAACTTCTTCATTGGGTTTGTTAAGACAGGCTGCGTCCAGCTGCGTCCAGCTGCGTCCAGCTGCGTCCAGCTGCGTCCAGCTGCGTCCAGCTGCGTCCAGCTGCGTCCAGCATCATCCGGAGATACATCTCAGCTGAACTAGGTAAGATTAGCTCCGTGAACTAATCCTCGGTCACTATCCTAGCTTGTCAGGGGTTAATTAGAGCAGCTTACGCGTGGCCTAGACCAGCAAAGTTCATTAGCTACAAGCTCTATATAATGCACAAAATTGAAGGTCGAATTTTAAAAGTTCCCTCTTGACTATGCTTTCCCTATCCCAGTCTCATCGTGCCTACTGGGTCAGTGCCTCCGAATTGGCGCGTAAGGCTGAGGACGAGGGTTCAGCACCGACTTAGGTAGCTCCTAATTCGTTATTGAATAAAGCGTTCATGGGGTGAGACACACCAAAGGGCTCTTATTTAACGACACAACACAAACATTACATCGAACAATAGTTTTAAAATAAGGATTTTTTTCGGCCCCGTTGTTTTTTTAATTTTTTGAAAGGTCAATTTTTGAAAAAGAATCGGCTAGAATGCTCATCTTTGAAGTCTTTTAAAAATACTAGACGACATTGATATTTTCAGATCGTGAGCTCCATTCGTAAGGAGTTATCGTGACTGATCGTGCGGACCTCGGGGTGAACACACAGACAGAAACAGTAGTTTATCGCAATTAGACTTCGCTATCGCTTTGGCCGTCAATCAGCCAATAATAAACAAACTAAAACCACACATTGTGGGCCCTGGAAAAACAAAATTTTACTCCCTGCCTTCGTTAAGGCACATAATTTTCTAAAAGCATTTCACTTTATCACCTTTGTGTCTTCTTAGCGCTTTTTTAGTGCTTTCCCTGTTTTTTACTTAGTGTCTCTATGAAAGCAAAGCACCGAGGGGTGTGGGACTGGTCAAAATATGTGTACATCGGGAAAAACATTCAGAAACAATCATGACGCAATCGGACACAATCATGACACAATGTTTCAAAATAAGTCCCAATATTTTCCCAACAGCCTGAAACAGAGACAATCATCGTCACAATCACTCACAGTCTGAAACAGTGATTGTCGGGACCAGCGGTCTCAGACAGCAGACGACGCGCGGGCCGCACGGGTGGGACTTCTCGCTCGCACTCATGCGGCCCCTCATAGCACCATCTCTTCCCCTCCGGGCCGGTTGTGGCCCGCTGCCGCTAGTCTGAGACCTCTGGTCTAGACACTATCGTGTGTACCCTTTTTTGGTCAGTTTCACACTCCT
>NW_026267143.1:241761-242992 GCF_000697945.3 Frankliniella occidentalis | reverse complement strand
CGAAGACGAGGAGCAGGGACTTGAACATGGTGGCTGTTGGTGTTCGGTCTGGAGGACTGATGCTGGTTGCCGGCCGGCGGGAGCTTTTATACCGGCGTGTCCTGGAGGCGTAGCTGGGTGTGGTCTATCGGGCGCTCAGACCGGCGCGCCGCTGAATCCGAGGGGCGCCCACTCGAGGGGGAAATCACTTGCGTACTAACTCGTACACCCAGGCCTGTACTAAAGACGTACTAACTCGTACTAACAGCGTAATAACGCGTACTAATGGTAAAAATCAAGTGTAATAGTACCGCAATAACATTATTTTGGATAAATGATGTAAAATTGAGCAAAAATTAGGTGTACTAACGTGTACTAACGTACTAACTCGTACACTCAGATCTTGAGTGATTTCCCCCACGCGCCTACTGTCCAACTCGTTGTACAATTCACTTGCTCACACCAAACTTGCGTCCAAATTTCGAAAAATCGCGAAAACTCGGGAGAAAAAGCGGGCAATAGTGAAAACTCGCATAAGCACGAAAAAAAATAGCTCAATCAAGAATCTATCGTGAAAGTAGATGATACAAATTTAAATGTAGTTCTGTGTGAAAATTTTCACGAATATTAAAGGGCAGCGAGCCCAACGCCCCTGCCGCAGTTGGCATAGAATTTCCCAGCCTTTGATATCTAGGTTACTGGTCTAGAGCTTCTCCTTTTTCTTACCAAGGAGAGCTCGTTTAGACCTTCGGATTATTTATATATTTGTTATGTTAAATTAAGAGTATGTTAATGTATCACCAGCTAAAATTTGCTCTAAACTTGCCAACTTGTTCACGATGCGCAGCGATAACCACACACCAACAGATTTGTAGGTTTTATTTGTACAAAGTTGCACATACGTTTCATTTGCTCAAATTTGTGCAAAGATTTTTTTTATGCATACGTATGCACAAATTCGTACATATTCGCGCACAAATTTGTGCGAATCGAAATGTATGCGTAACTTTGTGCTAACATTTGCACAAAAAAAAATTCTAACGCTAACGCGTTAATCGGCCCCTGAAGTTTAAACGAAAAATCGTATGCATACGAAGAAATAGTCATTTAATTAATCACTTCAATAGCTTCAGCGTTCAAAATTAGAAGAGAGGGAAGTCGTCAAAACTTGATGGTTAGTGTTGTGGCTCTTCGTTCTGAAGTCACCACAATAACAAAACCAACAGCGAGGCAAGCGCCTTATAGAAACTAC